>NC_090448.1:775792117-776095827 GCF_031143425.1 Pleurodeles waltl | reverse complement strand
ACCTTAAATACGTTTGGCCAAGGGCCATGAAAACCTTAAGATGTCCCTGACTTAAACATTCATTTCACTGTCGGTGTATGAAGTGGATCCACATCAGGAGCAGAGGGCTTCTCTGGAGCAGAAGATGCCTAGGCCGTCATCGGCTTCACCTCCGGCGCCGGTTCCTCAAGGTTATCCGGCTTTCCGGCGCCGGGCACGGAACCCGCAGCATTTCTGAATGCTATGTTCAATATTTTTGCCACCATTGCGCCTGGTGGAGGGAATGCGGGTCCGTCAGGTCCTTTGGCCTTTGACTTGGGTGCTCCGGCTCCTTACAAGCAGACACCTTTTATGCCCTTTCTTCCTTCTAGAAGTACTGCTTCGGCGCCAATGCTTTTGCCGTCGCCCAGAAGACCGGTGACGCCGACGACGTCCACTGTCCCAGCACCGTTGGATTCACCACGGATCCAGTTGACCTTGAACTGTCTGGGGCGCCGCGGGATCCCGCGTCGGATGGCTCCGAGGGTCGGCATTGTCAGGGATCTTCGGCGTCGGCCGACGCTTTATCGACGCCGGGGCTAGAGTCCAGGCTCCGCTCCAGGACGTTGGCTCCAAGGCTGCTGGAAGAACAAGAATATGAGAGGCAGCACTTGGAGGAAGGTGAAATCATGGAGCCTTCAGGGGACCTGCAAGGCTTGGATACTGCAAGCGGCCTAGACACTTCCCCGGAATGGGACCTGGCTTCTCCGGGGGACTATACGGAGGAGGCTGCTTCTTTTCACGCTGTAGTGAGGAAAGCAGCAGACTTTTTGGACCTTCCACTTCCTGCTGCGAAGGTGAAGACCAACCTCCTAACCGAAGTGCTGCATCCAGCATCAGCTGTGGCGGAACCCCTTCTTCCTTTCAATGAGGCTCTTTTGGACCCTATTAAAGAAGTTTGGAAGAAACCAGTGACTTCGGCTGCCGTGAACAGGGCGGTGGCGAGATGCTACCGGGTCCCAGGTGATCCAGACTTTTTGACCAAGCACCCAACTCCGGAGAGTTTGGTTGTCCAAGCGTCGTGCTCCGCCCGTTCTGCTCCTGTTCGTTTCCTGGGGCTCCAGCGGACAGGGAGTCTAAGAGAATGGTCCAGGCAGCTAAAAAGGCATTCTCCCCTGCAGCATGGCTTTAAAATCTACTAATGCTACTTGCGTTTTAGGTCGTTGCATTTATGCCCTTATGGGTGAGGCTAAGGGCCACCCGGGATTATCACAGGAGGTGTTGAACCTTTTGTCAGACGCTTAGGTGGCAGCGACCCAGGTGATTCAATCTGGCTGGACACCTCGGACTCGGTGGCCAGGGCTAGGGGCACGTTCATAGCGACGAGACGGCAGGCCTGGCTGCGATCGTCAGGGTTCTCCCCTGATGTTCAGACTACTCTCCTGGACCTGCCATTTGATGGAGACCAACTGTTTGGATCAAAAGCCGACTCCGCTTTAGAACGATTTAAAGAGAGTAGAGCCAAGGCGAGATCCTTGGGTCTGCAGGCAGCCACATCCTCTGCTTTGAAGTCATTTAGGAGGTTTAGAGGATTTGGTCGTGGCGCTTCCTTTCGTGGCAGGCTCCATGCGGCAGGGCAGCAATCTGCAGGATCTCTTCCTTTCAGATCCTTCAGGGGCAGGGGTAGAGTATGCACAAGAGGTGACACCCAGCAGCACTCTTCCTCTTCCTCCAGAGGGGTGCAGCAGGGAAAGCAGCCTTAGTCCTCCATCACTCCCTGCTCACACGTCTCCTGTAGGGGGGAGACTTACTCACTTTCTTCGCATGGGGGAGTCAATAACATCAGACTCCTGGGTCACCGACATTGTGGGGAAAGGGTGTGCTCTTCCCTTTCGGGAGTTTCCTCCTCCCTTCCCTCCCCGCCCATCCTTCTGTTCGGACTACTATCTTCTGTTACTACAACAGGAGGTGATGTCCCTTTTGTCAAAGGGTGCAGTGGAGTTGGTTCCAGAGCAGGAGAGGGGTCAGGGCTGCTATTCAAGATATTTCCTGATCCTCAAAAAGGATGGTCGGTTGAGGCCAATCCTGGACCTGAGGATTTTGAATTGGTTCCTCAAGCAGGAAAAGTTCAAAATGCTGACCCTGTCACAGGTTCTTTTGGCATTGAACGAAGGAGATTGGATGGTGTCTGTCGACTTGCAGGATGCGTACTTCCATATTCCGATCCTCAAGTCGCACAGGAAGTATCTCCGGTTGGTGGTGGGGTCGCAGCATTATCAGTTTGCGGTCCTTCCGTTTGGTCTTACTTCGGCACCTCGGGTCTTCACATAGGTGGTGGGGGTGGTGACAGCGGAGCTCAGAAGAAAGGGAATAGCAGTATTTCCTTATCTGGACGATTGGTTGATCAAAGCCAAGTCTCCGGAGCTCTTGCGGTATCACCTGCAGTCGACAACTCAGTTGTTGTTCGACCTGGGTTTCTCAGTGAATGTGTCCAAATCTCACCTGGAGCCCTCTCAACGCCTCCTGTTCATAGGGGCAGTATTGGACACAACATTGAATTGGGCCTTTCCTCTGCCGCAGCGGGTTCAGGACATTCAGGCGTGGATTCCAATGTTTCGAAATGGAGCGGTCATTCCAGTCCTCAAGGTCCTACGTCTGCTCGGTTTGTTCGCTTCTTGCATTCTGCTGGTCTGGCATCCACGCTGGCACAAGGGCTCTTCAGTGGTGCGTCCGCAGGCAGTGGTTTCAACACAAAGGAGATCTCGAGGACTCGATAAGGATCTCCAGAGACGCTGCAGCGGATCTTCGATGGTGGACTGCGGTCGGCAACCTGTTGCAAGCAAGGCCGTTCTCGCTACCTCCGCCAGTGGCCACAGTTGTAACGGATGCTTCCACTCTAGGGTGGGGAGCTCATCTGGGGGACCTGGAGATCAAAGGTTGATGGTCTCCAGTGGAACAGAAGTTTCACTTCTATCTGTTGGAATTGCGGGCGATACGCCTGCCTCTCAAGGCCTTCCTCCCTTCCCTTCTCAGTCAGTCGGTTCAGGTCCTGACGGACAATACTACTTGCTTGGTAGCAAATCATTTGGCCAGAGTTCTGAACATGCGTGCGGACAGTCTCAGTCGGCTCATCTCGACTGATCACGAGTGGCGTCTTCATCCAGATCTGGCCCTTTACATCTTCCAGGGGTGGGGATATCCACAGATAGATCTGTTTGCCACTCGGGAGAACGCGCACTGCCCGTCGTTTTGCAGCCTCCAGTATCCAGTGTAAGGAGCTTTGGGGGACACGTTTCAGATGTCCTGGAAGGGTCAGTTGCTTTACGCGTTTCCTCCCATACCCTGGATTCCTCGGGTTTTGAGGAAGATCCTCCAAGACCAGGCACAAGTGATCTTAATAGCCCCAGATTGGCCAAGAAGGGTATGGTACTCGGATCTTCTTCAACTCTCTCTGTGCCTCCCGCTCTATCTCCCGTACAGGGCAGACCTCCTCTCGGAGGTACAGGGGCAGGTTCTACACCCCCACCTCCAGAGCCTGCACCTTCATGCCTGGAGATTGAACGGGGCAATCCGAGTTCCTTTTCTCTCCCACCGGAGGTGGTGGAAGTTATTTTATCGGCCAGGCGACACTCCACCAAATCGATCTATGCAAGCAGGTGGGCCAGATTTGTCAGTTGGTGTGGAGAGAACCAAATTGATCCCTTCAAGGCCCATTTTTCTGATGTATTTTTGTTATTTGCTTTATCCTTGGCACAGAAGGGTTGTGCAGTTGCCACAGTTAAGAGTTATTTATCAGCGCTGTCGGCTTTTCTGTGCCTTCCAGACCAACCCTCCTTGTTTAAGTCACCTCTTGTATTGAGGTTCATTAAGGGTCTCACTAATAAGTTTCCGCCCACTCAGTTTGTTATGCCACAGTGGGATCTTAACTTAGTATTGACCTTTCTTATGGGATCGCCATTTGAGCTGATGCTCTCTTGTTCCTTAAGATTTTTAGTTTTGAAGACTGTTTTTCTAGTGGCCATAACATCTGCTAGAAGAGTGAGTGAGCTCCAGGCTCTTCGTCTAGAGTCCCTATATATTTCCTTTTTCAGGGACAAAGTGGTGTTAAGGACCAAGGCGGCTTTCCTCCCGAAGGTTGTTACACCCTTTCATTTGGGACAGTCTATTACTCTCTCTTGCTTTTATCCTCCACCTCATCCATCCAAGGAGGAAGAGAGGCTTCACCGGTTGGATCCACAAAGAGCGTTGAGCTTCTCTGTCGACAGGACGAGAGAGTTCAAGCAAGATGATCAGCTCTTCGTTGGATACGTGGGGAAGAGGAGAGGCAGAACTGTCCACAAGAGAACGCTGTCCAGGTGGGTCATTCTCTGCATCAAGCTTTGTTATTCTTTAGCAAAGAAAGAACCTCCTGTAGGGCTCCAAGCCCATTCCACCAGGGCTAAGGCTGCTTCATCGGCCTTGGCTAGAGGTGTTCCTGTGGTTGACATCTGCAAAGCGGCAACTTGGGCATCCCTCCATACTTTTGTCAAACATTATTGTTTGGACTCGGAGGTCAGGAGGGATGACCATTTTGCCCGCTCAGTGCTGCAGGATTTCTTGGTTTGACCATTTAGGCACCCACCTCCGGAGGTGGTACTGCTTTGGGACTCTAGTCTTTAGGTGAGGAATCCACAGGTAGTTGTATCCATCAGAAGAACAAGTTACTTACCTTCGGTAACGCCTTTTCTGGTGGATACACTAGCTACCTGTGGATTCCTCACGGTCCCACCGCCTCCCCGTTGCCCGACTGGTCTTATCACAAATTCCTTGGATGAGCACCTGTATATTGTATATATGTATATGATAATGCGATGTATATATATTTCTTTATATATGTGTATATTTCAAGGGAAACGTATGGATATGTATATATATATATATTTATATACATAATTCGTGTTGTTGTTTCCATTAGTTTCGTTTCATATTATTGGAATAAAAGTTGGTATATAAGTTTAATTAATGTGCTTATATCACTCTGTAATGTCAATGTTCACCTGTTCGCCTCAAAGGCACGTAAAAAATAGTGATAACAGACGTCTGCACGTCGATGAGGGCTTCTTGTTGCCTGGATGACATCATACGACGTCACGTGGAGTTAGGCAATTGTGACGTCATTGTCGACGTGCAGAGCTAGAAGAAAATTTCCGTCGAGGGCTGGCGCGTGGGGAAAATTCTTTGGGTGAGGAATCCACAGGTAGCTAGTGTATCCGCCAGAAAAGGCGTTACCGAAGGTACGTAACTTGTCCTTTAGGGGCTATGAGATATGACCTGTATAAAGCAAGTGGTCATCAATTCGCAGAACCCCCACACCATAAAACGCATTAAATGGTCTGCTCCCTGTAAAACAAAATATGAGGCATGGAAGAAGGCAAATGGTCCAATAAACCTTCACCAGGGGGCGGGTCAAATAATAGATCAATGGGGGCTGGTGCTTAAAAAACTTCATGCTCTCCTCTGCAATAGAGTGCAGCCAGGTCAAACTGGGTGTAAACAGAACAGGGTGACTATGCAGCTAGTACCCAAGGAATGCTCACAATATAAAAAGAGGTATCGGCAGGCAGAAAGGCGTTACAAGAGGCTCAAAACTACGGCCTCAGATGCATTAAGGAAGTCAACACAGAAAGCCTATAAAAAAGCATTATGGATGCTGAAGACCAAAGAGACGGAAGAACATTGGAAACATCTGGTAACACTGCTCCCATCCACCAAAGTAGAGAATTTTGGGATTTCATCAGCACATTGCTTTATGACTCCGAAACAAACACTAACATGATCTCAGCCAGTGACTGAGAAAGGCATGTGGGAAATTTGTATGTAGACATAAAATATGTAGGGGATCAAGCTCACAGCACTGGTCTTAATGAATCGGATGTTTTAGACGACAAAATTGGCCCCATCACCATTAAAACTGTCCAAACTATCCTTGGCAAAATGAGGCGAGATGGGGCCCCCTGGACCTAATGGCCTGCCAGAGAGCATTTTCAGTTATGACCAAGCCTACTGGGACGCACCCCTGACTGCTTTATTCATCGACTGCTTACATTTTTCGGTGGTTCCGGCGGCTTGGAAGGGATCAATACTTAAACCTATCTATAAAAAAGGGGACATTACTTGACCTGAAAACTACAGGCTGATAGCCTTATTGGATGTAGATGGTAAAGCCTATGCAAGGGTTTTACTACAATAGCTGGAAGAATGGATCTCAGCAAATGGCATAATTCTACCTTATCAAACATGTTTTAGACCTAGTTCCTCTACGTTAGATAATGTTCTAGCACTTTCATATCTTTGACAAGAAGCACTAAAACGAATGTCTCCACCGCTTTTTGCATGCTTTATTGACTTTAGTGTGGCTTTCAACGGGGTGGTGCGGCACACCCTGTGGAAGAAACTAGCATCCTGGGGGATTCCAAGGAAATTGCTAGCTTCAATAATGGCCCTATACTCGGACACCTGAGTGAGAATAAAAATCACAAAAGCATATGTGACTAGGAAGATTTTTACCAACAAAGGCCTAAAACAGGGCTGCATTATAGTGCCCACTCTCTTTAATTTATATACAGCTGACCTGGGTGCTGAGTTGTTCAGAGGTAATACGTTTCCTCCAAGGTTAGGGCAATTGGTTCTCCCCATAATACAATACCCAGGTTGGGTTCATAAGGGCCCTTGATATACTGCATGACTACAATGAAAGAAATGCCTTAAAAGCGAACGCAGAAAAAACTAAAAGTTCTGGTTTTTAGCCGTCAGTCAAAAAATGTGTATAGAAGATGGAAACTCGGTCCTCTAAGTATAGTGCTGGAAGAGAAATATCACTACTTGGGGGTCTGGTTATCAAATACGGGGAGAATAACACATCAGGCCGCGGTACTGTCCTCTAAAGCAGTAAAAATCTCACATGTATTAGCAAAACTCCATCAGTGGATTAAGGCACCCATATTTTAATCCCTAGGGAGGGTGATAAGAGTAAAACTATTACCTTCAATTACTTATGGCCATCTGGCTTTTCCAGGCAAATTGACAGTGTCTCTAGAGAATGCCCAGATAAGAGTTTATAAAAGGATCCTTAGGATCCCCAGATCAACAAGGCATGCAGGGATACGGTTGGAACTAGATATAATATGTATGGATCTGTCATGCAAAATAGATATGATAAAGTTTTATCAAAGTGTCAGCAGGGCTGAGGATTGTAGCCTCAGGGGGGCTCTGAAAGTAATTTTCAAAAATAAAACAAGCAACTGGGCCATCTATCTAGCAAAGGCGGAGTAACAGTTCAACCTGGCCCCTTCCTACTCTACAGACCCTGCCATCACAAAAGCGGTTTTGAAGAAAAAACTGTAAGTGCTCGGTGTGCAAGCTTCTACAGCCAAAGATATCTTAACAGTCAGGGACATTCGTGGAGCTGACGGCCTGCATGAATCATATGCAACCTTCAAAGGCCAGCCTTATCTAAAAGCCCCGCTAGGAGAACGAGCATTCCAGTACATCCTTCAGATGCGCCTTTTAACCTTACCTGCCTGGGAATATCGACGGAAGTGGAAAACTGTTCAAGGGCACATGCACGAATGCATGTTGTGTAAATACCACACTGAATCAATAAAACATCTTGTATGTTGTTGCCCTTGTTTGGCGTCTGAACAGCACCTCCTGTTAAAACCTCTGTTCTTGAAACATGGGGTGAGAACATGCTACGAAGCCCTAAGCCTCATCTTTACCACAGTAGTCCCCATGGAACAGGCCAGTTTTGGAAAATTCTTCCATAAACTGTGTTCAGCCTTATGTCAGGCAAGGAGCCAAACTAGCAAGGGTACCTGTGGAGGGTGGGGGGCCTCAAAGAAACCGCTCTGACGATATGGCTCCTGCCGTCCAAGTCATCTTCCTCTGTCACCAAATGGCCTTGGCTACTGGAAACGGGTCTGGGTCAACATGCGAACAATTGGCTGATGTTCGTAGAAGGTTGTATTATGGGTATTTACTTGTGTAAACAGCCTGTGGTTAACATCTGGGGACCCCAGGTTGGGGCAATTTTTCTGGGTGCTGTAGTACTTTACAGCATTCCACAGAGGGAGCCATGACCAGGCATCTCTCTTGGCACTGGAAGGGTATCTCTTACTGCCTATTTTATTTCTTTTATTTTATTATTTTAAACATGTTGTAATGATTTTAATTAATCAGGCAATAAAGATTCATTCATTCATTCAATTCCCTCCAATGATCAAAGAATGATCTGAGAAAAATAATCTGTTGAACAGTGACCAAATGACTGAGTGGTTTATCTTCCTCTATAGAACATGGAAATGTCCACCTGAGCTTTTCTTTTCATTTCCAGGTGAAAAGCCAATGGAAAGATGTGGTGATGAATTACCCAGTCTCACAGCTCAATAGCTAGATGACATTAGGAACGAGACTATGGTCATCTATTTCTTCAAATAAACTATAGTCATCATGTTGACTATAACAACCGAGTTTACATTTCTTCATACAGATGGAACTTACCGAAGAAAACTACGTTCAACTCCAAAAATTTATTGAAGGTGCCACTTGCTAAGCTAATCATATTTAGAGAGCACTGAAGTTCTGATAAGAGGTTCCTACCAGTACTGAGACAAGACACTTGTCATTATTTGACTAGCTGGTGCCCTTTTAGTATAGTCTCTTCTTAGAGCCAGCAAGAGAGAGAGAGTTAAAAATATGTTTAAGGATGGTTATTTTAATAAGATGTTTTTGAGGTTAGTCCAACTAATCAGCATGACAGCTGTATGGATTTCATTTTCAAAAAGCAAGACAAACTATATGGATACAAAAGGACATACGGCCATTTACCTCTGAAACCAATTTCCTCGAGAAATGTTCAAAATATTTCTTCAAATAAAGAAACAGTAAAAATGGTTTGCAACTCATTGACACCTTTCACGGTAACTAGAACTTCCATATTTGCAAATATACAATTAAGAAGCCTTGTAAGGTTGTGTTGTAGCAAATGCAATGCAAGCATATACGTTGACCAGGACTTCTAATGCCACAGTTTTTTCGGGTTCACAACTGCCTGATCTCACATCTGATGCAAGCGCTCACGCTTTAGAATGGAGGGAGTCCCAAGCAAGTTGAAATGAAAACGCTCCACTACTGACTAGGACACTGCTCTTTAAATGTATTCACTTATCTACATATATTTGTATGCATTGATACTGCTAAAGAACAACCCTAGAAGGGATAAATAAATACACTGCTGTGCATAGCAGTGTATGGATACATGATCTATGGCAGAAAGGGGAAGGAACTATTGTGCATCAATTACAACAGGAAATACAAGGAATTATGTTTGCCAAGCCAGTTGCAGAGGTAGCTGCCAGTTGCTGAGGGCACTGGAATGGCCTTTTACAAATCAATACTTTATGCAGCTCAATAACCAAACCAATCCACAACAGGGAAGATTAAACTCTGGGGTACAGCCAACAATGAAGGAGGAATGAGTTATTCGAACAGAACAGTTTAATGATTTTTTTTCCACCAATCTACTGAAAGTAGCCAAATCTTACAGTGAATTTCTAAATTCATAAGATATTCATTAAAGGAGATGGGTGTTGGTCCTTGTGGCAGCCAGAGCTGAATTTCTTGGACGCATCACCAGATTAGCAGGTGGCTATGTAAGACACAAATGAAGTACATTGCTACAGTGGTCAGTGTGCAGAATTGAAGTGCACTGGCAGTTTCCAGTAATGCAGTTGCAGAGGGTGATGTATTAAACACAGGGGCGCACTAGCAGAGATGTGTGCGACTATGACGACAGTAGTACTTAAACAGAGTGTTGTGGGATGGAATAAGGTGTGTTTGCAGATAGTATGAGGTGGAGCCAATCAGAAATAGATAGTACTGATAGTGTAGTAGAGGCACTTCGAGGTGCTTTGTCAGAGAAGCTTGTGGGGAAACATAATGGAAAAGGAGAGGTGGTAGTAGTGAGCTTCAGGTACATGGTGAGAGGCATTCTTTAAGACAGAACAGGAAGTGTCAAGAAGGGTAAGGCAGAGCTAGGTGTTTGTCTCACTGTAATAATAATATAGGAGAATATGCTGCATGTGTGACTAGTCATACCTTGTCTCCCAGCCCCAGGCTCTGTTGCCTAGGTTCAAGCGAATACAAGAGCTCCCCGTAAGTCTCCCACAGGGATTTAATTTCCTCTGGGTGCTGATGGAATGCTGCACTGTTAAACACCAACTCCTTAAGCCTCTCCTGTGAGATAGAGGAAGCAAGAACAATGTCATAAACAACGTACTGTAAGAATACAACAATTCTATATACATTTTATTTTACATCAAAGAGCTTATTTTAAGGCCTTTTTGTCAGGTTCATCAGCACAAAAGGTGCCCCAAAGCAAGATGTCTAAAACCGAAGGACTCCTTGGCACCCGAAGAGGAAACATGTTAACAATTATTAATACCCAACCAGAATACAACATAATTTGGAGAGTACAGTATCATACACATAAATTCAAAATACATTCATTACTGAAAATGACCCGACAGTGCTCCTAAAGAATCATTTTTGTGTTTTAACATTACTCCAGTTTTGTAATTTCGGGCAGATTTCTGCTGAGAGGTGGTGGTTGCAGGGGGACAGCAGAAGAGACAGCTACACAAACATCCCTCAGATGAAGAAACAGGTAACCAGTGACCACTGTGCAGTATAATTACCTCAAACATTCGCCTTAAATAAAACTGAATCATTATGTTTATTTGTTGTAGCAACCTGCTTGCTTGTAACCAACTGCTACTTCAAAGCACTGATAAAAGTGTGAACATGAGTTACCCTGTGTAATACTTATAGGCGCTGCGCATAATGAAGCTTCTACTCACTAACAAATTAAAAACACCACAGAACTGAAAAGGACAGCATTTGTTGATGATTCTATATCCTTCTCCAGTCGGGAAAGTTGGCCTAAAGATAAGGGTGACGGTTACAGAACACAAATATTCTGATTCAATCAAGGGAAGGACAGCTCACTTGAGAGAGCATGTCCATCATGAAGTGGGAAGGTTAGCCCCAAAACCATTGAGAATTATTTTAATGAAGCCAAAGTCCGCTCTCTTCCATGACCCAGGCACAATGTGTTCCAGAGCTTGGTCCCTTGGGCCCACCGTTTCAGTTAAATCTAGACTAAACAATTAGCTAATGTTGATGGCTATCAGCATATGGATTGGGGTATAACTCAGGAACCGTGTCTGAAGATATTTTCAACCAGATCAATCTACCTTGTGCTTACGAAATGGTGGAGAGAATTCTTAAGTGTATTTTCCTTTGTAACCAAAAGTCAAGGAAGATCTTTGAAAGCATGGGTGATGTTGGGACATTACTTCAGGTTGATACAATCTGGCTGCTACATTTAGCAATCTCTGTAATTTCAATATATATTTCTTCAGTGATCCAGCCCAGATTAAGGTAAAGTAATCCAGGCTTCAAAGTACCCACACTCTGGTAAATTCAATTGGATGTGGCCACTGAACCAAGGTTCGGTCCTTCTAAACAGCCATCTATTAAGCCCCTGAGAAGAGAGGAGTGGAATAGTCCTGAGGTAAGTATTTGTCTGGTAAGATAAAGGGAAGGATGCTTCAAACGGTTTCTCAGTATCATAGATTTTAGTTTCAGAGCTACTACTTAGATTGCATTTGCAGTACAGAGCATAATAGCATATAAAGTGAATAGACTACAACGTAGAAGATAAAGACTCGTGGATCCCAAAGAACCTCTTTATTTGAGAGCCCACACACACAGTGGTCCCACTGGTACTGCACATGGTAGCCTCCACTGCATTGAAACAAATCAGGATGGAACATCGCAACTTGGAATCAAACATACATAAACACTACACAAAGATTCACTTGAAACAATAACACAATAAGCAAGTGACTTCTATTAAAGAATGGGCATTCAAGTACTATACATTTCCCTTTATACACAATAGCCAAGTGGGCCAAGCACATTACAGACTGAAAATAACACATAACTTTTATGTTATATACAGATTCCTTAGGAAGCATTAATTTTGAACAGTCAGATTAAAATCTGGGTATTCACTGCTGTGGCATCACATAAGAGGATAAATGAAATGGTTATCCAATGTAGTAATAAGACGTCACAAGAGAGGGTAACTGAAATGGTTATCCAGTGTAGTAAGGTCACCAAGGAAACTCAAGAGACCCAAGTGTGGTGGCAGAAAGGGGGCTGGTGGTCTCCACCCCGGCTTCCACCTCTCCCGGTCTCCGCAGACACATAGGTGACAGGAGAATAGGGGTGCCTTCTCTGTAGCTGACAACAACCAATGATAACAAGCAGACCTCAAAGAACCGCTGACAGCACTACCACGGCTCTCAGTGCTCAATGAGAGAGTGGAGAGCGTAGCTTTGGGCATGAAGGAGTGTAGATGGCAGAATGGCCAGTGGATGTGTTGTGAAGAAGAGAGTTACTCCTCAAGTGCACATAATCGGAGGATGAATGTAGGGCGCCTAGACTGGTGCAAGATACATTGGTAGCTTGTAATGTGTTTCCGTCGTATGACAGCTGTGTATAACGTGCGCCCCAGTAGTTTTTGGTTTTGTGATGTAATGATTTAACAATGAATTACCAGCTTGACAGAGTTGCAGGCAAACTTGGGATTCACACTTTGAAATGGACAGAGTTGTGAACAATAAAAACACAAAATATACTGTTAATGTGACTGTGTTTACTGCTCGTTCAGAAATACTCTGTCTGGCCCAGAGACCTGCCTATCTATCTTTCATAGCCCCTGCAAGGTCAAGGTATAGCAGTAAGGTGCTTTGTGGTGGTTTGGATCGGTAGAGGAAGACATTAAGGCAGATTCCAGGTCCCATTTCATCATGTTTGCTCACATATTCTTTTTACTAAAATGGTCTAAAACGATTGGGGGCAGTGAATGTCAAATGGCAATCCAAGTGATTTTGGCAGTAGCACCATTGATACTACATGTAATTTATTAAGTCAATAAAATGTAAGCCAATTACATCTAAAAGACAGGAGAGGTAAAGTGTTGTTTCAGGCCCATGCTCCTAAATTAGGCACATGTAGGTCAGCTGTCACCCATAACCTAAAATAGAAGACATTTTAGCTAAGCTAGGGAAGGCCAGATACTTTCCAATGCTCGATTTGAGAGCAGTCGACCACCAGATGGAATAGTCAAAAAAAACATCTGACTACATTTATAATCCCACCATGTGCAATCCAATAAATTAGGCATCCTTTTCACTTGGCATTTTTAGTCGCAACATTCTAATATCTGCAGAGACTAAACACAAACAAGAAAAGTTGAAAGATGTCGTACAAATTTCCAACAACAAAGTCAAGACCATCACATTGTGTAACTTTACTGATAAGGTAGACTGTTTACAACACAGAAAATGTAAGGAAGGTGTTTATCCTAAATTGAATTGAATCCGGTCAATCAAGGAGGTGCTGTATCCCTCTATCAATGATCATATGTTATGATGTTGTGAGATTCTGAAGACATTGAGTGATGCCAGCAGTTTTGAATAAATGTAACAAAACACAGAAGGATGTTAAGTGGCATGGAGAACAAACTGCTTTTGAAGATTGAAAGGAAGCCATCATAAAAGCTCTCCCCAGGAACCCCTTAATGATTTAGAACGTGTTTTGATAGAGGACATCAATATTGGTGTAAGGGAGATTGCATAATTTCATGGATCATGTGACCATACTGTTACTTCTAGAACATGGTCTGGTTTGTGGAAAAACATTCCACTATTGAAAGGTGAGTATTAGCTACTGTGCGGGGACAGAACATTTTCGTTGAAACCAGTTTACCCTCAGGTCTGACCACAAGCCACTTCTCATGGAGGTAATCAGACTGATGCGAAAACTGAATGAATATTACTTCAAATTCTGCTACATTAGAGGTGGCAAAATCAGAAGGATGGATCGCTTTTCCAGACTACTGGTCAAAAAAACGAAAACTTATCGAGAGGAGGAGTATTGTTGCTACAGCAAAACACATAGTGGTAGGCACTGAAGCAGTAGTAAATTGTCAAGGATGGTGCAACCCAGATAAAGAAAGTGAAGGAATAGCAACCACTACATAGTACAGGTTTGTCCAAAGGAACACCACTAGAGAGGAATGCTTGCAAACCTTTTGGAAGACCCAGGAGCAGCATGGCTTGGAAGAACATACCCTATTAAGAGGAGATAAATTTTTCTTTTACCAGACCGGTAAGGGTCAACAGTATTAAGCAAGCACATAAAGATCACTTAGGGGCTCATGAGATTAAAAGACTAGCGAGAAATACAGTCTTGTGGACTAACATTAACATAGTGGGTGAGGGCTTTGTTAAATCCAGTTATGAATGCCAAAATTCTGTTAGGTCGAGAAGATGCAAGAATTTTCCTATGATTTTAGTGCCTTTTCTACAAGCGCCATGAGGATATTTAGTCCTTGACTTTTGTTTCACTGCAGCATCACTCCATTCTATAAGAAGAATTCAATATTTTTCAGAGTGGGTGGGAAACCTATCAGTGGCTGCAATACGCAATGTTGTGTAATTTCTACAGGAGATTAGTTCAAGGGAACGGTTACTAATTTCCACAACAAATGGTAATAGCGTGCATTTTTCCCTTAACCACATGATGATTTATAACAGGTATTACACACAGTATTACTCCTTCATATTCAGAAAAAGTTGAGTTAAAGGGCCAAAAACATTTTGAAGGTGTCAGGAGAGCAATAACTAATTGTAGGAAATCCACCTTTCCTTTGTGGTCATCCAAGGCATTTTGCTTTTGCTGGACTCTATTTTTGCAGGTTTTACAGCTATTTACGATACCCATGCTAACCAGGAGTAGAGTGCATGCCCACCACCCACCCACTACCTTTAGATACAGTTAAATTGGCTTGTTCTTGATTGGCATATTTATCTTGCCTGTAAGTAGAAAGTGCACAGAGGGCCTGGCACTTAAATGCCACTTGAGCACTGTAGCACCTTCTTTGCCATCCATACAGTAGCACTATAAACATGGCTATAGGCCTAACCCGTGTAGCCTAAGTGCTAAAATGTAAACCTGTAAAGCGATTTGTTAAAAAACAACTTCTTGACAGGTAAAGACCTTTATTTTAAATATCAGTCACTTCAATTTAGGCATTGCTGCCTACAACGGATGATTCTTGGTAATTAAAAGTGGAAGTGGTAGAAAATGAAAATTACCATGTACCTATGATAAGGTCGAAAAAGCTATTTTCACTGTTACAAGCTTATCCGTCCCTTGTAGAGAATCGGAATACAGACCAAAATACTAGTACTGTATTTCCGGAATGGCACCAGCTAGACAAATTATTAAAAAGCTATTTTTAATAGTTATTTAAAATCAAACTTAATGGTTTAGTCAGATTTTGTAATTATTACTAAGGAAAAGTAACTTTTAGAAAGTAGCCCTTTACCTGCCTGAGATTTTATGAGGCTAATTTCCATTAGGTCTCCAGATACACTCACCAGTGGTCAGCCTTGAATGGACTGTGAATGAGGCGTGAAATTCATCCGAGGAACATACAGTAGTCTGACCTCGATGGACAGAGGTGGTGTGCCTCCTTTGAGCTCAATAGAATATGCAGGTCGAGGGCTGTCGGCACTCTGTTGACATCGTTGTCATATCCTGCCGAAGAGATCTATGAGCCACATGTAACACTTTGGCACACTTGCAAGGGAACGAGCATGATGCCAGGACAATTCTTGTGTATCCACTGTATGGTTGCTGAAGGGCCCTACTTTTGTCCAACCAGATTTCTGTTTCTGGGTTTGTTGTAGGTACAGGGCCTGCTTCAAACTGGATCATAGTGTTAGATGTGAGAGGGGACTAGGAGCACTATAGTATATTCACCACTCACACCCAGGCCTTAGAACCCAAGGTTACAGTGGCAGAAGACTTTCACCATCTTAAAAAAATGCCCTGACACATGGCATTTTGGACCTATTTGTTATGAGGCAAACAGGAATTACTGGAAAAGTGGGTAGGGTTGCCCCTGGGAAATTTGAATTGATTGGCTAGGGATTGCCCGGGAGTCACCCCCACCAACTAGCTGATGCCAGGCATAAATGTGGCACCCCAAGGCACCATGGGAGGACACTTTTCTGGCCCTGCAGAAGAACAGAAGAGAACTGGACTTGTTGACTGGGACCTGACAGAAGTCCTGCAAGACTGGATCTGCTCCCTCATGTACCCAGGACAAAGAAGTGGATTTCAATGGTCAGTTGGCTGACCTGTGTGGCTGCAGAGACACAAATGGATGCAAGAGGCTTTTTCGTGTTTAACTTGCATGGTGCACGCTGTGCTTGCAAAGCCTTTTGTTGATAAAAATTAGAAAAAACATAAAAGGGGCTTAGAAGCAACCTCTTACTTACCTGAACCTACCCTTGGCTTTTTCCAACGGCACTTGAATTTCTTTGCTTCTGATTGCCCGGCAGGTCGTCTGCTTTCACTTCCTGCATGCTGCTTTACCATTCTGCTGTTGTGTGGAGTCAGAACCAAGTACTCCTTCCGATCATTGTCACTGGCTAATGGTTAGTGTCCTACCACCAACCATATGATTCAAACGGTACATTTTTTGTTTACTATCACAGTGTACTGTGGCTGGGTCACATACATCCTGAAGGTGCTCAGATCCTCCACAAGGCTGCTCGAGGCATTCCGCCACATTGTTCGTGACTGTTCACCCTGCCTGCTCGTGAGACTACTTGTGAGAGAAACACCCCCTCCTTCTGCTCTCCATTAGGAGAAACTACATCAATCCCCCCACCCACCAGGCCTTCTCCAATCGAGCTTATGTACCATCAGTGTGGAAAAGAAATGTGCAAATATTTCAAACAGTGGGTAGGATTCACTAATGATAAAGCAAAGAAGATTTAGAACGTTTGGATATTTTACAAAAGCAATTGAGGGAGCCTAAAAATAAGCTCAGTCCAGATTAGTGGCCAGTGTTTCTAAAATGGTATAAAGAAGCTAATAAGCATAAGCAAGTCACTGTTCAGCCAAATGAGGTTAACCCAAGAAAAACTCCAGTATCAGATAAGTCACATGGGAGACAGAATTAGAGTGTGTTAACCCACTGCTCCTCCTCCTTAGTAGTTTCCCAAAACCATTGAACCACCTAGACAAGAGGAGGAATATAAAGGAGATGGTGTTCTAGATGTTTTGAGCCCCCTCAGTGGAAAACACCAGGGCCAACCCTATGGTGGTACCCAGAAGTGGGACAATGCTAGCCACACAACCTGCAAGAAGGACACAAGAAAATGTCAGCGGCAAGTGGTAGATTACTGTGTGTAGGGCATGAGGTGAGAAGCACATTGCTCGAGATTTGGAATGTAACAGCTGCCATAATCATACCCCTCCTCTAGTGATGCTGATAACAAGAAATGTCCACAAGATTCCTCTGATGCCCTTTTCCTTTTGATAGATTAGAGGGATCCCAAGGGCAGAACAGTGCAGGTCCCATAGTCCCCAGCTGATATGATTTACATAAAGAAATAGTTCCCCCACTATACAGTACACTCCCTTGAAATTCTGTGAAGAATTACAAATGGTATCTAAAGTGTATAAACTGAACTGGGCAGATAAGAATCCGTTGTTGAATTTGGTTGTGCCAAGCACATTGAGAGATCAATGGACTGAAGTGCGTTTGGCACGGACACATCACACCTGACAACACATTACAGCAGCTAAGAAGTGGTTGAGAGTAGCAATGAAAGCGTATCCAGTCAAAACAGACTGGAAGAAGATTTTAAATTGAAAACAGAATATAGAAGAGTCAGCAGCAGATTTAGATAGTGTAAGGATGTTTTTGAACATTATTCGGGCACAGCCTTGCCAATGGAACAAGTAAAAGGGGCTGTGGATGCTGCTTTTGTGCAGGGATGATTACCAAATGTGTAAAAACAAGTTGCATACACTTTGCATTGGGTACTGAACTAATAATTTAGAGAATCTGCATTCAGCAGCCAGCCAGTGTGTGGCTGTGCAGGGAAGGGAAAAGGAGTTGAATCAATCTGAACAAGTCTCTACGAATGTAGTTGTTGCAAGAGACAAGGGAGGTAGAGAGATCAGAGCCTTATCCCTCACTAGGAAATGGAGTGGCAAAGAAGGGGGGTAGGCATGATAATACAACTGACGCTCGGTCCCATCTCCGACTCTGAGGAAGGAGACCTGGTGTGTTTGATTCATGGTGGGCTGCAGAGAGGGACAAATGTGGTGTCCTCAAGACACATCTCAGTAACATAATGATGATGCCAGATGCCTGACAAGGAACGTGTTCTCTAGGCGATGAAACATTAGAATCTACCACTCAAACAGCATATGCGGGACGCACTAACCAGGACCAGAGGGACTCCATATTCCAGACTGCTTTGTGGCCCCAGGAGGCGGCCATCTTGTGCATCACCTGCTCCCACTTGCCAGATCCAACAAGCAATATAAAGCGCATAAAGCGCGAGGGGGCATTCCGCAGTGCGGGACACGCGAACCAGGACCAAAGGGACTCCATATCCCAGACTGCTATGTGGTACCAGGAGGCGGCCATCTTGTGCATCACCTGCTCCCACTTACCAGATCAAAGAAGCGCTATAAGGCGCGAGGGGGCATATAACAGCACGGGACACGCTAACCAGGACAAAAAAAGACGCCATACCCCAAGACTGCTTTGTGGCCCCAGGAGGCGGCCATCTTGTGCATCACCTGTTCCCACTTGCCAGGTCCAATGAGCACTATAAAGCGTGAGGGGGCATAACGCAGCGTGGGACACTCGTGGGCCACGCCCGGGCAAAGCCCGGGCCAATGGCAGGCCCGTCCGCATCCGACGGAGGCTGGGCAGGGCCACCACCCTGAGACTGGCTCTGTTTCTCTGCAACCCCGAATAGTTTTGTCCCCCTCTGGTCTTCCCCTTAACACCATCCCAGGCCCCTTGTCCCAGCCCAATACATTGCCATAGACATGGGCAAACGAAAAGCAACCGAAGGCAGGGCTGTGGTTGGGGGGAAAAAACATAAGAAAAATTCCAAAACGTCAGGCTGCAACGAAGTACTTGACCGCATAGACGACCTCCTAGTCGATTGTGGGATAATATTAGTTCTACCATCTGGTGCAGACCAACCATTGAGTCCCAAACCGTGCCCCACAACCCAACCATCGACCAGGAAGCAGGAAAGCATCTCTAATATGTTTAACAAAGCCATTAACCTGGCTTTGTTAAACATATTAGAGATGCTTTCCTGCATCCCAAGGATGGGGACCAAGATCTGCACAGCACCCCATAACCCCGCAGACCCAGTTCCTAGCTCCGGCTACCTTCATGACTCAATGGCGCCTCCTCCCTCACCCATCTCCTGTACCAATCGCTTTCTTCCGTTATCACGTCCCTCAGACCCACCTACAACTCAGGATCTTGCAGCTCCACCTGCCCATGCTAGGGCAGGCGGTTTCCTTAATAATCATCCATCACCCCCTTCCTCCAAATGACTTGGTAAGTTGCATACAAACAGTCAGGGCAGAAATAGCAGCCCTTCAGTGTATGACAGGCGACCTTGCGGTTACAGTGGGGCATCTTGTGGAAGAGAGGGAGAATAGTTAGGGAATGTACCGCCACCCCAGTTCCTACTAACATTGTCGCTCTGGCACCATCTGTTTCCACCATGCTCCATCATACAAAACACCATGGAGGCCACCCAGGTCTACCACATGAGGACTCCTTTTCTAGGACCTCGGTCAGAGACCGTACATCGGGTTCCCATACACCAGTAGGTGTGCAAATTGAATCTCCCTTCACCAACTCCCAGAACAAAAGTTTAAATTTCACACCTCTCACACTAGGGGTGGGTTGTCACCTTGGCAGTACACATGTTCCCAAGACCACCACTCTTCCTCCTCGGAAAATCTTTATGACCAACGTGCCCAGATCTAACTCTTGGGGGGAGAGGCTGGGGGGAGGGGAAGACTCCTTGATTAACAAAGTCACCCACTGGATTAGACACAATAGAGAATGTCTCTCAGTAATTAGGAAAGATATTATTAGGGCCAGACGGAACAGGTCTCTGAGCACTCTGTTTGACTACATCGAGCTTCCCCTAGACAACGGGCAGCTGGCCTATGACTTTAGATGATGCCACAGTCTGTTCCAAGATAGATTAACCAACAGAGCCCGAAGCACAGGCTTCCTATGATAGACCTGATAGCAGCACAAGCTCGGGCAACTGCCTCCGCACAATCAGCGACCCAGCGGACATCTCCAATCACAGAATTAGGATGGCCCCCACCGCTTCTCTCAATATCGTCGCACCAGCCACCCAAGATCTCCAGGCAAACCCGCTCCCATCGCCCAACCCAATGATCACCGGTTGGAAAGTAAAGATTGTTTCCTGGAATGTGGCAGGTATCAAATCCAAACTACCTTTTGCCTCATTGGAACACCTTTATCGACCACCACGACATTTGTATCTTTCAGGAGACCTGGCTAATCGAACCTGCCCACAAACCTGGCTATGCGACCTACCACATACCCACAGTTCTCAGCAAGGCGGGCCATCCTTTGGGGGGCCTCCTAATATGGGTGAAAATCACAGTGCGTTGGGAAACTGATACCCACAGATAGCCCTGATATCCTTGGTATCAGTCTCAAGGGAACAGGGTCCACTGTCACCAACATTTTAAACACCTATGCCAGGGGGACAAGAGGGGTCAACCACTGTCACCTTGCAGTCACTAGAGACCCAAAAAATGAAAGACCCTCCAGACATGCCCTCATTGTAGCGAGGGACTTCAATACCACCTTCGAACCCCTCGGTCTGGACCACATGGGCGATTTCAGGGAAGAAGATAATATATGGCACATACCTATGCTGGAGCATTCCCCATTCAAGAAGGGGCTCTCGGCTGCCCTGGAACTAAACGCTCTGACACTCGGCCACGGCCTGAGGGCTGCAAATGGAGAACCAAATCTGATAAGCATGTCGCCCACACGTCCACTGGCACACAGGAGAAGAGCTGCATCGATTATATACTGATGGACCTTAGATACTGGCACTTGGTAGATGACATGGTAGTCGGGACCCAATTGGACAGTGACCACAATCCACTCGGTCTTACTTTAGAGCCACCGTGGGGTAGGGCGCCCATTGCAAAAACCACTGCCAAAGTAGCCAAGGTGGTCCAGGCTGAGAACAGCAGACAGCGACTTAGATGGAGAAAGGTGATCCTGCAAGATGACATTCTCTCTTCCATCGATTTAAACTGGACACATTGTGTAGCATTGATATCCACGATGGGAGAAGACGTGGGAAACAGTTTCTCTCTAATCGAAGTACACACTGAGCTTTTCAAAAGACTGGAACATCTACTATTTTTCCAGTTGCCCACAACACTGGCAGTGCTCCTCACCGTGAGGGTGATAACTGGTACAATCGAGACTGCCGGATGGTACGAACAAATTTAATCAGTGCAATCAAACAAAAGGATGTAGCCCGAGTTAGTACTCTGCGGACCTGTTCAAGCAGACGCAGAACAAGGCCAGGAAGGACTGGGATGAGGAAAGATGGAGACTCTTGAAGGTAGCATGTTAATGCAGGGATTCCAGATCCTTTTGGCTTACGGTAAGCAAAAGAAAGCAAAAGGGAGCCCCGGCAATTGGCAACAATATCCTGCCCTCAGCCTGGTTCCAACACTTCAACTCTGTCTATAATGTCGAAAGCCAAGTCGCAACCATCTCTGTCCTTGCACTTCCACTACAGCCAAATACCACCAACGGGGATGGTTTGTTCAACTTGGGAGATATCCGAGATGCAATAAACAATATAGTTCGACTGCAAACCGCTGGCATTCCTGGTGACTTTTCTTCACAACACTGTCAAATGGGCTGAGTACCTTCTTCTCTTATCCAACGCATTCCAGATTCCTGGAGGGGTGCCGAGGTAAAATACCCATTTACAAGAAAGGCGATAGGTCCCTACCCGCCAACTATAGGCCCATAAGCCTCATCGATTCAGCACAAAAGGTATTTTGCCGTGCCCTACTATTGAAAATCCAAGATTGGATTTCTGAGAGTGACATCCTATCACCATTACAGGCTGGCTTCAGGTCTAAAACAAGCATCGTTAATCAGGTGTTAAGGTTTTTGCATTGGAGGGCTGTAGTGTTAGGGAAGGGGAGTCTCTACGCAGCCTTCATAGACCTTAAATCTGCATTCGATCTGGTCCCTAGAGGTAAACTTTGGGAGGTCCTCAACGAGATGGGTATGCCCCCAGGGCTCCTGACCACAACAATTCAACTACATGAGGCTCACTATGCAAAAATACGCTGGGGGAACCAGGACAATCTCACTGATCCGATCAAAGTAGTCAGGGGCTTTCGGCAGGGTTGTGTACTTGCTCCAACTCTCTTCTCCCTCTATTTGAATCAGGTCGTCCAACACCTCAACTTACAGCCCTCTGACGCACCAGCCTGAGGCAACGAAAAGAGCGCAACACTTATTTGCAGATGACACCCTGATAGTATCCAAAAGCCTGATGGGCCTCCAATCCTCGCTGAATCGATTTGACGATTTCTGCTCCATGAGAGGCTTAGAAATAAACACCTCTAAAACCAAGTTCATGGTCATTAACCCTCACAGGTCATATAGGGGGAGCCTTTCCCTAGGTGGGTCTAAATTAGAACAAGTTTACATCTTCCAATACCTGGGAATTAAACTATCTGACTCAATGTTTTGGAAAACCCATATCAACTCTGCATCAATAAAATTTAGCCAGCTAGTAGGCGTCCTTCTAAGGGAGCATCACACAGCAACTACACGACCAATAGTTGCTGCTCTCCAGATTTATAATATGAAGTCTGTTAGCGCAGCACTTTACGGGGCCGAACCCTGGGGCTGTGAAGATGCAAAGGAGCTTACTCGTACTGAGAATATGTTTGAGAAAACTCACCTCCCTGCCCCAGAGCACCCCACTTCTTCCTTTGCACTTGGATCTGGCCCGCAAACCACTGGCTGCCATAGTCGGCCTCAGACCACTGTTTTGAAGGAGTATCATGGCAACTCCCGAACTTTCCTCCTATGCCACCGCGTTTAGGGAAGTTTGTTCCTTGGACACCTCCAATAAGATCCAGTGGATCCATTCAGTTAAGACAGCATTGATTGCCATTGGGATGGGAGACTCGTGGAACTCTTAATACACAGGGTCACCACTGATCAAAGAAAGAGTGAAGTCCTGCTACTTGGAGCGGGTAACCCAGTCTATATCTTGCTCGCTCTCATTAGGGCGACTAACTATCGAATTTCTGGCCTTCAGGTCTACCTGGCTGCCAGAACCTTACCTGGACAGCATTCTTGATCCAACCAATAGGAAGCTCTATATGCAATTCAGATTTGGTTCCCTCCCCATCAAAACCTTTACCAGCAGATGGCAGAATAAGGCCCCTAGTAACAAGTGATGCCCCTGCTGCAATCTGCACCAGGAGTCAACTGCCTATGTCTTCTTTGCATGCCCATTCTACGCTCCCCTACGAAGGAAATGGTTCACGCCAATGTGCAAACGGCTTGGGACCCGAGATCACGCTGCAGCCATGAGAATTTTAAAATTAGACTCCAGTCTGCCCATTGCAATTGCCAAATTTCTCGGAGGAATGTGGCGCATCAGAAGGAAAATGACTAAGACTGCCCAACCCTATGTCCAACAGTCTTATATGTTCATTTCTGCACCATTACTGTATCCCAGAACTGTGTTTTGCCACACTCCTCTTTTATTGTCCTGCATTTTGTGCATTATTATGTTTTATTTATTTTTAGCCAAGTTTAATTTTATGAATTTTAAGTTATTATTTATTGTGGTGCAGTGTGACGTATGGCAATGGATGCCGAAATAAAGTTTATGATGATGATAATACAACAGAAGTTGTAAAGGCGGGCAATTCCCTCAGGTATGTCATGTTTTATTCGGGGTCAATTGGGACACTAAAAAAGTGACTGCCCCAACCAAACTGACTTTAAGCATTCCTCCTCCACATGAGCCTCCTCAGTTTACCAAGGTCACACAAACGTTTACCTCTATTACTAAGACAGCCCAAGAGATGCTGACTGCGCTATGAACACCTTAATCCCGGTTGATCGAAAAGGCTGCTATATTAAGTTTATAATCAATAGTAAGACAACTTCCTGTCTCTTTGATAATGGTACCAGCAGACTGGCTCTGAAAAAGCTCCCTTCTCTCCGGATTGTCTATCAATGTTGTGGACACCTCAAACCAGCAAGTTCACCATTATATCAGTGATCACACACATGATGTTTTGTTAAGTCCTGTTTGCTAGCAAAACTAATGAGAAAGATTTTCTTGTGCAAATTAAACTGTCTTCTGTACAAGTGATACAGTGTTTTAAAACATGCCACAGACAAATGAGGACACAATGTTGGCTGTTCTTTGTGAATCCAGTAATCACATGTAAGAGGTAATTTTCAAATATTGAGATTTTAATTTGCTGCTTGCATTAATTTCCTCTATCTGGTTCTCTACTGCAAATAATATAGGATACTTCTCCTCTGTGGATCTAGTCAAAATTGGGACAATCCTAATGAAGTAGTTAACATTAATCCTCACTACCCTTTACCTACCAAATTAATGGTGGAATTCAATGTAGTATTGCTGATCTTAATAAATAAGGTGTTCTAATGCTCACTGTGAGTCAATATTATACCGCTATTCTGTAGATTAAAAAAGACGAGGAAGGCCAATGCGTATCGTCTTGCACAAGAGCTCTTTGATTTCAACAGTGTGGCGATTTATAGTTTCACAGTAGTACCCAACTACTCCTACCATGTTTGGATGCATTCCAGTCACTACCCAATGGTTCACAGTAGTAAATATGTGCAACACTGTTTTCTATTATTATGTTAACTGAGAGTCAACTTCTCTTTGCGTTATCATTCAGCAGATTCCAGCAAATGTGGTGTCTTTTACGTATACAATATTTAAGTCATGAAAATTCAGCTGGAGAGAGCCATCTGTTGACAGCCTGAATTGAAGCCATCCATAAGCCGCCTCGTCCAGTACTTAGGTACAAACTTTCATTGGAAAGGCAGGATATTTTAGAAAGTGGAACATGGGAGTTTCCTCCTTAGTACAGATTCTCGAAAGTTATATTAAGAAAGGTACCCCAGAACCACTGCAATGAACCGACAAGTCAGAGCAAACCCTGCTGGAAGTGAAGCAGTCAATAACGTCTGCACCCACATTGCGGCTTCCAGATTACAGTAAATCTATTATAATGAATTGTCCCGAATGCAATAGTATTGGACCCAGGTCAAGGGGACCAGGAAAGTCCTACTGCTTACTACTGATCTGACAGAGCCCATTGCAGCTGGACTCCCTCCCTGTTTGCAGTCTGCTGCTGCTGTTGCCCATCTTGTTGAGACGTCAAAAGAATATTGTTAGGTTCCACCCGTTCCACATTGATTGTTGAAGTTCCCCACTCCGTAGATGCCCTTCTCACCATGGAAACTCAACGTCTCTCCACCATCAGGTTATCCTGATATGAGATTTACAGTGGTCTGCTACTTTTCCCATATCACGTTATTCTACTGCCCCAGTTGGAACCCCACTCTAATACCCACTGCCAAAGAGGGTGATCTGCATGTCATCAAACATGTGACCAAACCCTGCACCTATACCTAAATATGAACTTATACATTTCATTGATGGTTCTAGATTAGGAATAATGCTTGAGAATTTGTGGCAGAATATTATGAGGGCCCCACACTCCCAATGAGATTGCTGAAAGTAGACACCTGTCCCAGGTTCAGCTAAATCGAGTGCACGAGCTTGTTGCCTCTTCCCATGTTTGTGTACTAGTTATGAAAATGATTGTCACTATGTTCAACGACTCCAAATATGCTTTCATGGTCATTCACAACTTTAGCCTACTATGGTTACAAAGGGGTTTCTTAACTTCTACCTGGCACCAATTAAATAGAGAACATAAGTCCAAAACTTGTTGAGTGCACTATTGTTACTCCTCAGAGCTGCAGTTGTTAAGTATGTTGCTCACTGATCCACACAAGACTAAATATGTCTCCAGGAAACCCTCTAGCATATCAGGGACTTAGAAAGGGTATATTAACTACTAATGGTAATCCCACAATGTACATTTTGCAATCTGATGTATTTCCTATGTATATTCAGCAGAACTTCTCCATAAACAGGAGCAGGCAGTCGATGCGGAGAAACAGACATGGACCAAACAAGAAATGTAAAAGAGACCCTGAAGGAATTTGGAGGGACGGTATCAAAGTAGCGGCCCCAATTTTTTTTTTAACATAATATGGCCTATACTAATCATAGTATTACCCATGGCGGAAGGGAACAAACTATTTGTGTAACAGCAATCAACCGGTATACTTCTTTCTTCTTTTACATTGCCAATAATTATCACCACTCCTGTGTTACTTGCCAAGCCTACAATATTGGAAAAGTGATTAAGACACCCCCCCCACCCATGTTGCTGACCCTTCTCCTTTGAGGGGAGGCCTTTGGGCTTTCAGAAAAAGTCAATTTGCAGAAGGACCAAGAGTTGCTTCGATCCCTATGTTCTTGTAATGAAGTGTATGTTCTCAGAGTGGGCAAAGCTTATCCTTGTGAATGGGCTGATGCATTACAGTACGAAAATGGTTAATGATGAACTTCATCTCGTTTCAGGTTGCCCCTGCGCCTTTCCAGTGACCAAAGTAC
This sequence comes from Pleurodeles waltl, assembly GCF_031143425.1. Lineage (NCBI taxonomy): Eukaryota > Metazoa > Chordata > Amphibia > Caudata > Salamandridae > Pleurodeles > Pleurodeles waltl. The sequence goes on along the minus strand of NC_090448.1, from coordinate 776,069,062 downwards.
TCACTTTGACTCTTTTGTAGTTCAGTATGTAGGCAAGGTGCTAAGAATTAAAAATTAGGATGGACAGCCCAGAGTAATTACCAGTGGCTGAGATGAATTCACGCTTTGTAGCCATCACTTTTTTGTATGCTTCAGTGTCTCTGCATAAATGGGACATGTATATCTAGACGTAGGTTGCATGCACACTGTGCCACCTGAACCAAGCTAGGCCTGGCTGATGAGCTCTAATGAGGGTGAAACAAGTCCTGGGTTGCTTGTGTTCCAGTTCAGGAAAGATATGGTGTAGCAGTTCAGGCAGGACTGTTCCCACTGGAGCAGGGTCCACACTGACTTGCCTATGGCTGGGCCCAAACTAAGGTGGCAAGGTGTGCAAAATAATGATGGATTAGGAAATGGCCCCAGTAATTACCAATAGCTTAGATAATTTCATGTATTCCATTATAATTTTTTTGTATGTTCCTACAAATTAAGCAGCATTTCCTCTGCACTCATCACCCCAAAACCCGAGGCAATGCACAAAGATACAACTGTGCCCTCAAGAATAAGATAGCTAAGATATATTCAGAGACCCAACTGAATTGGCCCGATGCTCTGCCCTTGGCACTTTTGTTAATCCAAGCTGTCCCTTCACAGAAAACTAAACAATCCATACAAAGTGGCCATGGGCTAAACCTTGACGCTGCCCTCAAATCCCCCAATCTCACCAGCTGCTCCAGACCTGCAACTGAATAATTATATAGTTTTGCAATGTTGGAGGTAATCGATTTACTGTCTGTGTAAATTCTGTTTTATGGTACAAGATGGTCGGCTAGACTACCCTACCAAGGGGTGCCATCATATGCAGCTTGGTAAGTGGGTGTTTGTGAAACTGCATCAACAAATAGCTGTCCTTAAGTCATATTGGTAAGCCCTCTTTCATCATCTCTCACCAGAAACACCACAATAGAGTGTCAAAAGACTGGACAGTAGCATGCTTCCTATCTATATATTTTTTTTTTACCATCTGTTTTATTGTTTTTCCGCACATCAAACAGTACCATCTGCAATTGTCACGATATCGGATATAAACATATCTGCAATAAAGCACAACAACAATAACAACAACAACTCAGGTCTTATCTCCATCTATTTTCACGTTTTATATGTCACTTGATTACGCGGGGAGGCAGGAAGGGGGGAGTGGGGGAAACCCAGGTTAGGGGATAAATATTGATTTTATTTGTGCTTGTCTCACTAATACATATTATAGCCCTGTGGAGAATTTTCTTTCATGTGTGATTATATATAATTAATGTCCTGCATGTTTACCTAAATCTCTGTCGATTTTTCAAGGTGGGCGCTCATCATTTTTTACCTCTAGTTTGGCCACAAATGTTTCCCAAACTTCAGTGTGTTTCTGGCCTTCGTCCCGCAATTTCCGTAGGACCTGATACTCTGTGCGTGCCCAGCGTAGTGTCAAGCCTCGCCATGTTTTCAAATCTGGTGGTTTGGGGGCTTTCCAGTTCATAGCGATTAACCTTTTGTACATTACAAACGCCAGATCTGCAAACCTATGTATGTGTTTATGTTTCTTGTCTCTTTTTCTAATTCCGAGCAAGCAGGAGCTAGGATCCAGTGTGAATACAAGGTCTGCAATTGCTGATATATCAGTCACTACCGCTTGCCATGTTAAATCCAGAGAGCCACACTCCCAGATCATGTGATAAAAGTTAGCTGAAGGGGAATTGCATCGGGGGCACTGGAATTCCGCGTCAGGGAACATACGCTTCAGTCGTGCAGGTGCAAGATAAGTTTGATGTATGTAATTAAATTGAGTATATCGAAATCGAGGGTTTCTTGATACATTGCGAGTATGACTTACTGCTTGAGCCCATTCTTCTGTGGTCAATTGGTTCGGTAGCACTGCGTTCCATCTAGTTCTAGCATTTTCTAGTCTGTTTACAGGGTGTGTATGCAGGGCTTTATACGTGTTTGTTATGACTTTGTTCTGAATGTCGTATACTAGCATATGATGCAGTGAAGTGGATATATTAGGTTCCTGATCTCCTGCCGACCATGCCTTTTTAATTAAATGACAAATAGAATAATATGCCATAAATTGGCCCACTCCTATTGAGGTGAGTTCTCTCATGGCTTCGAATGTCATTAGCTTCCCGCCTTCAAAGCAATCTCCCACTACCAGCACACCTGCCTCAGTCCAAATCTCAGTAGAATACATGCCCAATGTGCTACCCTTACTTGGGATGTATCTCAGAGGGATGAGAGGGGAGTACGAGGTTCCTTTCTGGCTTTTTTGTACGTATTTTGTCCAGCATTCATGTGCGGTTACCATTAATAGATTATCGGTTGCTCTATGGGCATGAACATTGAACAGCCACTCCAGCAATGGTTTGCCATTTAGTTGCTTCAGGATCCATTTGGTTTCAGCAGATTCAGGTCTATGTATCCAGTTCAGGATCCACTGTAACTGTGCGGCAGCAAAGTACAGTTCAAAGTTTGGGGCTCCAAGCCCCCCCTCCTTTAATGGTCGCTGCAGTGTGGCAAGGGCTACCCGTACTCTGCCACTCCCCCATATGAGTCTCGACAAAGCTGTGTTTAATTCTCGAAATAATTTTTGGGGCACTAATACGGGTAAGGCCGCAAAGAAGTATAGGAGTCGGGGGAGTAGCAGCATGTTTGCTATTGCCACTCTACCCAACGGCGATAATGGTAGTGCGCACCAGAACCGCAGAGACCCCTTTATTGAATTCAGTGCACGTCCCAGGTTCCCATCTCTCAGATCTTCGGGTTTATGGTATATATGTACTCCCAGGTACTTGAAGGTATCAAAGCACCATTTCAAGCGCCCCTCTTGTATTGCATCCCTATTCTCGGTAGGCCAGACAGTCAGCGGAAACATGCATGATTTATCCCAGTTTATCTTTAGGCCCAATATTACGCTAAATTCTTCTAATAGGGATGTCACTAGCGGTATGGTTTCATTGCATTCTCTTACGTATATCAGGGCATCATCTGCGTATAGCGAAATTGTATGGCATGTCCCTTCAGAATTCACTCCCCATCGTTCCCCTTCTTTGCGTAATCTGGTCGCCAGTGGTTCCATTGCTATGGCGAACAATAAAGGAGATAGTGGGCAACCCTGTCTGGTGCCCCTTTCAATAGGGAAACTGTCTGAGATGGTGTCTCCTGTCCTTACTCTGGCTCTGGGTTGTGCGTATAATGTCTGTACCCAGCCTATAAAGGTATGTCCAAACCCCATATTTTGCATCGTTTCAAATAGATAATTCCATCCCAGTGTGTCAAATGCTTTCTCAATGTCAAGTGACATTGCCACACTGTCCTGTGTTTCTGGTGGAGTATCTCCTAGTATGCTCAGCAGTCTGCGAATGTTTAAGAATGTGTTGCGTTTTGGGATAAACCCATTCTGATCTTCGTGTATCAGGGTGTATTATGGGGGCTAGTCTGTTTGCTAGGATTTTACCTAGTATCTTGCAATCTAGGTTTAGTAGTGAAAGTGGTCTATAAGACCTAACATCTGTGGGGTCACGGCCTTGTTTAGGCAGAACCACTATTAATGCTTCACGCAATGAGCATGGGAGTACTTTGTGTGTCCATGCTTCTTCGAACACCTCTAGTAAATGCGTTTTCAACTGTGTGGAGTATGTGTTATAGTATTCTATTGGTAATCCGTCTATACCAGGTGCTTTGTTTCTAGAGATTTGTGTTATAGCTGCTTCTAATTCCGCCATTGCCAGTGGAGTTTCCAGTGCTTCAGTATCAGACTGTGACAGCTGTGCCAGGGTCGCCCCCTTTAGAAAAGACCTAAATTGTTGACTAGTGCCTGATTCCCGTCCCTTGTATAGGCTTGTATAATAGTTTTCAAACATTTTATTAATTCCTTCTTGACTAGTAGCCATGGTTCCATCTGCCTGTCTAATAGCTCCTATCGGAGCCTGCTGGCGGTCCTCTCGGAGTAACCACGCCATTAATCTCCCTGATCTATCTCCTTCTGTCTGCAGGCGCATTAAATAATACTTATAGTCGTGCCGCCGGAGTCTCAAATCTGCTTCTTTGTACTTTAATCGGGCGTTTCCTAGTTCTTCCTGCGCTACTTCATTTTGTGCCCCTGCGACCTCTAGTCTCCTCAGTTCCTTCTCCAGTGTAGAAACTTCGATGTGTAGTGAGCGCCTGACCCCCCCCAGGTGGCAGACAAACAGTGTCCCCGAACAATGACTTTGTGAGCATCGAACTCTGTCGCTCTAGTGTTTGTGGTGCCCTTATTAATTTCCCAATAGTTCTTTATGGTTATGTATAGTTCTTCTCTGAAAGCCTGGTCTAGGAGAGCCTCCCTTTGCAGACGCCATGTAGGTATCGTGGATCTCTTCCTCCCCCATCGCAGCGTTAGTAGCAAGGGTGAGTGATCAGATAACGTTTTGGCCAGATATTCCACATCTTTTACCAATGCACATATTTCATGAGATCCCCACATGATGTCTATCCTGGTATGTACTTTGTGGGGTACGGAATAGAACGAATATTCCCGTTGTGTTGGATGACTTATGCGCCAGGTGTCATATAATCTCAAATCACTAGCCCATCCCACCAGTGGCCCCGAGTTATTTCTGTGTGTCGATCCGCTCTGAGGTGGGGTGGAACGGTCGAGTATCTTATCTGGTATGCTATTAAAGTCCCCACCCCACACCACTGGAGCCTCGGTGTTAACTAATAGGGCTGGTGAGAGGGTGTGTAAAAATTCAGGCAGTGCATTGTTAGGGGCATATATCCCCACCAGTGTGAATTGTTTACCATCTAATTGCCCCTCTAGTACAACGTATCTACCTCCTTGGTCTATTTTGTGTGTGTGTTGCACATATGGTACTCCCTGGGCTATCCATATAAGTACCCCTCTGGCATAAGCCGAGTATGATGTGCCTATTATCTGTCCTCCCCATCGCCCCTGCAATCCCCTCAGGTCAACCTCCAGTAAATGTGTCTCCTGAAGTATGGCAATGTGTACCCGCTGGCGCTTGAGATAGGCATGTACGCGATATCTTTTGCTCTGAGATGCCATTCCACGCACATTTCATGTGATTATGTTGTATTCATGCATGATTCAAGTTGTGATTTGACTTGTATACTTCTAAAACATTTTACCAGTATTCCCAGTCCGGTGTACCCAGCCCATCCGCCCCCATCCCTGCTCGCCCCGCGCCGGCAATAACAACTGCAAGTTGCAACAGATTGTTTGGCTGATTAGAAAGACCTGTGAAGCATAACTCCCTACTAACCCTTTTCCCCACCTCCCACTCTAAGTCCCCACTACAATACTTAACTTGAATATACAACGCACACATGACACTTCTAATAACAAAAAACTGTATCCAGGTTGATACTTTCCGGGGAGGCATTGATAGCAACTGGAGACAGCCCTTATATGGGGTCTCCACCTTTGGTCAAGATATGCATATCTAGTAAAGAACAAAAATTACGAGCGATGGCGCCTCCGGTACACCCCCGCCCCAGTGGCAAGCCAGAGCAATAAGTTTCCCCCCCATCCCCCCCCAGGTCTATAACACCCAGGGATGTGGAATTCCTATCGCCCGACGACGCCCGGGACATCTTGTTTGGGGTCAAGGGCAACAAGTTTTTATGTTTACTTTGTCCTTGGGACAAGTAGACCCAACCCTCTGCAGCACAAACCCTTTGGCTGCCTGTTTACAGAGTGGAACTCTGCAGTTGAGGTAATGTTTTTCCAAAAGATAATGCTGTTCGAACTTGTATTTATGGTTCATTATTTGAAAACCTTCATTATTAGGGTGAGTGCTGTAAATAAATGTTTTAAGGTCACACTTCACTACTGACGTTGGTTCCAGAACAAAAAAAACAAAACCGTGTATACACATGTTTGAAAAGTTTAGGCTATGAGGCTAAGTATAATGCTCCCAGAATGCTCTCTGATTAGATGCAAATGAAGTGTCATTTAGTCAAATGTTTTGATGCATGCTAGTATTTCCCAAAAATATTTCTAATGGAAAATCAGTGTAACCATTTTCAACACGATTATGGGAAGCATGAAAATAAACAAACACTGACAAAGCCAACTGATCTGACATATTTTTATAAGTCTTTTAGTTTAATCAATGCGTGTCTTGTTTTGACATGGCTTTTGTAACACTTTATTGTTGTGGGAGCTACCAGCCCCTCAACATTGTAACAAACACTGGCAAAAAAAAAAAAAAACATTTTTGAACTCTAAAAGCACACTTTGCCACCAGTGGCATAACAAAGGCCCCGGAGCTGCCCTCCAGGGGGCCCCTTCAGCACAGCACCTGCCCTGAGTGAGTCTGGATAGGGTGCTCCTCCATGTTCTTTGCAAAGGGGCACCCTCCAGTTTCGTTATGTCACTGATTGCCACTGTAGTTCCTGACACTGAACAAAACTACTCCTTGTGGAAGAGCAGAATGCAATCACTCACAGTAAATACAGCCGAAAGAGAGAGAAATAGAAGTTTAATAAAAACAAAATGTCTTTGTTAACACCAGACCTAATTAGGGACCAAGACCCACATGTAGGTAGTTTTGTGCATGTCGCAAACAGCGACTTTCGCTGTGTGCGACGTGCAAAAAGCACATTGCGATGCACAAACCCAGTTTTGCGACTCGCAATTAGGAAGGGGTGTTCCCTTCCTAACTGCGACTCGCAGTGCAATGTAGGATTGTTCTGCGAACGCGGGCGCAAACCAATCGCAGTTTGCACCCATTTCAAATGGGTGCTAACACTTTCGCAAAAGGGAAGGGGTCCCCATGGGACTCCTTCCCCATTGTGAATGTCACTGTAAACATTTTTTCAGAGCAGGCAGTGGTCCTACGGACCACTGCCTGCTCTGAAAAAATGAAACGAAAACGTTTCATTTTTCGTTTTTGTAATGCATCTCATTTTCCTTTAAGGAAAACGGGCTGCATTACAACAACAAAAAACTGCTTTATTGAAAAGCAGTCACAGACATGGTGGTCTGCTGTCTCCAGCAGGCCACCATCCCTGTAAGGGCCGCCATTCGCAAGGGGGTCGCAAATTGCGACCCACCTCATGATTATTCATGAGGTGGGCATTTGCGAAGCCCTTGAGAATCACAGATGGTGTCTGGGACACCATCCTACATTCGGATTTGCGACTCGCAAATTGCGACTCGCTCTGACTCGCAATTTGCGGGTCGCAAATCTGAACCTACCTACATGTGGCCCCATGTTCTTAAAGTCACAAAAGTGCACCCATTGTATATGTCGTACCCCTATAAAATATTTGTGAACTGTATTTTAGCATGGGTAAATACACATGTGTAGATTTGCTCATGTGAAAATCTATTGAGCATTTGCAAGTTCATTTTCCCTCCAGCCACTTTCTTCCCAACCCTGGAAGAAGTTCTAATTCTGCCATTGTCAGGAGTAAATGTCCAACCTTTCTTATTATGGGAAAATATTAGAGAGAAGCTGGTGAAAATCTTTAAAACATGCATGTTAGTAGGTTTGCAGACTCAAAGGCATTCCAGCCCTGGAACTATTGCTTACTGCTTCCTCCAGCCCCAGTATGCAGATCTGCAGAAAGGTGGCAAAATAAGGAAATTGTTACAGTAGGGATTGAAACTGCACGTATTCAAGCCCTTCTATGGTAGTAGCACTGGCATAATCAGAGAGGTTATTATCAGAGCTCTTAAATAATGAGATTGCTGCCATAATTTGGCGCCACACTACATGGCACCAAAGGGACAAGTAGATCATTTTACAGGACAAGTAGATTTGAGAAGCAACCTGTCCCCTGGACAAGTAGATATTTTAATAAATTCCACACCCCTGAACACCCCATACCTACTACGTTCAAACCATTTCTCATTTGTCTTGGGCTATCACTACAATTTTCATGAGAGTCCCATTGTGTCTGATTATTAGTGGTGTCTCTTTCGCTCTTTCTTTTGCCACCATCATAGTGCATCTGCTGATCTGGGAGTAACCTTTGAGCCTCTTAATGCCTTGAACAAAGTTGAGTTGGAGTTTACTGAGTCAGAGTCTGTGAGGTCGCTTACAGTGGACCGCAACACATTGAAGGAATTTTGTGTGCGCAAGGAAGTCTCTTGCACTACCTTTGCCCTCTCTGCTGCTGCTTGTTTCACTGAGGGTTGTGATTTAGAGCGTTTCCTGGTTTTCTTTTGGTCCGAAGGTGTGATCCATTCTTCATCCTTCCCCGTACCCTCTCGGGGTTGTGCCAATCCTTTGGCATGTAGCCATGTCCATGCATCTTCTGGGGAGTGAAAGATGTGTGTTTTGTCCTCTGATATCACTCGCAGTTTAGCAGGAAACATTAGTGCATATTTGATGTTGTGTTCCCTGAGCCGTTGTTTGATCCTCAAATAAGAGTTACGTTGCTTCTGCACTTCTTGGGTAAAGTCTGGATAGGCAGTGATAGATGACCCTTCATATTGGATAGGACCTTTATTACGGAAGTGTTGCAGTATAGCGTCTCGGTCTCTGTAATTCAAAAATCTGGCTATTAATGGCCTGGGTTGCGTTCCTGGTACCGATTGTCTCCCGGGCACCCTGTGTGCTCTCTCCACCGAGAAAATTTTTGTCGGGTTGCCTTGCATGACTTCGTTTATTAACCATTGTTCCAAAAATAGCTCTGTGTTTTGGCTCTCTGATCTCTCGGGAAACCCCAAGAAGCGGATATTATTGCGTCGCGATCTGCTTTCCGCCTCTTCCGCCCTGCGCCATAGGATCTTCACTTCAGATTCCAACCGAAGAATCTGTTTTTGATTTCCTTGTACCAATGGGGGCAGCTCGCTCAGTGTGTCTTCCACTGTACCCACTCTCTCCGCTAGATTGCGATGATCTACTCTTAATAAGTTGAGGTCTTGGGACACTGTGTCAATTCTATTTTCTAGTGAGGATTTAGTGTCTAGTACTGCCTGAAGAATTTTCTCAAATTGAGTTGAGTGGGTTTGTAATGTCGATTCCAAAGAGGACAGGCTGGGCATTGTTTGTTGATCAGCTAGTGCTGGGCCCAGGGTGGCTCTCTCTTGGGCTTTAGTAGCCTTCGACTTCCCTGCCATAGTCACTGTTTTGCGGTGCTCCTCTGTGTTTAATTATTTATATAATTATGTCCTTGGCTTTGTTTCACTGGGTTGGCTCAAGGATGTGCTCTCTACAGGCTAGTTAGGGTTCTAAGAGAATCCTATAGTTGCATCACCTTCTTTATCCTTTGTTGCCTTTACCTATTCACTCCATGTGTAATCTGCTGCCAGAGCTGCGACCCGTCGCCCCGATAACTTGTGCCATGACAGGACCCATTGTATCGCTGGTTTCAATCCCAATTCAGATCTGCGCACCAAACTTGTTCCTGCGTCACAAACAACTCCGCCTGGGATATCTTCTCTGTCTATTTTTGGTTCGCTGTTTTATCTCACTGCCCTTCTAGGGTTCTGGAATAGTTGGAGGAGGGGGGAGGGAATTCTCCCATGACCAGCCTGGGTATTCTTGTCTGGCATGGGCCAGAAAGGAAAACAAAAAAAAAACGAAAAGTTTTCCTGCAATTTTGTGCATTTGAGGGGGCCTTCCTGTCGTCTCCAGCCAGTCCAAGCACCACAGTCGGTGTTTCTTTGACCATCCAGGTCGATTTCCCCACTCTCTCCCCTTGGCCCCCCCTCTTTGTTGTGCTTTCTTCTCTCCCGTTCCTGTTGGGAGGGGGGGGGAGCGCGCGGCTCTTCCTGGGGCCGCATGCGTCTTCAATATTGCAGGTGGAGGGGGGAACGAGCAAATTTTCCAGCGGGGGGGCCGGTGGACTATGAACGGCTCCCCCGCGGGTCCAAGCCGCAGAGAACCCTACGGTCGATCTCCGGTGTGGAGTACTCGCGGTGTTCACGAGCCTCCGGAAGCCGTCTTCTCCTTTTCAATCTTTTCCCTGCCGCGCTTGTCTGCTGCTTTGCCGATACATGCACAACTGTATGGAGGTGTGGTTTGTCGATGGGGCAGTAACTGAGCCTCTTAGGCCTCAGCTCAGGATGAAGGTGTGGGCTTGTTCTTTCCATTGTACAGTCTCCTCATTGCTTGCGTGCCTCTGGGGGAAGAGGAAGCTCCATCTTGAGTCCTTGTTGGAGATGTCTCATACGGCTTGAAAGGCTGGAAGTCCTTCGTAACTGGACAATGGGGAGGAGCTCTACAGCAATTTGACTGTGACAGAATCCATTTTGTGCTGCTGGAGATCACCATGCGTTGAAGGTCCAAACAAGTTTTTGTTACTGAAGGGTAGGTGCACGACTTTCTCCTGGGTATTTCACTTCATATTCCAAGACTTGAGGCACAATACCTGATGCATTCCTAGATCAGAGTTCATAGCTCTAAACATGAGAAGATGCAGCACGTGCCCATAACCAAAAAAAGAAAAGAGACATAGCCATCCAGTCAGTATTCAAGTCAACTGTAGCTGGTCAAGAAAGCACTTGCCAGCCTGAGTATGAGAAGAGGTTATCAGAGCCAGAACGAGCAAGGGGGATTCCTAAGCTCAAGGAGTGGACACTCCTTGGGGGATCCAGAACTCGGCATTCCATGACTGAGACTGTAAAAACAGAGAATGTTTTTCTCCAATATTCTGGCCCAACTTGAAAACTTGGGTGTTATGATCAAGCCTGGTGTTGGAGTGAGAGCCACTGAAGTCACTTTAGTATAAATGTCCTGATTCTCTGATGGACAGTCAAAGCTGCCATCAACACCTCCAACTCCTTGGTTATGATACCACTGTTAATTCTGGTTATATGCCTGTCCCCATGGTTATTGGGTACCAGTCTCTAGGTCAGTGTCTATTCTCCTAGGAATGTCATCTTGAGGGGACAGGTCTAGAAGGAAAATCAGAGGAGTATTCTACTCCTTAAGTATCAGGAATGGAAGTCAGGCTTGTGTCAACAGCTGGTTCCAATTGTTAATCCTCAGACCACAGGAGCCACACTATGATACTAGGAGCTGCACCCAGAGCACATACAAATGTACTGAAGGAGGTGAGAGATGCAATAGGACTTGAGGCATAAGAGCGCTTGGATCCCCGTGGCTTTCAATGTTACACCGAGAGGATTTAGAAACGGGTCTACGGTTGGAGATCAGCCTGGAGGCAAATCTTATTGACAGAGCTAGAGGACTTTAGGGAAGCAAAGCTAACTTGCTCAAAAAGGAAATAAGTTGGCAGTGCTGGCAATGTGGTCATGTACTCCTTGGTACACTGCAGCTCAACATTCAAAGGAAACTTTCAACATAACAGAGTTGGACTTCCATGGGAGCTAGCTTAGCAGAGTCCATCCATCATCTTCTTTTAATGACTTATTTTCAAGGAAACTCTTGGCACATTTGAACACAACAAAATGCCTGGCTCCCCTGTTTCCTGCTCATACACTATTTTCTTGCTGACTGTAAGGCACTCCACTTCTCAATGCCCACCTGTACAGAATGGAGGGAGTTCAACTATGAGGGCGAAGGAAGGAGGAGAGGAGTCTACTCTTGTGAGACTTCAGCAGGGAGCACCCACATAAGAAGCTGCCTCCCTGATCCTTGTCCAGCATCACCAGAGAGAGTGGAGACATGGACAAGGGAGGGAAATGATTTGTGCTCTCTGTTTAAAAGGACCTGCAGAACCATACCCAGTTGAAAACTGACTTGATCAATGATGTGGGTTCTACATGACAGAATGAAAAGGTACCCTCAACTTGCTTGGCCAGGGGAACTTACCCTAGATGCTAACCATGCCGAACATTTATGTAAAAAGTGGCCTAACCAAGGAAGGAAGGATGAACTTTGAGCAGTCTTGGAGAAGAATCAAATGCCTGGAAAACCTGACTGCTGTTCTCCAGGGATGTTAACCAAGGTTGTAAAAGTTATTTCCCTCCTCCTCAGGGCATCAGATAATTTAAGCAGTCTTGCGGTGCCTGTCGAAAAGAGAGGAGTTCAGCAAGCTCTGTTTTTTTGTTGGTTAAGTCTTTGAAATTCCCGTAAAAAACACTTGCTTACTGTAACAAAAAACACACTTATCTTTTTTAAACTAAATATGCACATTTCCAAGTGGCCCACTGTACAAGGATTTTGAGAATTGATTGCCAGGGGGAGGTGTGTGGGTGTTTGTGTGTGTGGGGGTGGGGAGGGAGGCACTTGGCGGAGGGGAGGGGATTGGAGGGTGTTATTGGGGGTTCAATAAATGCAGTGAATCAAAAACTCACCTCCTATTACCCAACAGTTACCATCCAAGCTCCTGGCTCCGTGGGTGTTAAAGGCTACTGGACAGATGTTGAAGGAGGAGTGTCAGGAGGTTCACACAGATTGTTGTTCCTACTAAATGTCCTTATAAAAACATTTGTTCTGATAAGAAAATGAATAATAATGTGCTCTGTCGGTACCTCTGGTGGTATTTTATCTCAGCAGAGCACACTATTCAGTTTTTTTGAGTGAGAACTGCCGATTTCGGTGAGAAGATAATTTTTCATATATATATATATATATATATATATATATATATATATATATATATATATATATATATAAATAAAGATCCTAAATAAACTCACTGCATTTTGCATGGGATTCCAGTTGAAAGGCGAGTGCCATACACTGTATGTTACGGGGGAATCTGTTAACTACGAAACAGTGTACCATCAAAAAAGCATCTTAATAGCAGGTGATTTCTTTGGCACCTGTCACTGGAATATAATTACAAACATCCCAAATGTCAGTCACTACTCTGCCAACTGTCTGCATCTCTAATCAATTGCAATACAGCCTCCTTGTACAACAACAAAGCTTAGACTGATAATAAATAGAAAGAAAAAAAGAAAAAAGTGGCTATTGTGAGACATAAAACTGAACACATTTTGACAAGTCAACACCACACACCATTATCAGTCCTTTTATGTGATGGTTTTGTAGATACATCTATATTCCTCGCCATCACACCTTCAGCATCATCAGGATTTTTACATATGGAGTAGGGCATTAACAGATGCAAGAGTATGAGGTCTTGAGATCTGCAGTCAGCTTCTGGGAAAAACAGTTAATCTTTCTTTTAGTAGTCTTTAGTAGAGAGAGCTGGAAACACCTGTCTTGTTTTGTTTTTTTTGGGGGGTGGGGGGGAAGAATGTGTTCCTTGGGGGTATTGTTTATGTCCAAGGGGAATGCAAGAGACCTGACAATCAAGAAACGTATGGTTTGAAGCCGTCAAAGTTCACATCACTGACCCAGTTTTGTACTGAATCTTGTTTGCTGTTCTTAGCTTAAACAGGAACTCATTTTTGGTTGGGCTGAACTTCAGGTAGGCGCTGAACATTCAGGTCTGGATGATGTGCAAGCAGTGTTTGAGGTGTTGAATGCCTGAAGCAGAATACACTTTCAATGAGAATTGGGTATATTCGGCATATTAGTGAATCTTGCTGCTGTTATCTATGAGGAGAGCACCAAGTGGCTGCACATAAAGGATGAATATGACAGAAGACAGTATGGAATCCTGGGGTGTCCACAGGTGATATGAATGTTTTTTAACCTGCAGGGGCCCATGAGAACTAGCTGATATTGGTGGGAAAGGTAGGAGGAGACCCAGTAAAAGACATTGCTGTTGAATCCTATTTGAGACTTAAGGGTGTGTACAAGTGTGGGCTGGTTGACTGTGTCAAGGAATCTGGAGCAGTAAAGGAATTTCAGAAGGCAAGGTCACATTTAGTGGTCAAGATGGCACTGTCTACAATTAGAATAGACATTATATCATGCTGCAGCACTGAGACCACTGCCAGGTAGATGTGCAGGAAATGGTTAACACTGATGTTATATTGCAGCTGAACCCGGACTGCTTTTCCAATGATCTTGCTGATTAATGGTAGGTGAGAGATGGACCAGTTGTTGCCAAGGTAATAAGGGTCTAGTGCTAGTTGACTTAGGAGAGGGATGACCTAGCCTGTTTTGAGAGCTTCTCAGAAGATGCCTCGAGTGAGGAAGGAATTACCAATGGTAAGCAGGGTTAAAAGAGTATCCCTATAGAGAGCTTTGATGAAGGACGATGGTACGATATTCTCATAATAAGTGGCTTTGAGGGTAGTGAGTATGTCAATGAGATCTGAGAAAGAGGCTGCTTCGGAGGCTGACCATTGTGGAATGCTTGTGGGATGGGTAGGTTTAAAAGATGAAGCAGGCTTGGCATTGTCAATGTGCTGTTGGATGTTCTAGATTATTTCAGTGAAGAAGAGGTTGATGGCACTGCATTTTTCTGTGGAGTTAGGAAATGGTAGGAAAGCAGGGGAGTGATGCAGGGCTAGATCATCCTGAACACAGTTCTTCTTCTGCTGGTGATCCTGGATGCTATTTTGTCACCAAACTCCTCATAGGCTAAACATTATACTAATTTCTCTTAAAACCTCTGACTAGTTTGAGGCTGTCCCCAAGAAGGGCACAACCTGATCATGGCTGACTGTAAAGGAGCTTTCTGTACAAGATTAGCATAACCCCTTTTCCATGGGATTATAAAGCCAAAGTAACTCACAGAGATCATTCTGAACAGGCTCTTCTCTCTTAACTAGATCACTTTACTCCGATCTACACAGCACTTCTAAGACTCTCTTCATGCCCTCAGTATCATCCAATATATCATCCATGAATAATATTAAAATATGCCTCATAGACAGCATATTTGTTGACCTGTTGAAAACAGCTTCCATGGAGGCCAAATGTAACTGCATGCGCATGAACCTACCTGCATGTTGATTAGTGATGAAAGAGGTCACATGTTTTAATTCACTGTGCAATGTTACTGGATAGTACACTGTGGACAAAACCAGGAGGCTGAACACCGTAGCACGTCCTCACTGTGTGAGCTCCTCAGAGATGTTAGGGAAGGTGTGTTCTTCAAACCAGATGTTTTTATTCAGGTTTTTCCAGTTGACACACAAACAAATCTAATTACCGAAATACCATAGTTACTTAAGTTATAGAGGGGTGGAATTCTTATCGCCCTACAACCAGAACATATTGTTTGGGGTCAAGGACAAAAAGTTTTCAGTTTATTTTGTCCTTGGGACAAGTAGGACCAACCCCGTGCAGCACAAACACTTTGGCCAATGGTTTACAATACCACATTATGGATCAGGGAACAACATTGTCTGCAGTTAAGGTAATAATTGTGGCCATATGTTAATGCTGTTCAAACTTGTATTTATGGTTCATTAATGCAAAGTCCTTATCATTAGTGTGAGCGTTCTAAGGAAATGTTGTAAGCCTGGACTAAACTACTGAGAGTGGTTCCATCAATCCTAAAAATGTGTACAGATGTTTGTAAAGTTCAGCCATATGAAGCTATGTATAATGTCCCCAGATTGCTCTCCGAGTACATGAAATATCTGAAGAAGCTTGAAAGAAAGTTTGACTCTTTGCTTTCAAAAGAAAATGCTAAACAAATGTGATTAGGAAAAAAAATGTTTCACTAAACTACTGTGCGTTTTCAGGTACCATTTCTTTGAAGCATCATTCAGTAAATTGTGTAGATGTATGCTAAAGTATTCACAATGGAAAATTAGTGTAACCATTTTTATCAAGCTTGTGGGAAACATGAAAATAAACAAGCATTGACAAAGCCAATAGGTCTAACACTAGAGGTCAGCCTTTTGGTTTTGACAATGTGTGTCCTGTTTTGACACAGTTTTTGTAAAACTTTATTGTTGTGGGAGCTGCGGGCCTGCACCATTATAACAAACATTGACAAAAAGAAAAACTGGTCTCAAAAAGCACGCATTGCTCTTTAGTCCCTAGCACTAAACAAAACTACTTTGTGTGCAGATATCCTCCTTGTGATAAAGAGCAGAATGCTGTCTCTCACAGTTAAGCCAGCCAATAGGTAGGTAGGTAGAGAGAGAGATAGAGATAGAACAAATAAAAGATCTTGGTTAACCTAAGACCCAATTAGGAGCCCAATTTTAAAGGAAGGTCACAAAAGTGCACTCACGGTATATGGCTGCATTAGTGCTGATTTATGACTTTCATGAATTCACAAGAATCTCCAGAAGTAGGCAGTAAATCGTACATCTAGAATATATTTGTGAACCGCATTTTAGTACAAGCAAATTTTATACATCTGTAGGTCTTCTCATGTGAATATCTGTTTACTAGCTCACTTTCCTCCAACTACGTTTATCCTCAACCATGAAAGGAGTTTTACCTCTGCCCTTGTCAGGAGTAAACTTCCCACCTTTCACAATATGGGATAAAATCAGGGAAGAGGAGGTGAAAAACTCTGAAACATGAAAGTTAGTAGGTTTGCACAGACTCAAAAAGGGCATTACATCCCTGGTACTATTGCTCACCCCTACCTCCAGCCCCAGTACATAATCTGTGGAAAGGGTGCAAAGGAAGAGAACTGCTAGAATTCAAACCATACTATACCATGAGTACTGGCATAAACAGAGAGGCTATTATCAGAGCTGTTATATAATAAAATTGCTGCCATACTTTGTTGTAGCGCTAACTGGCACCAAAGGGACTAGTGAATTCTTTTCTTAAAAGGACAAGCAGATTTACCACACAGCATGTTCCATTGGCAAGTCGATATTTTCTTGAATTCCATCCCCCTGAGTTCTTAGGGCTAAGCATTATGACATCGGCATCATCATCACCAACAACTTTATTTCAGTCAACTTAGCCATAAAAGTATACATAAAACCATTACAAAAGTGTACATCTAATAAAACACAAAGTTCATTGATAAGCTACCAGGTCAGTTTAGCATATAAATCTTACAAAATAGTTAAAATACAGAGTAGAAGCAGAGAACGCTAGACAACTGTACTAACGCAAGATTACCTTGCAGTAAAAACCTCAAGAATGGTGCTTTAAAAGATCTCACATTCTCAATGCACCATGTCGATCTTTGATCCAGAGGGAGCGGCAGAGAGGAGCAATCTACAGAGCAAGCTATTTGGCACAGGCGTTACAAAAAGAAAGCAGCTGCTCTCATTCTCTTCAGCCTGGCAACCCATAGGACATAAATTAGTAGAATTATCATTTTTAATCCATTAGCAAGTGAAAGAGGCAAGAGGGAGAATGCACAGCTTAAATTTAGTAAACAGGTCCCCTGTGAATGGAGGATTAAGATAACCCATATGTTCCTCAAGGTATGGTTCAAACTTAAAAGCCAGAAAGAGGTCAGAAAGGCTGCTTGAAGGCACTGCAGAAAATCTTGAGAGGTCAGAAAGGCTGCTTGAAAGCGTTGCAGCACATCCAGTAACTGGAATTCACAGATTCACGAACACTTATTGGTATTAGGGTAGGTGCAGCCAGTACACACCTACTCACTCAAGCCTAACTTAGTCAGTCATGTTTTTATATAGTTTAGCCAAGGGATTGAGTGTGACATATGGTTGTCTAATATAGCCTCAAGATATTTTCTTTAAGGTGCCAACTACTCCAAATAGCGATCCAATATAAATTGGTTTTAGATTGGCTACATCACTGTTTGTTTTTAAATTTAAGTCAAGCCATCATGGGAGCAATGGTACAGTAGTTGGAAACGATAAAGAAATTCTCACTTCTCTAGCGGATCTAGGATGCAGCAGTCCCACAGTTCAGCACCATAATCATCTGCTCCACAAACTTGCGGCCAATCTAGATTTCCAGGGAGGTAGGACACAATAAGGCTCGACTGGCGTACCTAATAATAGTCCCAGCTTGATGTCTCAGGGTCAGTGAGCTTTTCTCAATCTGGGCCTTACCACTGTGAGAATCGATAGGTCTCACCCTTAGGTAGTCAAATCTGGGCACCCTTTCCAATATCTTCCCTTCCAAGACTACTCTTCCTTTTGCTTTTTTCGCATGTTCAACGCCATATGTTTGGTTTTGATGTCATTTATTTCCAGGGCATGGATTCTGCAGAAAAGACTGAATCTTTCCAGAAGAATACATAACGTAGTAGGCTTTTTTGAAAGAAGTGTAGCATCTGTGAATAATAACACTGTTATTTTTGATGAATCATTCTTGCAGTCCATCAGGTATGTGATAAAACCACTGAAACAACGAGTAAAACCAAGGTCACATCTCTGACGCATTCCTCTTGTAATTCCTCCCTTGATTCCCCATCCAGGCCCCACATACCTCTAGCAAAATTGTGAATGTATAGCTGCTGAATCAATGACAAGAGCCCCAGAGGGAACCCCATTTTACCCAAGACCTCCCATAGTTTCATCCTTGGGACTAGGTTGAAGGCAGCTTGCAGATCTACAAAGAAGACATACAGGGATCTGTTCTATATCTATAGAGTTCCATTTTTAGACAGGAACCATAGGACCTGGTCAACTGCGCATATTTTGGCTTTAAACCCAGCCTGGAAGTGCGTAAGCACATTGTTGGAAGACATCCATTCCCAACGTTTTGTGAAAATTTCCTTGCTATAGACCTTCTGGACGTTGTCAATGAGACTTATGGGTCGATAGTTGGCGGGGTTATTTCTAGCACCTTTATTAAAAATCCGTATGATTTTGGCTCCCTTCTAAGAATTGGGAATTGGGACTCCTGCAGCTATAGCATTTGACAGGTTGTTTATGTATGGTACCCATATTAGGGGTCTGGAACGATATAGGTCGGAGGGGATCTTGTCAAGGCCAGCCAGGAGCTTTTCCCGCTTTGTGGGCCTGGATTGCATTCAGGGTTTCTTCTAGAGTAAACTCCACAGGCTCTCTCTGGACCTTATTGCGTACAACAGGGTCATAAGATCCCCAACTGTGTTGTCTTATGATGCGTCGGAGTAAAGAGCTGAAAAATGCTCAACCCACTATGAATTTCTGGTCCAAAATAAGCCTTGTGCTCTCCATTTGCTACTAGGTGCCAAAACCTTCTGACATCTTTTAGCTTAACTGTTTCCAGCCGATACTCCCATTTCTTATTTTCACACTGTGTCTTACTGATTTTGATAATATTTGCACACCTATGTCTGCATGTAGTTATGTCAGTCCTAAGCTTACTTTTAATGGCCTTGACAAGTGCTGTTTTGGCCTCTCTGCAATATTTGTTAAACCATGTATGCTTTTTAGAGGGAATACTTTGGTTTTCAAGGTCTTTCTGGAAGAATTCTTTCAATCTAGAAAATAATTCTTCATGAATGACCACGGTTTGGGAGATAGTACAATCCTGGCCCTCAAGTGAGGTTGATGCTACACTTAGTATTGTATAAATCTCTTGCTTGGAGGTTGCAGAGCTGTATATGTCTGCCCATCTCACATTGCGCCTAATGTTAATTAATACTATTGTTTCAGATGGAAATGCTTCAAGGCATGAGAGTCTGAATTTATACACAACTTTAGCTCTCAATATATTATCTTATACCTACATTCCCTTTCTCTGTAACCATATATATATATATATATATATATATATATATATATATATATATATATATATATATATATATATATATATATATATATATATATAAATAAATAAATAAATAAACTTTAGACATACTGTAGAAGAGAAAAGAAGTCACTCACTCCGTCATTACTCTGCCTCACCCTATACCTCTTTCATTCTATCCTCTATCTCCACTCTTTGGCTCATCACAAACCTCATTCTACTACTATGACCTTCAAAATAACCCTTTCTAGACTCTTCCCTCCTCTATCCCTCCTGGCTCACTCCATCCTCAGTTTACTACTATGCTCTCCCAAACAGCCCTACTGAATTCTCCCTCATGTATCTCTGGTTTGTCTCATCCCAAACTTCATTTTTCTACTATGATCTCCTTAATCCCTCTCTACAGACTTTTCCCTCCTCCATCTCTCCTTTACTCATCACAAACCTCATCTTACTACTATGATCTCTCAATTGACACTTTCTAGATTCTTCCCTTTTCTATTCATCCATTATTCTATTCAATCCAACTAAAAGACTCAAATGTGCACCACACAAATTAACTCATATTTTCCTATACTAATCCACCAATAATCCTTTTGGGTTCTTGAGTAGTGTGCTACTCGCCGAAAAGTGCTTTGACGCCTCGTCTGGGGTAGTAAAGCGCTATATTGATACAATTACAAGCTTCACCTCGGTGAGTCCCAAAGGCCCCTGTGTAAACAGGACTTTTAACAAATAATATCTATATAATAAACAATAGAGTTGCAGCGTCGAACATTCCTGATTCAATGTAAAACTTTGCTTTTTAATGAGTCTCTACTTTCGATAAAACTAATCAACAGTTTAGGAACTTTCTTCATGTACACAGTTTGGCCCAATTGTGTTATTGGACAAAGAAAAGACAGGCTAAGCTTCAGAACTGCTTTAGGAGGTATAAAACAACTGTGCAAGGACTCATGGGTAGTGACCCATCTGTCCTAGATATGGGTGGTATCAAAGAGGGATTTGTATCCTTGTTAGCAGCTGAACACGGAGCCTTAAAGAAACATGGAACCAAGGATGGAACTGCACCATTGTTATTGTTACAGGAGTTCTTCCTTCCTGGGTGAAAAACACCTGCATGGTCAAAGTTAGTGCTTCCTATTGCATTACCATATTCTGAAGCCCAGGGAAGTTTTTGAAAGTTAGTTTCAGGTTTGTTAGAGCCTCCAGGAGGAGTAATGGTAATAAGCTTGGAATGTGAAGTATCCAACAGGTTGCAATTCTTGGCCCCCAGATAGTTTTGCTAAAGTATCCACCAACACTAAGATTACATGCTTTAAATCATTTATCTCCCCTCTCAAACTTCAATAAGGCCAACTGCCTCTGCCAGCACTGGGGGATAAATACAGCTCAGCAGATCATCAATACCATGCCCCTTGTGAGGACTCATCAAAAGTTCTCAGGGCTAGTAAAGACTGTTTGGACTGCAGAATTTCATGTCTATTTGAGCACTCTAAATTAGGTATAGTTTCCACGTGTCTCATGCTGCCAGGAATTGAGCAGTCACTGAAAATGAGAAATCACTTGATTTAGGCGCTGTTAATTTCCTCGTAGATTGTTGTATAACTGGAGGGTTAACTTTCTTGCATGCCTTAGGCCTTTTCTTAACTATTTCAGCCACCTTTGCAGAGGCATTCTTCTTCAGTATGCTCTCCACTTCCTCAACTAAGAGGTCTATGTCTCTTGCCACACAATACTCAGTAGCATGTTTGGGGCCGTTGGTTCTGTGGGGCTGATAGTGCCTTTGCTTTTCCCGATGAGGATGAAAAGTGAATGCAATTTGATAAACTGGGGAAATGATGGGCAGATAGGAGAATACAATTTCACTCACATATTCCTTCGACTATTAACAATAGACTGTCAAGAAAGGGAAAATAGAAGTCATAGTATATTTACGTTTGCAATTGGCCAGCTATCTTTGACCTCTCGATGCAGAACCAAGGGAGATGGCCTTGCCCTGCCTTATCTTGGCTATGATAGTTTCTGATACGCCAGCCCTTGGCCCAAGCTCTGCCCAGGCAGGACCCACGCAGCGGGAGGCATGTAAGCACTATGTAGTGCTGAGTGATGGTGGCTCCTCTTTCCCTTGTTGGCGCTCATAGGAACGGTTGTTTCTGAAGCTTGGAGTCCCTTTCTGGTGTCGCGTAGGCTCTCATCATTCTAATGAGACTACTGTATTTGAGTGGGAGAATCGCCTGCGGTGTGGGGGACTAAGTCTGACCCGTTACAGGTGACACCTGTCGGCCTAATCCAGGTTTTGCTCCAGCTGACTAGCAGTGCCTCACCTCCACCCAAGAGCTGGGGTGATTGGGCAGCCGAGCGCATGACACAATTGACTCCTCAGGGAAATCGTGGTCACTCAGATCTCATCCGTTTCTCTCAGTTACATTAGTCTCACATATACAAGGATAAACAGAGGCAGTGTAAGTTTCAATAAGGTTTTAATGAAGCAACTGCATCTTAGATAATAAAGCATGTACTGCAATAACCAGGACAATGAAGCTTGACAGGATTAGAATTGTGACAAGGAGAGTGAAGCATAAAAATAATGCTACCATATTGTCACTAGAGTCATTAATATAATTCCTACCTACGATATATTAGAGCACAGCATGTTAAGCTTTAGTTCTGCCCTTAAGGTTCCCCTGGGAAGGCATCATCCCTCATACCTGATCAAGAGGCCTGAAGTCTGCATAAGCAGCTGTAGCGAAGCGTTCAGTAATCAGCATACAGTCAAGGTCACCTGGCTGGAATCTCCCTCTACGTGTATGGGACGAAGAAGTGTTTTTATAATAAAACAGCTGATGTTCTGAGAAAATGTCCCTACGTAAAGATGTGTATGTTTCTATGAATACCAGAGACAAAGCATTACCACGTTTACCGGCAACCTATCTTACTGCAGCCTTCAGAGAGCACAGAGTGAAAGAAATGTCTTGTTTCAGAATGCAGTGCTGGCCTGGGCAAAGAACAGCTAGATAGAGAGAAATAAAACAAGACTGCAAATGTGGCTATTGCTAAAATAATAAACGAGGCTGATTAAAATATATCTAGGTTACAGTGCACAGCAGTAGGCCTCGTTTGCTAAAATAATGTGCATGGTGCTATAACTAAAATGGCTACACAACACTGGCACAAGGAATCCCATGTAGTGGGAGATGTGTGAGAGCTATATAGAGCTGAGTGATGGTGGCTCCTCCTCCCCTTGTTGGAGCTCATGGGCATGGCTGTTTCTGGGGCCTGGAATCACTTTTTGGCAACAAGGAATCCCTATTATAATATCTATTTCTAGGATAACTCTAGCAAACAATTATTCCAGATCCAGCTGTAAAGGCCCTGGGAACAGGTCCTATTTTGTAAAAGTGGAAAGGCTCCTTTCTCAGCTATAATCCAGAGATCAAAGCTTTCTGGCAAAGACAACCTAGTCAGAATTTTTTTTATTTTCTCTTTCAGTTGAATCCAATCTTATCCCTAGATGTAATTGGCATCAACAATCCAACAAATTGTTGCCCCTTTTCTCAATATAAATCCTACCCGGAGTGTTCCTCCCTTTAAATTAATAATTCTTGCTGGTCATCCCAATCATACCTATTTTGTCCTTATTCCTACGTGCTTGAGGTTAAATATCAGCTTTTCTGAACTCTGCTACTTGCTTTTAGGTAACATATTGAATTTCTCTTACCCATCAAGAGATTTGGCTACCAGCGCTATCTAATACACTCACTTTAATTCCATACAAACATATTTTTCCATCAGTGTTCACATCATACACTTGTAGCACAACTCTTCAATTCCTCTTGCACATTAATGTTTTGAACCCTTCCTTCCCTACATACAGAGCCATAATGCCCTCTAAAATCTCATTTTCAATATTTAGTACTTCAGGCACAGCATCATTCTATTTGTGTAATGACCCACATTTGAACACTTCAGACCGCACTCGATTCTTACTTCGCCTTTTTGTTTTTTCCAACCCTTCTCTGAAACCTTTGCAGCATCATCTATGTCTCTGTAACCATGCAAACACCTTTGGTTTATCTTGCCTTGGACCGCCTCAGTATGCAGCAGGTGCGGAGCATATGAAGTGGTAGAGTCTACAAGGGGAGTACCTGACTACAATTGTGTCTATTTCCAGACTGTCTGCAGCACCCTGTGCACAGCAATTTAACGTGCAATGCCCTTTCATTACATCCTCCATACCTCAACCAATATGTCCCTATAAGACAAACTACAAATAATGCTCTTTCAACCATTCACTTTGAAGGGAACCAGATGTACAGAGTATGAAGCTATAGAAACAGTACAAACAGAGCAACTCTAAAACAATTTAGACTTTGAGCTGGTATGGAAAGCACTATGTAAAACGTCTATACAAAACCAGACATCATGAAAATGCTTCTTGGCAGCTGGCTGGTGGGGGTGGGAGGGAGGGGGGGCTGCTGTTACCCAGAAACTCAATTCAGGGAACTAGAACACCTGTACACCGATATTCCAGATGACATTAATCACTGTTCCGCCCAAGGAGTGACATTACCACCTTTGTTGGCAATCTTACTGAAGACGTCACATCAGGGAAATAAAGAGGCTGCTCAAAAATATCAAATGTATACTGGGCACTCAAACTCACACATGAGTTTATGAAGGATTATAAAGTGTGACTAAATGTACACACCCTTCGTGAGCGGGGTCTACAGAAAACATACTACAGATGCACAGGGCTCGCATGGAAAGTTAACAGGCAGACAACACTGCTATCAGACATCTCAATTAATATGTTATACTATTAGAATATCTGAATCTGTACTGCATGTTAGATTGTTGCTGGGGGAACTGGGACGGCATGTTATGAGCAGGGGCTAGTGATGACAGGTTTAAAAATTTAAAAAAAATGATAAGCTAAAGGTGTGAGGCGATCCGCGAGGCCAGTACGTCCACATGTGTGGTTACTCTGTATTATTATAGCTTTTAACTAAACCAATAGGCAATAATTGTATTATATATCTGTATATAATACATTCTAATGTGTTTGTTATAAAGAGAGGCAGATGGTTTATGTTCTACTAATGAAATACAGGAATCTGTACGGCATGTTAGACTGTTGCTGGGGGGGCCTGAATGTTATATTATGAACAGAGGCTCGGAGGAGTAGGAGTTGTGATGCAACCAGATTTAGTTGAGGTCTTCAGAGCACATACATAATAAATGCAAAGATTAAATGAGGACTGAGCTTGGATTGCTTTATCAGCAACAAATGGATTTCTTTATTGATTTCAAGGGAGCTATTGCAGGGGGCAAAAACACTGTATTGCCAAGCATTTGACACTCTTGATACATCTTCTTCCTCCCATTATCATCAACACATACTTTCGACCTCAGTCTAAACTTTATTACATTTAGGATTTCCTACTCGTTTGCTGCTACACCACTCATTCCAGTGGGAACAAATACGATCACACAAGGGAAGATTACAAATGTCTTACCTTAGGAAGGTTGGGAATGAACTTGGTGTCCCCAAAAGATTTGTAGTTGCCCATGTTGGCAAAGAAGCCAGCTGTATACACCAAAAGTGCCTAAGGGGAAAAGAAAATGGAACAAACTTTTAAAGTGTCTTTCTAGCTCCTGCATAAGCAAATAATGAGTGTGCATCTTACACAGGCAACCAAAGGAACCTAATCCCACACGTAGTGCCTCTACTCTCTGCTATCTCTGTCTAATAGACTGCAGAGCACAAGGGCACTTCTTTTTACAAATTTCTTCAATTTCTAATCCTCCGTCTCTGATAAGTGTCAGCTGTGCGGGTGCAAATTGAAGGTCCTCAAAAATTGAGACAATTATTTTTTTAACTCAACCAGACTTCCCACAATTTTCCAGATCAAAGACTGTGTTAACCTCAATTTCATGAAGCAATGTGGCCCTGCATTAAAGCACCTCCCAAAACACCAACATCAACTAAAATATAGAACATTAATAGATTTAGATAGTATAACAATTAAGTGGATCCAAACAATAACTAAGTTCAAGATACATCAAAAGCTTTAGGATTTTATACAAAATTAAAAAATAAGCCAAACCGAGTCAACACCATGAAGGGTCTACGATGCAGAGTTATACCTAGTACGCAAAAGTCCAAATGGGCAGCAAAAGCAGCAGAAAGACAGTCAATACCTAGCAGCATCTACATCTCCAGAAAATCTTCTGGCTCACTCCCAAAATCAAGGGGTTTTTACATACAATTCTTGCATAGAAAACAAGAACTTTCACAGAATGATTGTGGTGTGAGCAAATGTATCATCTCTCTGGCATATTAGAGGGCATGCAAAAATAGGTAATTACCTTATCATTTAAGCACTATCCCATTTTCTTGAATGCTTTTTTTTAGCACCCTCTATGGTAGCCAAATGGATGACTGAGTCCAAACTTAAACTTAACAATGGAACGTCAGAATTAATGATTGTGGGCAATTGTGCCCTCTCCAACTCTCCGACGCTACTTCCAGAGGATTTTTAAAATCTTCCGCCCTCTAAAGACCATATAAAGAGCCTAGGCTTCTGGCTAGACCATCGCCTTACAATGGACCAGCAATCCAAAAGGATCGCCTCATCCTGCTTTTGCCTCTTAAGAACTAAGAGGAAAATCCTCAATACGTGATAAGGAGACTGCAGGTAGGGTAAAATGGGGCAGCGCGATTACTCAAGAATACACCCAGATATATATCGGCTAAACCTGCCTTAGTCTCCCTCCACTGGCTACCCATAAGGCAACGGATTAACTTTAAGGCCCTATGCAAGACACACAAAGCCCAAGCCCTTCATAACAAGGGTCCTAATTTCTTTGGCAAAACACTTCATTTTACGTCCCAGCAAGGACTTTGAGATCCTCTGCTGCCCTGCTGTTTCACACTCCTCGATTCAAGAGAACTATATGGGGAGGTAACTCCTCCTTAGTTAAAGCTGCACACCTCTGGAACTCCCTCCCCTTAGAACTCCGACAAGAACATCTAGAACTAACTTTTCCTAAGAAACTGAAGACTTTCTTATTCTCATCATAGTTTTTCCTTCGGTTTTTGCCCCGAGCTGTCACTTCCCTTTTTAGCGCTGGGAGGCCTTCTGGTAGCCATGCGCTCTACACATTTCCTAAACTAAACTAAAAGTATAAGGAGATGTTTAACCAAAGCAAAACAAATTGACAATCAGACTTTTTCCAAATTAATAGTTCTGCTGGAAGTAATGGAGGTAAATGAAGATATTGTTACATGTAAATTACTACTGAATTGAGGAAGGTTCACCGTGAACAGAACAATTACAAAAGAAATAAACTATTATGATTTCAACTTGACATTTCTGCAGTTTGCTGGGAGAGGATGTGCGCAGCAGGGCAAGCGTGCAGCTGAGTGAAAGATGACTTCCATCTTGGTTAAAATGGTGTTTTGCACAGAAATGTGTCCTAGTTAACATCCATTAAGAAAACACACTTCTACACTTCATAGAAAAAGGGAAATTGTAGCTGTTGAATCTAGTTTAAGTTTCCATACTGTCAATGATTTACATTGTTAACAATACACAAAAATTATAAATCCCGAAAATGCTTTTACATATCCCTTTCCCCTCTGGTTATTCTAGAATAACTAAAAACAGTTAATTAAGAATTATTAAATCAGGAAATCATAACACCGTCTCCATCACTTTGTACTTCTTTCTTCTATTCTCCTCCACAATCTCATTTGGTTGTAAATATGATCTTCGACATACTGTATCTCAAACTTACATTCATCTACATAGTCCTTCAACATTTTAACATGAATGCTATCTTGAAACCAACTAACTGTATAAAATGGCATCATACAAACAGCTAATTTACAGATTGCAGGAAAATGTTGGAATTTTCATCCAATTTAGGATACCCTTTCTAACTAATACACATTCTATTTCTGGTAATAGGTAAGATTTTTCTTCCATGATATTTTACTGCATGACTAGGACTATTATTTGACTTATTGTCTAATCCACTTTTCAAAATATTGTTTATATACTGACATGCTTTGCAATAAAAATATACTACAAAAAAAAGAAATCAACTAACTAAACTTTCCCTACATGTCAGTGTGTTATGTTTCACTTTGTTTCAATTATGTACTCTACTTAATTCAATCCTTATAGCAACATATCCCATGGAGGAAGTAGGCACAACAGACTAGCAATATCATTAATATGACAAATAAACTAAGATTTTTACAGCATCTGCTGTATTCCATTTTCTATTGAGACTAAAACAAATTTATTGTGAATCTCCACAAAAAAACGAATAACGAAATTTTTCTTCAAAACAATATTCGGTTTTTATTATTTCTTTAAAACAATAACCACAACAAAAAACTTTAAAAAAACATTTTTTTCCAAAAGTTAATTTTGCTTCATACATGCAAAAAGATTCTTCTTCTTATCAAACAGTCTCACTTTTTTACGGTCTTTCAAATAATTCAAGGTGTTTCTACATTTTCAGGTTCATTTTCAAATATGTATTTACAATTGTTTATCGGACTGTAGATCTCTGGGTCTCACTCAACTTCTTTAGACACTGTTGCTAGATACAGCCATCAGGTGATGTACATTTTCAATGTGGAGTTCTATTTCTTGGTAGCCTTATAGCAACGAGTGATTCACTTTCGCGGTTTTCTGAATCTAATTCAATGCTTCAGACACTTCAACAGTTGACTTTAATCTTTCTTGTTGACAGTGCTTTCTTTTGCATGTTCTGTTCAGTGAGTGGTTTTCTTCAGATCTTTCTTTTTCACCTAAAACTACTATTGAATCTTCTTCACACACAAATTAACTTGAACGCTGATCAGTTTTAGCTGCACGATTCACTGTGAACAGTCTTCTATTGGGGGTTCTTGTAACTTGGATTTTCAACTGGAGCCTCTTGTTTAGATCAGAGACTAATTGTTCTTGCTGCCACTAATGCCTTTGACTTTGACACTGCAACATTTTGTCACTCTTGTCCTCGCTTTGAAACTGAAAAGTGCTACTTGTACCTTTTCCAGGATTGTCATTTTCACCAACCAGGACTTCTACGACTTTGCTATCTTCAAGGTTTTAACCCTAAATGTTCACCCCTCTGGATCCGTGCGGCGAACTTAAGCTTGTCTCTGTGAATCATTGGTCACTTTAACCATTTCTTCATCCATCACCTTCACTCTTTTTGTGTGACTAGCGTGGATCCACTGTGACGTCAGCCAGTAATTGAAAGAAGTGCAGCTGAAGGACTATAATTCAATCTCATTGCTCATGAACAATTCATGGGGCGATAGACCAGTCCATTTTTCAGGTGTACATCTACTGCTCAATAAAAATACAAAATAAAAAAAGGATGAGCATCCATCCACTTCATACTTTGTCCAGTTTACTTTGAAGATCCTATTCATCCTCTCAATCACTCCGGAAGACTGATGACAATAGCTACAAAGGAACGTCTGATAAATTTGGAGAGGGGCACAAATTATTTGCAAAAGTTCATTTTTAAAATGAAAGTCAAGATCTGTTTCAATGGAAATTGAAAGCCTGAATCAAGGTATTAGTTCTCTCAACATGTTTGGCAATCGTCAGGCTGTCTGGTATCTGTATGAGATAGGCCTCAACCCATTTAGAAAACAAGCAATCACAAGAATGTATTTCATAACACTGGAAACCGGCAATGCTACAAAATCTGTCAGCAGTATTGTAAATTGGCCAATATGATTACTGTATTTGCCTTCTTTCCCCGATTGCTCCTTTGACAGACTAAACAGTGTGAAACATATATCATCAGTAACATACCTAAAGAACGAGTTACTTACCTTCGGTAACGACATTTCTGGTGGATACATTAGCTACCTGTGGATTCCTCACCTAATGAATACTCCCATGGCGCCAGCATTCGACGGAAATCTTCTTCCTAGCTTCTGCACGTCGGCGAGGACGTCACTCTAGCCCACGCGACGCTGTCTGACGTCATACAGGCAGTAAGAGGTCAGTACCAACATTTTTTTTTTTTTACGTGCATGAGAATAATAAACCAATGCAATGAAAAGAGCAAAGCAACATCCCATAACATTGTAAATCACACAACATTGCAATAAAATGGCTGTAGATTTAATATAACTCCCCTTTTTTTTTTTTTTTTAAATCAAACAAACAAATATATGCAAATCAAGTATATACAAAAAGATATATATATATATATACACATACATATATATATACACACACAAGTATCCATATATACAAAATCTATTGCAGCCTTGAAGACCAAGAGGAGCACACTCAAGGATTACTTGGTAAGACCAGAAAGGCAACGGGGAGGCGGGTGCGACCGTGAGGAATCCACAGGTAGCTAATGTATCCACCAGAAAAGTCGTTACCGAAGGTTAGTAACTCGTTCTTCTGATGGATACAACTACCTGTGGATTCCTCACCTAATGAATAGAGTCCCAAAGCAGTACCACGCCCGGTGGTGAGTGCCGAAATGGTCAAACCAAGAAATCCTGCAGCACTGACCGTGCAAAATGGCCGTCCCATCTGACCTCAGAGTCCAAACAGTAATGTTTCGCAAAAGTATGAAGGGACGACCAAGTTGCGGCCTTGCAGATGTCGACCACAGGAACACCCCTGGCCAAGGCCGAAGTGGCCGACTTAGCTCTGGTGGAATGAGCTCTTATACCATCAGGAGGATCCTTCTTGGCCAAAGAGTAACAGATTTTAATGCAAAGACCAACCCACCTGGAGAGTGTTCTCTTGTGGACTGCCTTTCCTCTCCTCTTGCCCACGTATCCGATGAACAGCTGATCCTCCAGCCTGAAATCCTTTGTTCTATCAATGAAGAAGCTTAACGCCCTCTTTGGGTCCAAGCGATGTAGTCTCTCTTCCTCCTAAGAAGGATGAGGCGGAGGATAGAACGTGGACAAAGTAATTGTCTGGGCCAAATGGAAAGGTGAAACAACCTTCGGGAGGAAAGCAGCCTTGGTCCTCAACACCACCTTATCCCCATAAAAAGTTGTATAAGGGGGTTTTACGGATAAGGCTTGCAACTCACTCACTCTCCTTGCAGATGTTATAGCCACCAGGAAGACTGTCTTAATAACTAAATACCTTAAGGGGCAAGAATGCATAGGCTCAAAAGGGGACCCCATAAGGAAAGTGAGGACCAAGGACAAATCCCATTGAGGCATAACGAATGGTTTTGGAGGATATTTATTTAGAAGACCTTTCAAGAATCTGAGAACAATAGGGGATTTAAATAGCGATGGTTGGTCTGGAAGACAAATGAAGGCTGAGAAGGCAGACAAATAACCTTTAATGGTAGCCACTGCACAACCTTTCTGCGCTAGAGACAGAGCAAAAGACAAAACATCTGACAGATGAGCATGTAAGGGATCAATCTGTCTCTCTCCACACCACATCACAAATTTAGACCACCTATTAGCGTAGATAGATTTAGTGGAGTGTCGCCTGGCCGCTAATATAACATCCACTACATCAGGCGGGAGAGAGAAGGAACTCAGGTTGCCCCGCTCAATCTCCAGGCATGTAGGTGCAGACTCTGGAGGTTGGGGTGTAAAACCTGCCCCTGCGACTGCGAGAGGAGGTCTGCCCCGAGAGGGAGACGGAGCGGAGGGCACAGTGAGAGTTGGAGAAGGTCGGAGTACCACACCCTCCTTGGCCAATCCGGAGCTATTAAGATAACTTGGGCCCGGTCCTGGCGAATCTTCCTCAACACCCGAGGAATCAAGGGTATGGGGGGAAACGTGTAAAGCAACTGGTCGCACCAGGTTATCAGAAACGCGTCCCCCAATGCTCCCTGCACCGGATACTGGAGGCTGCAGAATAACGGACAATGCGCGTTCTCCAGAGTGGCAAACAGATCTATCCGAGGAAACCCCCACATCTGGAAGATTAAACGGACTTGATCCGGATGGAGACGCCACTCGTGGTCGGCCGAGAATTGGTGACTGAGACTGTCCGCACGTACATTCAAGACCCCGGACAGATGATTTGCTACCAAGCAAATCTGATGGTCCTTTGCCCAGGACCATAGTCGAAGAGATTCTCTGCAGAGAAGGTACGACCCTACTCCTCCCTGTTTGTTTATGTACCACATCGTGGTAGTATTGTCCGTCAGGACCTGTACCGACTGACCACGAAGGGATGGGAGGAAGGCCTTGAGAGCCAGACGTACAGCCCGTAACTCTAACAGATTGATATGAAACATCTGTTCCTCTGGAGACCAAAGTCCTTTGATCTCCAGATCCCCCAGATGAGCTCCCCACCCTAGAGTGGAAGTATCCGTTATGACCGTGGCCACTGGTGGCGACTGCGCGAACGGCTTTCCTTGTGAAAGATTGTTGCTCGCAATCCACCACTTCAAGTCCACAGCAGCATCTCTGGAGATCTTGACCACACCTTCTAGATCTCCTTTGTGTTGAGACCACTGCCTTCGGAGGCACCACTGAAGAGCCCTCATGTGCCAGCGAGCATGCGTGACCAACAGTATGCTGGAGGCAAACAGACCGAGCAGACGAAGGACCTTGAGGACTGGAACTACCGCTCCATTTTGAAACATTGGAACCAACTCCTGAATATCTTGAATCCGCTGAGGCGGAGGAAAGGCTCGATTCAATGTTGTATCCAGTACTGCCCCTATGAACAGGAGGCGCTGAGATGGCTCTAGGTGAGATTTGGGCACGTTCACCGAAAAGCCCAGGTCGAACAACAACTGGGTTGTTGACTGCAGATGATGCGACAAGCTCCGGGGACTTGGCTTTGATCAACCAGTCGTCCAAGTAAGGGAATACTGCTATCTCCTTCCTTCTGAGCTCTGCCGCAACCACCGACATCACCTTTGTGAAGACTCGAGGTGCTGAAGTAAGAGCAAACGGGAGGACCGCAAACTGATAGTGCTGCGACCCTACCACAAACCGGAGATACTTCCTGTGCGACTTGAGTATCGGGTTATGAAAATAAGCGTCCTGCAAGTTGACAGACACCATCCAATCTTCTTTGTTCAACGCCAAAAGCACCTGTGCTAGGGTCAGCATCTTGAACTTTTCCTGTTTGAGGAACCAACTCAAGATCCTCAGATCCAGGATCGGTCTCAACCGACCATCCTTCTTGGGAATCAGGAAGTACCTTGAGTAACAACCTCGACCCCTTTCCTGCTCTGGGACCAACTCCACCGCGCCCTTTGAAAGGAGGACTTGAACCTCCTGTTCTGGCAACAGGAGGTGTTCTTCTGAACAATAAGATGGGCGGGGCGGGATGGGGGGCGGAAACTCCCGAAAGGGAAGGGTGTAGCCTTTTCCCACAATACTGATAACCCAAGTGTCCATTGTAATAGTCTCCCACTTGTGGAGAAAATGCCGTAACCTTCCCCCTACAGGAGAGAAGTGAGTGGGAAATGGTGGAAGCCTAAGGCTGCTTTCCCTGCTGCACCCCTCCAGAGGACGAGGAAGAGGCAGAGTGCTGTTGAGAGGCTCCTCTGGTGCGGGCCCTACCTCTCCCTCTAAATGATCTATAGGGGTGGGAAGAGGCGGGTTGCTGAAATCTCCCCCGAAAGGAAGAGGAGGAAGAGCCATGCCCAAATCCACGAAACCTCCTGAAAAACCTGGAAGAGGCAGAGGAAGAAGGAGCTTGCAGCCCTAACGATTTGGCTGTGGCCCTGCTCTCTTTAAATCGCTCCAAGGCCGAATCTGCCTTGGCTCCAAACAGTTTGTCCCCATCAAACGGGAGGTCCAATAGGGTCGACTGCACGTCCGCAGAAAACCCTGAATTACGGAGCCAGGCCTGTCTCCTTGCCACCACAGCTGTGCCCATCGCCCTAGCCACCAAGTCGGTCGTGTCCAGCCCAGACTGGATAATCTGGGTTGCGGCAGCCTGGGCATCCGAGACAACATCCAAGAGTCTCTGGGGAAGCTCCATAAATGAAGATGAAATATCGTCCATAAGAGCATGGATGTATCTCCCCAGAATGCAAGTTGCGTTGGTGGCCTTCAACGCCAAACTGCAAGATGAAAATATTTTCTTGGATTGTGCATCCAGCTTTTTGGAGTCCCTGTCTCCAGGTACCGTCGGGAAAGATCCAGGCGCTGACTTCGATGAACAGGAGGCGTGCACCACCAAGCTCTCCGGCGTAGGGTGTCTAGAAAGAAAGCCAGGGTCAGATGGTGCAGCTCGATATCTCCTGGCCACAGCCCTATGAACCGCCGAGGAAGATACTGGCTTCTTCCACACTTCTATCACCGGATCAAGCAAAGCCTCATTAAACGGCAAGAGAGGTTCCGCTGCAGCAGAGGCCGGATGCAATACCTCCGTCAATAAATTCTGCTTCGCCTCTGCCAACGGCAAAGGCAGGTCCAGAAAGTTAGCTGCCTTCCTTACCACAGCGTGAAAGGTAGCAGCCTCCTCCGTATACTCCCCTGGAGATGAAAGGTCCCACTCAGGGGAAGTATCCAGCCCACTGGCCGTATCCAGACCATGCAGTCCATCACCAGAGTCCTCCACCTCTCCTTCCTCCAGGACTCGTTGGTACTCCTGCTCTTCCAAAAGACGGAGAGCACGCCTCCTCGAATGTAGTCTCTGCTCGATACGCGGAGTCGACATGGCCTCCACCGAAGTCAAAGATCGGCGCCGATCTCCAGAAATATCCGACGCCGCGTCCGGCGCCACAGGCAGCTTCGGCGTCGTTGAAGGAGCAGGACGAAGAGATCTTGGAGCGATGGACCCACCGGAGTCACAGGACGAAATCCGGACGTCGACGGGATGGAAACCTCCGGGGCCAATCCCTCTGAAGCCACCGGAGCGGCCACTGGCGCCGAGCCCACATTCCCAAAAGGGAGAAAGGGCATAAAGGGTGCCGGCCGTAGAGGCGCAGGATCACCCAATGAAAAGGCCAAAGGCCCTGAAGGACCTGCCGGAGCACCCCCTGGAGCCATCTGTTGAAAGATGGTATACATCGCATTAAGAAATGCTGTACTATCGGCTCCAGGGGTGGGAAAAGCCGGATACTGGGGTGCCTGGATCGAAGGCGACCCCGACGCCGGCCTCGACGTCTGCGACGCCGGAGACAACACCAGAGGCTGCATCACCTCAATCACAGAAGCCTGTCCAGGCGAAGTCGGTGACGCCGGAGAGGGCAACGGCGTCGATGGATGCGGCGTGACCGTGGGACTGACCTCCCAAGTTCTCCGACGCCGAAGGCGACCTCTAACGAGTCTCCTTGCTAGAGTGACGCCGTGAATCTCTACGGCGCCGGGAGTCTCGATGACGCCGATGAGACCTTGGCGAAGAAGACTTTTTGTGATGTTTTTCCTTTCTCTTCGACTTTGCCATGAATATCTTAGCCTCACGTTCCTTGAGGGCCTTCGGATTCATGTGCTGACATGAATCGCAAGTCGCGACGTCGTGGTCGGAGCTCAAACACCATAGACAGTCGGAGTGAGGATCTGTAACGGACATCTTGCCCCCACACTCTCGACAGGGCTTGAAACCCGACTTCCTCTGAGACATTATTACCGCAGAGAAGAACTACGCAGCAGAAAATACACTGTAACTACTAAAGTAACAGTAGCTCCCTCGAAGATAACCGTTTCGAATGCACGGAAAAAAAGGGAACTGACGTCGGCGAGGACCTCTTATTGCCTGTATGACGTCAGACGGCGTCGCGTGGGCTAGAGTGACGTCCTCGTCGACGTGCAGAAGCTAGGAAGAAGATTTCCGTCGAATGCTGGCGCCATGGGAGTATTCATTAGGTGAGGAATCCACAGGTAGTTGTATCCATCAGAAATAGGTGTTTTCACAACACATTCTGAAAGTCCTAAGCGTGGAATCCCTCCTTCAGTAAAACTATCAGTGTAAATGGCGTACCATGAAATAAAACATTGAGTTTGGCAAAATATCTTTATGTTCAGAAGTGCCTTAAATTCTTGTAACTTAATTTTTCCCATTTTCGCTTCTTGTCTTCTGAGGCTTCCTCCTGAATTCCTCTCAACTCAGAAAAGATTGAATTGAACTTCATAGGAAACAATTTACATTTTCAGTAATTTGCAAAGAATGTATTCTTGATTATCTTGCACAGTGTCTTGAGTCCGTAATTCATTTTCAGGTGCACATTATCTACCAAAGTTGACTATATTTTGCCCAGCCTTATAGGCATCCCATTTTGACTACAACAATCTCCTTTAGATGTTGTGTTGCTTACAACAGATCACATCCGTACAGACTGTTTCTGGGGGCACTCCAGAAGAAGTCATAATACCCCTCTGCACGTACAGTACACCAAAACTATACTGGCTGTCCATGTAAATTGCCCGATATACATTTTCGACATGCAACAAGCTCTTGCTAAAGCAACCAATTCTGCCACTAGTGCTCAAGTTACATTCAGCAGATATGATATTTCAAGAAATTCAGAAATAGAAGACACAGCTTAGGAAACCTTCAATGCTCCAAATTAGTCTCTCAAACAAGAATCATGAACAAAGTCAGATCAGCCATTTAAGGAGGAATCTTTTCAATATCAGGTCTTGGTCTGCTGGATAGTTCTGGAACTTTAATGGAATCATGTTTGTTATCGTCATCACCATCATCATTTTCCTTGTATTCACTGCTTTTGAATTAAATCAGAAGCAATACTGCCAGAATGACTTGTTCATACCTGGTTATATGCTGGTTTGAGCATGTGTCAATAAAATATCAATTGAATGTGGGAGACATACAATTAAAGTATATTCCATCTCAATCCCTTCACTTTGTTCAATTGCTATGCGCACCGTCTGTAACCGATTTTAAACAAACAGGAGACTTACAGTTAGTGGAAAGCTGAACAGTAGGCTAAAGGCCTCATTTCTCCTCCAAGTTTCTAAGTACGTATTGTTAGTGCACACCCTTCTTTTATACAGCAATAAAGGTCAAATTATAGTCAGACATTCTAAGGGCGGGGGCATTACATAAACTTTCTCTCAATATTCGGAATGTTTCTGTATACTCAGACAAATTGATTTTATGTCACAATGGATTAACCTTGTTAAAGGTTTTGCAATCAAGGAAAAGTTTAGAATCCACTAACTACAGTAGCCAAAAGTGTCCAATAACATCCTCACCGCTGTCTAGGTAGTTGGACAATTCATTTTCAGAATTGCAGAAATGTGTTCTTTCAAGACTTTCCAAACTCCTTTCCCAATGTGATGACCAAGATACATTATTTCCTTTTTACATTACCGAGTGTTTGTTGGGGAAACCTTATGTCCACTACTAGCTAAATAATTCAGCGAAGCAACTGTGTTAAGTTTACATTCTTCTTTAGTCTTTGATGAGGCTAGTAGGTCATCAATATATTGCACCAAGACCGAGTTACAGGACAACCTTAGATTTTCCTGATGTTTCTTTAAGATTAACTAAAAATTGGAAAACTTTCAGCACTTTGGTAAGTTTATATTGTTTAGTTCTCGGGGGAACAAATCATTAGGTTTCACTCTAACTTACGCTGGCTCTGCACTTTTTTATTAGTTCTTTCTCTTTACCAGAGAAATACCACACCAATTCTTTGACAGCATGTTTTAAAACCAGAGGTAATACATTTTTAGTCAAAGCTGGGAACAACCGACTTCCTGAATCTTGTGATTTAATTTTGAACACATAGTTCTCATCTTGGGTTTCAACTGCAACAGCATCCGGTGCGAAGTAGCTCACACAACTCTTTTTGCATAACAAGTATCTACCAAACAAATTCATTGGATTTCAATCAAACAAATTAACTGATGTTTATATTCTATTTGCCCTATTTAAACTCAGACATCTGATGTGACTTGGATAACTATTTGTATATTATTGATCTTTACATCAAGTTCTTCTCTTCCCAAGAGGGGACGGTTTGTTACGTTCACAGAATGACTTTACAATCAATGTATGGGCCACTCTGTTGTACCTGAAGAAGTGCTCTATGTAGGCAATCCACCTTACCTAGCAGACACAGTCATTGTTAATTATTTCCTTAAGAAAACTGAGGAAAAGAGGAAAAAACTTACTCAGAATCAATGGATTGTGTTGGTATCCAGCATTTATAGCATTGTGTGCTTAGAATTCATCTGGGGAACATATTAATTCTTAATTTTGTGGTTTATGCGGACATTCCCACTTCTAGTGTTTGATCCTAAAACGGTAATG
Source organism: Pleurodeles waltl (assembly GCF_031143425.1). Lineage (NCBI taxonomy): Eukaryota > Metazoa > Chordata > Amphibia > Caudata > Salamandridae > Pleurodeles > Pleurodeles waltl. The sequence continues at coordinate 776,031,435 of NC_090448.1, read as the reverse complement.
GCAAGTAATGTTCTTCTTCAACATCTCAATGTTTATATTATTCATCCCAGAATCATTCATCATCCCTCTTCCACAACCTTAAATCTGCATTGCTCTGTTTCCCATTCTCATACTTTGCACTGAGGATATTACACTCATTCTAGCATTCATAGACTGCATATAACCCACATCCGAACTGGTCTACTGTACTGAGCATAGCTCTGAAATTGCTTCATCTGACAACCATCAGCTTCTCCTTAATTTATTTTGCTTTGCTTTAAGCCAATCACTATTGTATTAGAAAGCTTCAAAATCTCATCTATAATCTTTGCCTGCCAGGACATTTTGTTTTGCTGTATGTGATTACTAAGCTCTGGATGCAGACCCATAACAAAAGCAGAAGTAAAACACCATCTTGTGCTTCTTAAAAAATCTGCATAAGCCTCTCCTATTGAGCACACACTGACTCTTTCAGTTTTTGTTGGAGTATTCACATTTTTGCCCCAAAAATATTTTTTTTGAGCACCATCTTTTTCAGACATTCAATCGCCTAACTATATTTGTTAGTTACCTCATCAGAAGGCGCAATATTATCTACAACCATAGCTGGTTCTTCAGTTGGCCATGTAACCGGACCTTTACATTCAAACCACAAATCGTAAGGAAACCCAATTTCAAATAATGACACAGCATTTGCAAAATCGTAGTCAGCCTATGAGCTGCCTTATCCCACCTTTCAGGTTCCTATAGCAATTTTGGAAAGTTTGTAGTAGAGGCATAAAGATCAGCCCTCATCCAAGACATATGCACTAAACTCCCTCCTTGTACTTCTCTCAAAGGAAACTCTAAAATTGCCCTTGCTTATAAATCAGTGACTGACTCCTTCACATTGATTCCTGTCTCTACACCTTTTCTTTTACTTGTGGGCCCTCTCTTCCATCCGTCTCTGAATTTCTTCAAGTGGCTCCAGTCCCTCGTTTTCAAATTAAATCTTTAATGAGAGCTCTTAAAGTCATTAAGTCAAATTCCTTTATTTCATCAGTCAAATCTATTTTGTAATTCGTTCTCACATTTTTCATTTTGCTAAGGTCAACCTTGCATTCATCAGCCATTTCTTCCAACCTGCAGTGTGTTTAATTCACACATCTGGCTGCTTCTTTTATCAAGTATCACATTTCATTAATCTTGGAAGTCAAAAATCTGTTTAAATCAAGTCATCTCTCTCGCAATTTCTCTAAATTCAATTTTTGAAAGTCCAACATGTGGTTAGTGCCTGCTTTGGCACATTCATACGGTCTCCGGCTGCACTCAGATCTGCTACTTCACTAGGACCAGGACCAGTGCACTATCAGCAAATGATAGAGGTCTGGAATTCAAAAGGTCATTCAGAAAATTACCCTCATCTGAATCATGATTCTGTTTTTCTCCCTCACCAGATTTTTGTCATTGGTCTCTCAACCCCACCATTGTTTCCTCTCTCCAGCATTTTTCCAGTTGATCCTATTTGTTTTTCAGGCCATGTCTAAATGAGCATTTTGTTTGCTTTGACATTTTCTTTCTTTCCATCTGAGAGGCTATTCAATCACATTTGTTCAGAGCCTCAAATTGTGTGGGTCTAGGTAGCTGCTTTCTGTCATTCATGGTTAGTCTCAGGAAATCTGGATTGCTAATGTTACATGTACCGTCTAAAGGTAACTGTAAATCTTTATAACAAGCAGTATATTCATGCTATTCAGAAATCAATCTACATGTATGAACCCCAAAGTCCATCAATATTTCCTTATGGAGGCATTCCCTTGGTAGGTAATTTCGGATTATCAGTAGAAGGTACAATAGAAACTTTAGGGTTTTTCAACCCAACATCGAATATTTTCAATCAAAATCTAAAAATTCACAAGAATAAACTAGTAAACAACAACCAATCCTAGTGCAGCTCTGTCAAAGGTCACCCTATCACAGCATGGCTCTGTCACCAACCAACCAATGACAGTTAAGCTTTGTAGTGATGTTTCACCAATAAGCCTGGCTCTCCGGCTTACTAATCAGTCACAGCGCAGCTTCTTCGTGAATAAGCAAAACAACTGCAATGTCCTTTTCTCAATGACCTTGCACCAGTTAAACAAAATAAACCATGTCTGCTCAACCTAAAATAGAAAGAACCAAGCAAGTTGAAATAAAACAAGATAGGCACCTTTTCTACACCGGTTCACCTCAATTCTATCTCATGACTGGAGGCAAAGATTATGCTCAACTTTCTTTCTTTTTTATTAATCAGCAGCATTCAAACTATAAACTACTTTTCCAATAACTCTCTGGGAAAGAACTACAGAAAAGTCAACAACCAATGAAATATCTCCAACATTGTCCATAGAATCCTGTTTGCATCTCTTTACTTCCTGTTTCTTTCCTGCTTCAGATAAGGTAAGAGCTTTACATTCCTGCACATGGTTGTTTGTTTTAATTGTTCTGTGGTTATTTTTTCCTCCTCGCAGCAGCCACGCTGTGGAGTGTTATTCTCAAGCACTCCATCGCCTGGCTTTATTTTGCCTCCTTGCCTCTCAGGAATACCAATGAGGACTGCGGTGAGGCTTGGCAGCCTCTAAAGGGCATTCCACCAGGTGACGTGCACGTAAAGCGTCTTCTCCCTTTCGCGGGACGAGTGCCTCTTTCAATCTGAGTTCCTTGCCCCTCACAGCTCCGATGATCTGGAAGCCCCGAAGACTCGTGGGGTCCATAAACCAAACGTCAGTGGCTGATGCCCACAACCGAGTCTGTATAAATTCCTAAGGCCTTCTACTGGCATATTTGTGTTTCTCGCCTTAGCGAGCGCGCACTGAGCATTTCTCTCAGCCCTGCGGGCTGGGTCCAGGTGCTCACCCATTCCCTCTGTTATCTAATGGGAATTTGGCCCAGGATATTAACCCAGGAGATTTCTGTTAAAAGAAAAGGGACTCAACGCTTAGTTGACTCTGAAATAAAAACACACTAGATTAACGCTGAGTTAGCTCTGAAATTTCTGGCTGGGCCCAGACTAATCCAACAGTGACTTGTCACTGTATTGATTCCTGGCTATGTCCAGGCCTTTTCTGGTGCTCTGCACGTATGTGAGTGGTGCTAGATCCTTGTCCACGTGATATTTGGGAGCTTGTCCCCCATTATATGTACTGGGTTGACGTCTCCCTCAGGTATTAGCCTATATATATAAAAAAAAAAAAAAAATCATTGAAGTTCAAGGAGATTTGATTCTTCGTTTCCTTCAACTTTAGGTACTGCCTATAATTCCTAACAGTATGCAGGATGCCTATGCTGAAGTACAGACCATTTCGGTCTTTCCCATTGATGATGAATTCTGCGAGGCGGTGGACACCTCCGTCCAGCAAGCTGTGGCATCGGCCACTGAACCCTTGAAGAGACATCTTCTACAGTTGGCACAGGCTTGCTTGGTTGTGCCTAATTTGCCCTCTCCCCAACCCAGGGGTACCCCTACAGACCAACTGACGCAACGTCCCCAGAAGCGTCAAATGAAGTCGGGAGTGGACCCGATGACATTTGACAGGGTTAACCAGGCCTTTCTAGAGAGGGCTATTCTCCTCATACTTGCAGACTATCTAGATGCATTTGCCGCCCCAGAGGAAGATCTAATAGTCCCACCCACAGCAGATGACAAGGAATCTCAAGGGGTCCTGAACAATGAAGCAGGCCCATCTAGGCCCTGGCGTCCTTGTCTTGGGTCCTCACGAAACTCAGGAGGCCTCAGACCCAGAGAAGCTGGTTCATCCCCACTCCTCAGAGTGGTTCCCCTCTGATAAAATAAGCACATATGTCGCCCATCGTCTCAGAAAACCACTGGACAAGGACGTCCATGCCAAGTTGCAGGCCAAATGTCCCCATCCCTCCTTCCCAGAGAAGGTTTTTTCTATCATGGGACTAGATCCCCGGATGGCCATTTTCCTCCAGAAGTTCGTGCGAGACCCTAAAAAAAAAGGCACTGGTAGGTCCTGGAAGTCGTACCAGGGCAAAACATTGGACATCGCGAGGCCGCTCACAAAGATCCTGGAACTCACTGAAGAAACTGAGGCCTACGGCACCCCACTTTCCCCTGAAAGTGTTTTGGAATGGGCCCAACGGGCAGTTATTTTCTGGGGAATGCCAATGCCATTCTCTCGGCCGAGAGACGACGGTTGTTGCTTGTTACAGTGTACCACAAAATTGGGGACCTCGCTTCCATAAAGGCAGGGGCTGTGGCACAAGGCGACCCCTTTATCAAAGAACTTCAAAATTTGTCGCCACTTTCAGATCCCTCAATAAAGGTCCAATCTTCGATCAAACGGGTCTTCCACCCACTCCTTTACATTGGGCACAGTCGTGGTAGAGGGCACTCGACCGGCTGCTTTTATGTACAAGGCCCCAGCAGAGGACAAGGTCTCAGATGAGGGCAGGACCAAACCAGTGCAGGCGTGTTCCCCACCAAAAGAGGCCACATGGGAAGAGGCTTTCGGAGGACTCCCAGAGGCCACATTCAAGGAACCCAAGGCGATAAGTGTTCTCTCCAATCCCACTTTTCCCGTGGGGTGGGATGCTGACACGGTTCTTCCACAATTGGCAGGCACTCACCTCAGATGCTTGGGTGCTCCAAACCATCCCCGGGTTCCAGATCGAGTTCTAGATATCCCCGGTCAGCCCTCAGGGTTCGTCCAATGTTTTTTTCTCAGGACCAGAGAGCCTTGGTGGACCAGGACCTATTAACCAAGGAAGTGAAAGTTCTTTCCTCTTCACATCCACAAGACTTCCTCAGTAATCTATGTATAGTGGACAAAAGTGACGGCGGGCTGCGGCTAGTCATCAATCTGAGGGAGTTCAATGGTTGGTTGGTCTACCGCCATTTCAAGATGGAGGAGATCCATCTGCTTCGCAACTTGCTCCGTCCCAACGATTGGATGGTAAGTCTTGATCTGCAGGACGTTTATCTAACAATTCCCATTTTTCCACCTCATCGCTGTTTCCTGCGATACCAATGGAACGGTTCGGTCTACGAATTCAAGGTTCTACCTTTTGGGCTTTCCCTGGCGCCTTGGTGTTTCACCACGGTCATGATACCAATGGTGGAGTATCTCTGAACACACAGATGTTTTATGATTATTTATCTTGACGACTTATTTCTCATAGGTAAATGTGCATTCTGGCTGAGGACTCATCTACAATATGCTACTTCCCTCCTGAAAAGTCTAGGGTGCCTCATCAACGCCAAAAAAATACTTTCTGAACTCCTTCCAGACAACTCATCTTTCTGGGTTTTGACATCGACTCTCTGAACAAGATCCTCAGCCTACCACTTTCGAGGATTGCCAAGATCCGCAGGGAACTGCAGACGTCTGCTCGAGGTCAACATTTTCGCTTCGCCGGGTGGCCAGGATAGTAGAGCACCTGGCTTCATCCATTCAAGCGATCTTTCTGGGCCTACTACACTAGAGGGCTTTACAGAGACTCAAGGCCTTCCACTTTCGCAGGGGCCTCCAGTACTTCAAACGTGTCCCTCTTGCGGAGGAGGTCAAGGTCGAGATGACTTGGTGTTTATGCCACATGGAGGCCTGGAACGGGCGTGCCATTTTCAGATCCGATCCAGACCCGATTATCGAGTTGGACGCCATCTGTTCTGGTTGAGGAGCACACCGCAGCGACTGTTACAGGAGAAAAATGGTCAGCTCACAAACAATCCCTACACATCAGCTGAGTACAGTAGATGGCGGGCGGCTCGTTCGCGGTCCGTTGTTGGACCAAGGACAAGGTAAACACTTGTGTACTGCTAGAGATGGACAATCAGTTGGCGGTCCACTACATAAAACACTTGGGCGGCCCCAGGTCCAAAATCCTAGCAGACCAGGCAAAGGTGTTCCAGTCGCACGGTCTGACAAACAATAGATCTGTCACAGAGGAGTACCTTCCTGGGTCCTCCAACCAAATAGCAGACAGGTGTTCAAGGAAGTGGCCCAACCCCAGTTTACGGCAACTAGACCCTCACAATTTTGCTTCACAGAATTCTTGTTGGGGTCCTTTTACAGTGAATCTTTTTGCTTCCCGGCTGGATCACCAGCTTCCTGGATACTTCAGCTGGAAGCTGGACCCTCAAGCAGCAGCGACGGACGCAATCCTTCAGGATTAGTTGAAGGAGGAAGAATGTGTGATCCCTCCATCCACCATGATCACGCGGCTGATGAGACAACTGCAGAGACAGAGAGCTCAGGTGGTGGTCATCACTCCATTTTGGAGATCTCAAGCATGGTTTCCAGTTCTTCTGGAACTTTCTTGGGATCCTCCAAATCCTCTTCCCCACAATACAGACATCCTTCATAACGCAACAGGTCAGAGACATCCCCTAGTTCTCCTGGGCTATTTACCTCTAATGCCATGGAGGGTTACAGGGAGAGGTGGAGAGCACTTATTGGCATCGGCTTGGGCAGAAGGAACCTCAAAACTATACAGATCAGCATGGATCAAGTGGGTACGTTGGTGTGCTCAACACAAGGAAGATCCCATCCTTAATTTTTGGGCTTCCATGGCATTACCAGGCATGGCATATCGTACGGTCAACTCTAATCGGTCTGCCATTTCCACAGGTCATCTTCCAATTCAAGGCTCCCTAGTGGGGGGGGGGGAGAACATCCTCTGGTTTGCAAGCGTTTGCCAGGTGTCCGTCCTACCCAGCCTCCGGACCCTATGTATTTTAAATTATAGGATGTAAATCTTGTGCAGAATCTTTTTCGATCTTGCAGAGGAATGCGCATCTGTCAAACAAAGAATGGTCGGCAAAACTGGCAATGTGGTTATGTCTGATTTCCTGCCGTAGGGTCTCGGATATTAGAACCCTGGATGTGTTGAATCGCGACTCTTCTAGCCAGGGGTCACTTTCCATATTTCTCGAATGACAGAAACAAACTCTAAGATGATATCTTACCTGGCTTTTGATAAGATCCCAAAGTTGTGGGTAGTCTGTTGCTGCAAGGTGTATGAGAACATGACAGAAGAAATCCGTCCTCTAGGGGGAACCTCAACTTCTAATTTCCATAAGCAAAACCTTTCAAAGCAGTGTCCTCTCCCACCACTGCTCATTGGGACTGTTGGGTCATGCAGGAATCAGGCATCAAAGTGGCCCTATTCAACGCTCATTCTGTCAGAGGGGCTATGGCCTCAAAAAGCCTTTGCCCTGGGGGCTAGACTTGAGGACATTATAAATGCTGCAGATTGGTCATCGGAAGTGGACATGGCATCCTTGGTGGTCAATAGGCTTTAAACAAGCATAATCCTCGTCTCTGGTCCTAACATAGAAAATAAAAGTTCCTAGCTATCGTGAAGGAAGAACGAGTTACTTACCTTCGGTAACGACTTTTCTGGTGGATACATTAGCTACCTGTGGATTCCTCACCTAATGAATACTCCCATGGCGCCAGCATTCGACGGAAATCTTCTTACTAGTCTCTGCACGTCGACGAGGACGTCACTCTAGCCCACGCGACGCCGTCTGACGTCATACAGGCAATAAGAGGTCCTCGACGACGTGCGGACGTCAGTACCAATCATTTTTTACGTGCATGAGAACAACCAGGCAATGCAATGAAAGAGCAAGGCAACATCCCATTACATTGTAAAAATACACAACATTGCATGAATAACTGTAAATCTTTTATATATATATATATATATAACTCTCTCTTTTTTTAAATATATATCTACACATCAAGTATATACACAAAGATATATACATATATACATATAATATATACAACATCTATTGCACCCTCAAAGACCAAGAGGAGCGTACTCAAGGATTACTTGGCAAGACCAGAAAGGCAACGGGGAGGCGGGTGGGACCGTGAGGAATCCACAGGTAGCTAATGTATCCACCAGAAAAGTCGTTACCGAAGGTAAGTAACTCGTTCTTCTGATGGATACAACTACCTGTGGATTCCTCACCTAATGAATAGAGTCCCAAAGCAGTACCACGCCCGGCGGTGGGTGCCTAAATGGTCAAACCAAGAAATCCTGCAGCACTGACCGTGCAAAATGGCCGTCCCTTCTAACCTCAGAATCCAAACAGTAATGTTTTGCAAAAGTGTGAAGGGACGACCAAGTTGCGGCCTTGCAGATGTCGACCACAGGAACACCTCTGGCCAAAGCCGAAGTGGCCGACTTAGCTCTGGTGGAATGAGCTCTAATGCCCTCAGGAGGATCCTTCTTTGCCAAAGAGTAACAGATTTTAATGCAAAGAACAACCCACCTGGATAGTGTTCTCTTGTGGACTGCCTTTCCTCTCCTCTTGCCCACGTATCCAATAAACAGCTGATCCTCCAGCCTGAAATCCTTTGTTCTATCAATAAAGAAGCTCAACGCCCTCTTTGGGTCCAGATGGTGCAGTCTTTCTTCCTCTTTGGAAGGATGAGGCGGAGGATAGAACGTGGACAAAGTAATTGCCTGAGCCAAATGGAAGGGTGAAACAACCTTCGGGAGGAAAGCAGCCTTGGTCCTCAACACCACCTTATCCCCATAAAAAGTTGTATAAGGGGGCTTTACTGATGAGGCCTGCAACTCACTCACTCTCCTTGCTGATGTTATAGCTATCAGGAAGACTGTTTTTAAAACCAAATACCTTAAGGGGCAAGAATGCATAGGTTCAAAAGGGGACCCCATAAGGAAAGTCAGGACCAAGGACAAATCCCATTGCGGCATAACGAATGGCTTTGGAGGATATTTATTTAGAAGACCTTTCAAGAATCTGATAACAATAGGGGATTTAAATAAAGATGGTTGGTCTGGAAGACATATGAAGGCTGACAAGGCCGATAAATAACCCTTAATGGTAGCCACTGCACAACCTTTCTGCGCTAGAGACAGAGCAAAAGACAAAACGTCCGATAGATGAGCATGCAAAGGATCAATCTGCCTCTCTCCACACCACGCAACAAATTTAGACCATCTATTAGCGTAGATAGATTTAGTGGTGTGTCGCCTGGCCGCTAATATAACATCCACTACCTCAGGTGGGAGAGAGAAGGAACTCAGGTTGCCCCGTTCAATCTCCAGGCATGTAGGTGCAGACTCTGGAGGTTGGGGTGTAGAACCTGCCCCTGCGACTGCGAGAGGAGGTCTGCCCTGAAAGGGAGACGGAGCGGAGGGCACATTGAGAGTTGGAGAAGGTCGGAGTACCATACCCTCCTTGGCCAATCCGGAGCTATTAGGATGACTAGAGCCCGGTCCTGGCGAATCTTCCTCAATACTCGAGGAATCAAGGGTATGGGAGGAAACGCGTAAAGCAACTGGCCGCACCAGGTTATTTGAAACGCGTCCCCCAACGCTCCCTGCATCGGATACTGGAGGCTGCAGAATAACGGACAATGCGCGTTCTCTCGAGTGGCAAACAGATCTACCCAAGGAAACCCCCACCTCTGGAAAATTAAACGGACTTGATCTGGATGGAGACGCCACTCGTGGTCTGCCGAGAAATGGCGACTGAGACTGTCCGCACGCACGTTCAAGACTCCGGCCAGATGGTTTGCTATCAAGCAAATCTGATGGTCCTTTGCCCAGGACCATAGTCGAAGAGCTTCTCTGCAGAGAAGGTATGACCCCACTCCTCCCTGCTTGTTTATGTACCACATCGTGGTAGTATTGTCCGTTAGGACCTGTACCGACTGACCACGAAGGGAAGGGAGGAAGGCCTTGAGAGCCAGACGTACAGCCCGTAACTCTAACAGATTGATATGAAACATCTGTTCCTCTGGAGACCAAAGTCCTTTGATCTCCAGATCCCCCAGTTGAGCTCCCCACCCTAGAGTGGAAGCATCCGTTATGACTGTGGCCACTGGTGGCGACTGCTGGAACGGCTTTCCTTGTGAAAGATTGTTGCTTGCAATCCACCACTTCAAATCCACAGCAGCATCTCTGGAGATCTTGACAGTACCCTCTAGGTCCCCTTTGTGTTGAGACCACTGCCTTCGGAGGCACCACTGAAGAGCCCTCATGTGCCAGCGAGCATGCGTGACCAACAGAATGCAGGAGGCAAACAGACCGAGCAGACGAAGGACCTTGAGGACTGGAACTACCGCTCCATTTCGAAACATTGGAACCAAATCCTGAATATCTTGAATCCGCTGAGGCGGAGGAAAGGCCCGACCCAATGTTGTATCCAGTACTGCCCCTATGAACAGGAGGCGCTGAGAGGGCTCTAGGTGAGATTTGGGCTCGTTCACCGAAAAACCCAGGTCGAACAACAACTGGGTTGTTGACTGCAGATGATGCGACACAAGCTCCGGGGACTTGGCTTTGATCAACCAGTCGTCCAAGTAAGGGAATACTGCTATCCCCTTCCTTCTGAGTTCTGCCGCAACCACCGACATCACCTTCGTGAAGGCTCGAGGTGCTGAAGTAAGACCAAACGGAAGGACCGCAAACTGATAGTGCTGCGATCCCACCACAAACCGGAGATACTTCCTGTGTGACTTGAGTATCGGGATATGAAAGTAAGCATCCTGCAAGTCGACAGACACCATCCAGTCTTCCTTGTTCAACGCCAAAAGCACCTGTGCTAGGGTCAGCATCTTGAACTTTTCCTGCTTGAGGAACCAATTCAAGATCCTCAGGTCCAGAATTGGTCTCAAACGACCATCCTTCTTGGGAATCAGGAAATACCTTGAGTAACATCCTCGACCCCTTTCCTGCTCTGGGACCAACTCCACCGCACCCTTTGAAAGGAGGACTTGTACCTCCTGTTCTAGCAACAGGAGGTGTTCTTCTGAACAATAAGAAGGGCGGGGCGGGATGAGGGGCGGGAACTCCAGAAAGGGAAGGGTGTAGCCTTTTCCCACAATACTGAGAACCCAAGTGTCCGTTGTAACAGTCTTCCATTTGGTGAGAAAATGCTGTAATCTTCCCCCTACAGGAGAGGAGTGAGTGGGAAATGGTGGAAGCCTAAGGCTGCTTCCCCTGCTGCACCCCGCCAGAGGATGAGGAAGAGGCAGAGTGCTGCTGAGAGGCTCCTCTGGTGCGGACCCTACCTCTCCCCCTAAAAGATCTATAGGGATGGGAAGAGGCAGGTTGCTGATATCTTCCCCGAAAGGAAGAGGAGGAAGAGCCACGCCCAAATCCACGAAACCTCCTGAAAAATCTGGAAGAGGCCGTGGAAGAAGGAGCTTGGAGCCCTAACGACTTAGCCGTGGCCCTGCTTTCCTTAAAACGTTCCAAGGCTGAATCAGCCTTGGCTCCAAACAGTTTGTCCCCATCAAACGGGAGATCCAACAATGTGGACTGTACATCCGCAGAAAAGCCCGAGTTACGGAGCCAGGCCTGTCTCCTTGCCACCACAGTTGTGCCCATTGCTCTGGCTACCGAGTCGGTGGTATCCAGTCCCGTCTGGATAATCTGGGTCGCAGCAGCCTGGGCATTTGAAACAAGATCCAAAAGACCCTGGGGAAGCTCTGTAAATGATGAGGAAATGTCATCCATCAGAGCATGAATATACCTCCCCAGGATACAGGTTGCATTGGTGGCTTTTAACGCCAGACTGCAGGACGAAAAAATCTTCTTGGACTGCGCCTCTAGTTTCTTTGAATCTCTGTCCCCAGGCACCGTCGGGAAAGAACCAGGCGCTGACTTGGATGAACAGGAGGCCTGCACCACCAAGCTCTCCGGCGTAGGGTGCCTAGATAGAAAACCAGGGTCAGTCGGAGCTGCCCGATACCTCCTGGCCACGGCTTTGTGAACTGCTGGGGAAGATGCCGGCCTCTTCCACACCTCTAACACCGGATCCAGCAGAGCGTCATTAAATGGAAAAAGAGGCTCTGCCGCAGCTGAGGCCGGATGTAGCACCTCTGTTAAAAGGTTTTGTTTAGCCTCCACCACCGGCAAAGGCAGGTCCAAAAAACTAGCTGCCTTCCGTACCACTGCATGAAAGGAAGCAGCCTCCTCAGTGTATTCTCCCGGGGACGAAAGATCCCACTCAGGGGAAGTGTCCAGCCCACTGGCCGACTCCAGACCACGCAGCCCATCACCCGAGTCCTCTAGCTCTCCTTCCTCCAGGGCTCGTTGGTACTCCTGCTCCTCTAATACACGGAGAGCACGTCTCCTCGAATGAAGCCGTTGTTCAATACGCGGAGTCGACAATGCCTCCGCCGAAGTCGAAGATCGGCGCCGATCTTCAGAAGCCACCGACGCCGCGTCCGGTGCCACAGGTAACTTCGGCGCCGACGAAAGAGCAGCTGAAGCAGATGGACCCACCGGAGTCACAGGCCGAAATCCCAACGTCGACGGGATGGAAATCCCCGGGGCCAATCCTTCTGAAGCCACCGGAGCGGCCACCGGCGCCGACACTGGCGCCGAGCCCACGTTCCCAAAAGGGAGAAAGGGCATAAAGGGTGCCGGCCGAAGAGGCGCAGAATCACCCAATGAAAAGGCCAAAGGCCCAGCCGGAGCACCCCCTGGAGCCATCTGTTGGAAGATGGCATACATCGCATTCAAGAATGCGGAACTATTGGCTCCAGGGGTGGGAAAAGCCGGATACTGGGGTGCCTGTCTCAGAGGCGACCCCGACGCCGGCCTCGACGTCTGCGCCGGAGAAAACACCTGAGGCTCCAATACCTCAATCACCGACGCCTGTCCAGGTGAAGTTGGAGACGCCGGAGAGGGCAACGGCGTCGAAGGATGCGGCGTACCCGTGGGACTGATCTCCCATGTCCTTCGGCGCCGATCCGAAGACCTGGAACGAGTCTCCTTCGAATGACGCCGAGATTCTCTACGGCGCCGGGAGTCTCGATGACGCCGAGGTCTTGGAGAAGAAGACTTCTTGTGATGCTTCTCCTTCGATTTCGCCATAAACAGCTTCGCCTCACGTTCCTTGAGGGCCTTTGGATTCATGTGCTGGCATGAATCACAAGTCGAGACGTCGTGGTCGGAGCTCAAACACCAAAGGCAATCGGAATGAGGATCCGTCACCGACATCTTGCCTCCACACTCACGACAAGGCTTGAATCCAGACTTTCTCTGCGACATTATTACCACAGCGAAAGACTACGCAGCAAAAATACACTGTAACCACAAAAGTAACAGTTGCTCCCTCGAAGATAACCGTTTCGAATGCACGGAAAAAAGGGAACTGACGTCCGCACGTCGTCGAGGACCTCTTATTGCCTGTATGACGTCAGACGGCGTCGCGTGGGCTAGAGTGACGTCCTCGTCGACGTGCAGAGACTAGTAAGAAGATTTCCGTCGAATGCTGGCGCCATGGGAGTATTCATTAGGTGAGGAATCCACAGGTAGTTGTATCCATCAGAAATATTTAATTCTATTAAGGACACTGAGACGAACATTCTTCCCACCCAGTGTATCTCAGGTCTCTCCCACCCTCATAGGAATGATTTGATCAGAGACAACGTCAAGAGTAAGTATGGTTATTCCTCTTAAGGACTCGTGTTTTATGATTGGAATTTCAAATGGCTATGGTCTTATATATGCTGTCCATTGTATTTGATATTATCTGGATTTTTTCCACTGGAATATTTATTGATGTTTATTGTTTTTACTTCACAGAGTTGGTGGGTTTTTCTTCTTTTATCTCATTCTCAGGTAAGGCGAGTAATGCAAAAGGACGTTTTCTGGAGCGTCAAGAAAGAGGAAATACAGAGATGCAAACAGTACGATATGGATATTGCTGGAGATATTTCATTGGTTGCTGACTTTTTCCTGCAGTTCTTTTCCAGGGAGTAATGGGAAAGGTAGTTTCTACTTTTAATTCTGCCGATTAATAAAAAGGAAAGAAAGTTGAGCATAATCTTCGCCTCCATGTTCTTAATAGAATGTAAACTTTCCTTCACAATACCTAGGACATTTTACATTCACACTAGTTAGACCCCCGTCCAATGGCATTCTACCCTGGCTAATACATTTACTCCTGTGCACCCAAGAGCAAAAGACAACAACATAGATTAGACAAACATTCCCCTAAAACAATGGTTCCCAACCTGTGGTCTGGGGACCCCGGGGGTCCGCGAAGCCCCCTAAGGGGATCCGTGACCACTTAGAATATGCAATAATATTAACAGGTTAGATCCCCAGCTTTCAGTAACGATTTATTTTGGGGGGAGGGAGGTTCCTGGATTCCAATAATGATTCAGTGGGGGTCCCCGGGTTCCAGTACTGATAAAGTGGGGGTCCACAGAAGTCATAAGGTTGGGAACCACTGCCCTAAAATTAACAGTTTGTTAATTCGGAAACTCCTATCTGTGAGTATGTGGCACTTCACAAGACACACTACATTTTTCATACAAGTAATCTCACAAGATCTTGGATTTCAATGAATCTGCTAACCAAACCAATGAATATTGAACCAAAACTTGAACACAAAACCACAAATAGGAACCGTGATCAAATCACTAACTGAACCAACTGAATGTTCACTGTGGGCAGAACAACAACAACACCTATTATGACTTCAACTTGACTGTTCTGTGGAGCTTGTGGGGAGAAGATGAGTGCAGGTGTGGAGAGTGGGGGTGAAGCACAGTTGAGGGACAGTGGACTTTCATATTGGTTAAAATGGTCTATTACACAGAAATATGGCCTAGTTAACAACAGTAGAAAACAACACTTCTACGCATCATAGAAACTTGTTTCAATGGAAATTGTATTAAATCAGTCTGCCAATGCAGAATCTAGTGTAAAATTGATTACTGCACATTTTTAAGGATGCACAAAAACGGTAAATCCATTAAATTATTTTACACAGGCAAGAGTGTGGTTTGCCCATGCAGGTAAAATCCTTAGCCCATCTTAAGAGGATTGCGGCTACAGAAAAGACAATTTGTGAGCCTATCTATGCCCATTTAATTCTGAGCACCTTTTTGGATCAGAAGTATATATTGTTGTTTCTTGTGACTGCAGCATTATCGGATTTCATAACATACACAAGAGGTATTACAACACTGAATTTAAATGGTACTCAAATCAACAGCTATCTGGAAAATGTGGCTGAGGCAAATGCATCCCTCACGGGTCAATGTGGGAAAATCCTCTACTGGATGTTTAATTCCTCAGAGCAAGACAAGAGTTTAGCCAAGGTGGTCTTTAACTTGCATTTAAAAATAAGCGGTCCTCTTTCTTGGGGGACTCCACAGGAGCAGTGGATATCTGCGCCTCTGCCCAAACCCTTCTAAAACAATGTACCTACAATTATTGAAAAGGAAGCCATTGAATACCTGATAATCCTGTTCGGTGATGCATAGGTGCTGCGCCAGTCCTTTCAACTCTTCTGGGCCTTGCGCTCTAAACAGTTTACTCAGCAAGACAAAGATGCCAGGAGACTCAGGTGAGGTTTGCATGAGCACTATTAGGCCTCCGTACCAGGAAGCCCGAGAAAGGAAGTGTGCATACAGCTTCTCATCTTGAGAGAGTAGGGCGAATGCTTCCTTGCAGTCCAAGACTGAAATTCCGATGTTGTTAGGAAGGACAAAATGGGAAACTTCCATTTTGGTATGGAGGGTTGTGTTCGGTAACAAGTTAGTCCACTCTACCTGAAGACCTGAAACAAAAAACAGGTTGGTAACTACTTGTTGGGTTTCAGTTGGAATAATACAAACTTTTGAAATATTGAAGAAAAATAGCATTAGGATCAAGCTTTTCAATTAATGAAGAAAAAGTATTAGAATAAGGCAAGTCAACACATGCTCAATAAAAACCAACCTCACACTACCAGCGGGAATTGTAATGCATAAAACCTACTTCTTTACCCGATGGCTTGATCAGCAAATTTAATCTGAGAGGGTCTTGCTTGATAGTCTAATCACACAGATTCTACTTTCCTGTATTATCATGGCCAAACCAGCACTTAATAGTACCAAACTGTCATTAAAACTAATTTGTTTTTCAAAAAGAAGAATTTAAAAATGTAAAGGGACTGACTTTGTACAGGATTTCACTGTCACTGGAGAAATTACGTAGCAATAGAATCAGGTAGTATGGGGGAAGCTCCGTCGTGCAACATGTTAACATTTTCTTATTATTTTAAATTCACTTAGGTAAAGGGAGGTAGGAATACAGAGAAAAATTATTAGACTATTTTAAATTAGCGTCTTTTCTCATCACAAATTTTGTGTGTGTGTGTGTATGTATTTTTGTTTTTACCTACTGGCAGTCACCATTAGGTAATTAATTAGGACCTAGTTTTCACAGACAAAGCGTTTTTTTTTTTTTTGCTATCAACGTTTGACGAAGCTTCACAAAATTTTCAAAACTAATACTCTACCCACTTCAGCTGCTGCTTTGAAAGCAGGAGCAGAGACAAAGAAGGGGTCCCAAAATGCATTTTCCCATACAAATTCCCATAGGAATTTTGAACATGCCTACATCCCAAACCACTGAACGTAATTACACCAAATTTTGCATACAGCTAGATATTGGTCCAGAAATATCTGTTCTGATATTTTGTGCAAATCCATTCAGTAGTTTTTGCGTTATTAAAGAAAAAAGAAATATAGCTATCTAGGGACGAGAAGGGTAAGTGAATCCAACAGATCTCAAAGTGAGATATGATTGGCTGTCAACACTTCAAGCAGGAAATGCTCCCCATTTAAAATATCGCCAGGAGATAGGGTACCTGTGGAAGAAATCGGCCCTGGGAGGAGGGCTGTGTGCCTCCCTCCCCCATATATTAAGCAATGGGCACCAGGCGAGGGGATCCCTGAGGTAAAATACAGCCCAGGGAGGGAGACTATGTACCCCCTCCCCATCCCCATTCCCCATAAACAAAAACTGCAGGCACGTGGTACGGGGTCCCCGGGGCTGAAATTGTTGCAGGGAAGGGGGCTGCGTACTCCCCTCTCAGGTTGGCTGCATGTGGGGGTGTTGGCTACAGGCACTGCTACTGTCCTCCTCACCGAGTATGGCTGAAGGTCATGTGTGGTGCTGGACTGGGTGCCTGTGGCAAACCCCCGGTCATGCAAGGCCAAAGGCTGTGAGGTGCATGATGGGTGCCAGTGGCCGACCTCCCCGCCGAGCACAGCCAAAGGCAGTGCACGGCACATGGCTGGGTTCCTGCGGCCAACCACCCACCGTGCACAGCAGGGGGTTGGATTAATGAAAGGGAATTAAGTATTAATTTACGTTAGAAAACAAAACAGCAATTCACTGAAAAAACAAAGATTACAGAGCTGTTATAAAGGAAGTAGAATTTTTTTTAAAAACTTAGAAATTGACTGGAAAAAAACTAATGTTACAAGGACATTATAGTTACCCATTTCTCATCCTAATTTCACTGCAAAAGTTGCAGTGATATTATTAATTGTTTGATAGGAGACGCCATCAGTGAAGCAATATGTGGGGTAATTTGCAGTGCATGGCGAGGGTGCGAGTTATAGTTACCTTAGCACACAAGTTAGTTTCTCGAGATAGAAATTCAGCAGTTAGTTATATTTATGTTTTGTGCATGTCAAATCTGAACCTAACTATAATGTCCCTGTAACCTTTGGTTTCTTTTTCAGCAATATATTCACTGAAAAAAAACATAGGTTACAGGGACGTTTTAGATAGGCTCACATTTTAAACATAAAAAACAATAGAAATTCACCTCTTGTAGTTAGAGTTATCTCAAGTAACTATAACTCGTGCCCTAAGGTAACTATTACTTGCGCCCTCGCCATGCACAGTTACCTGATCAATAATTTTTACTGCAGATGCTACAGTGACATTATCAATGATGTTATCAAAGATCATATGAGTGCTGTAATTTGTGCTCCTGCTCCCCTATTACATATAACAAAAGCCTTGGGAAGGTGGCAGTCCCTGGGGCTGTGGGGTGGCCAGATGACCCACCCACATTACAATGCAAAATGCCCCCAGGACTTGGCCCACCTGGGGGATTAAGTATTACAAACCGCAGGAGCTCATTCTTTTGTTTCTTAATATTTTCGCCAAATCCAACAAGAACTGGGGCCAATGTTTTTTTGTTTTTTTTTAAATGTTTTTTGGCCCTGGAGGGGTCCATCTGGGACCCCAGCACTAGAGCTAAGAGTGCAGTGTAACTCTATCCTGGCCCCTTTTCTTTTTATTTTTGGGGGGACTCGGCTGAAGCGGAGTCCCAAGATGGCTACCACCACCTCCTGGTTTGTGTTGGCAGCCATCAGAGCTGTGCATTTGATGTGTACATGCTCTTAATCTAAGCAAAGTCGCTGCGAGCTCAGATATACAAATTTGTTTTCTCTCTAATATCTCCAAAACTACTGGACGGATTTATACCAAATTCTAGTTTTCTGTAGAATTTGGTATAATTCCGTCCAGTGGCTCGGACTGTAGTCGTGGCTAAAGGTCCTATGACAAATAACATTAGAAAAGCAAATGTATTGACCCCCTCCCCCTTTTTCTCGACCGCCGCTTGACAGATCACCCTGAAACCTTGAGTGCGCAACAATAATCACCGGGCACTTTTTTGGGGAAAATTTAGCAAAGATTCGTCATACGGTGCCAAAGATATAGGCAAGTCAAAAAAAAGCTTTATCTACGGAAACATGGACCTAACTATAACTACCTACTGGCAACCGCCACTAGGAGATATATATATTTTCACCATCAGTTGTTCTGCAACGTGCTCACAGCCGGTGCCAGAGTTAGATGTCAACCTTTCTCTATGTAATTATCATTCAACAAAGAATTACATACTGCACACCAGGAATTCCTTGTGTTCTTCACTTATGATTTTTATATCAAAGGAACAGCACAACACACAAACCGATATGTTTTGACTTATCCAAGTCTTGTTCATGGTACTTCAGCCCCTTTTCCATTCCCCTATATACCTGAGCCCATCATATACCAGTATAGTGGCATTATGGCTATGGTAGTCCACAATCCCTTTACTTTAAAAACAAGTGTTATGTATTCACATTAAACCAGTGGTTCCCAACCTTTTGATTTGTGTTGAACCCCACTTTATCAATACTGGAACCCAGGGACCCCCACTGAAACATTATTGGAATCCGAGATTCCTCCACTGAGTCATTACTGAAAGATGGGGACCTAACCTGTTAAAATTATTAAATTTTGTAAGTCGCCGCAGACCCACTGAGGAGGCTTTGCGGACCCCCAGGGGTCCCCGGACCACAGCTTGGGAACCACTGCATTAAACAGAAGGCAATCACAGAAGTTCAAATTAATCTCAAATCATCATATATATATATATATATATATATATATATATATATATATATATATATCATGGGTCCTATTACCGTGTAGATAATTAATATTTTGTATTTAACCTCTCCCCATATGGGAAAATTGCCAAACCGGTAATCCAGGCTAAGTATAACGGTTCTACTAAATGCGCTGGATATATTTATGTGACACATATACAGGGAGAAATATAACAATACAGTTCCTACTAGCTTAGTGTTATTTGTATATTTCATAAGGATAAACAGACCAACTTGCTGTATGTATGATTGAGCATTTGTGCTCACCTATTTCTCCATAATACAGGTATATATCAAAGATGGAACACAAAGACAACACATGTTGCAATACCAGTATGGTAGTTGAGTTTCTGTGGAACTGAAAATACTGAGGTCACCTGCTTAGTGCATTATTCAATACTCATACTTACTCATTCCCGTATGTTTTTTACCATGTAGTTCTTACTCATCTGTCTTATCATTACCTATCCATTCATCCCATTTCATAATAATGCTTTTCATACATCCCGCAATAGTAATCGCTAGGCAACCCTTAATTTGTCCACCTAAAGTCAGGTAACCTCATGTTACCAATGTACAACATATTGTCTATTTTAACCTTGTCTGTTACTTATATCTGTCACGGACCGACTCCTTTCAATCATGACCTTTCCGCTGACTAAATGAAACCTAAATTCCAATGACCCGTTCTTAATATACTGGAAACATGTATTAAACTATATAAGTTCATAAAATTCCCAGTTGCTAACTGTTCTTACCATTTATGCACGTCTGCCTGCTACTGGTTTTCAAATGTATCTACAGCACTTCGTTATTATTCAATCCCATCGGATTCATAGTTTGTAATTTGATAATGAAGCGGGACTCCAGTCTATGCAGTTTCAGTTCTCTGTCCTCACCTCTCTCATCTTTCTTTACGCACGCAATGCTGTAATATTTTAATGCCCTCCAATCACTATCCAGATGCTGGAGGCAGTGCTTGGCCACCGCATAACTTGTCTTTATTTTGTATTGCACGAAATCTGTTCTAATATTCATTTGCATAGCATGCATATAGTGCTGCCTACAAACTTTTTTGTCACATTGGCACTCAAACACATACACAACGTATCCCTGTATATCATATCCCTGTAACCTTTGTTCTTTTCAGTGAATTTCTAATTTTTTTAAAATTCTATTTCCTAACTATAATGTCCCTGTAACCTTTGTTTTGTTAAGTGAATTTCTAAGGTTTTTTTAAATTGTATTTCCTACCTGTAACCATTAATCTTTGACAGCAAGTGTGTGAGTGAGTGCATAAGTGTCTCAGTAGGTCTGTGAGTGGGTGTGTGAGCCTGAGCTGGGTCTGTGAGTGAGTGTGAGAGCCTGAGCTGGGTGTGTGAGTGAGTGTGAGAGCCTGAGCTGGGTGTGTGAGTGGGTTTGAGAGCCTGAGCTGGGTGTGTGAGTGGGTGTGAGAGCCTGAGTGGGTCTGTGAGTGGGTGAGCAAGTGTCTAACTTTCTCTGTGAGTTGGTACATGAGTCTCTGAGTGCATCTGTGAGTGAGTGCATGAGTTTGCCCTTGGGTCTGGGAGTGAGCACATGAATCTCTGAGTGGGAATGTGGGTGGATGTGTGAGTGGCTAAGTGAGTCAGTGTGTGATTGACTGAGTGGAACTGTGAATGGGAGTGTGAGCCTGAGTGGGTCTCTGAGTCGGTGCACAAATGTGAGTGGGTTTATGAATGCTTGAGTGGGTGCACGAGTCTCTACGAGGGTCTGTGAGTCAGTGCGCGAGTGTATGAGTAAATGTCTGAGTGCGTCTGTAAGTGTGTGAGTGTCTGTGTGGGAATGTCAATAGCTGCATGAGCGACTCTGCCACAAAGAAACCTCACCTGCCCTTTTATCCAACAAAAGTGCACAGTTTTGCACAATATGTCTGCCAAAGTAGAGTTCTCTCTGCCTTCTTGGGTAAATATCCCATATGTATTATACACAGTGTAATGGAGCACAAGGAAATGTCACCAGTGACCTTGTGTGTGTTTTGGTAATATGATTGTTCCTGGTGCGTCCTTATCCAAAAATAGGTGATAACATGAATTCTCCAACAGAGAGGTCAACAAGACTACAAAGGCGTAAATATCCACCAAACCAGGGTCCTTCCAGTTATTTATATGGCATAAGAGCTTATTTGTTTTGCGGAGATGTCCTCATATTCCTAGGATTTAAGAATGTGCAATCAAAATCATTGGGTAAGCTGTCCATCATACTGGCAGAAGGGGGAAGTCCTTTGCATACAACTAAGTTGGACTGAGTGGGGCCAAGCGGGCAGAGCTTCCAGGTGAATTGCACATTTGCATACTGTAGCAAATTAAAGGGAGAACCATGGACTCTGCTCAAACCAGGCGAGGGCAAGAAAGAACCCACTCGTCACAGTCACATACGGATTGCGCTCCAACAGATCAAAGATGCATTCACCTCCACAAATAATTTTAGATCGCTTTTCAATATGGAATTGCTGAGAAAACACACTTGCTTTGCCTCCCCAAGCCCAGGAAATAGGATACTTTCTCCATTACAGAAGTGGAGCTTACAGGAGGACACCGATTAGGTTTATTCTTGTAAGTGCTCCTTCTTGAGGATTAATTCCTGTGAAATGAGCATCAGGGTCAAAACGGCCCTGGGGACCCCAACTCCTGGAGCCTAGTCACAACTTAATAGGTGGGTGGAGGGGGGCCACACGTCCCACTCCCAGGGCTGGACTTACTGGGGCACCCCTCTCTGTCTCCCCAAGGGCCTGCTCTGTAAATATTTATATATTTTAAATGGGGGGGGGGGGTGGCATGTGGGCCCTCTCCTCGGATCGATCTCAGCCTCGGGGACCCCATTCCCCACCCTTCACTGAATGAAGGAGGAGGCCATGCGGCCACCCTCCCGGGCCAATTTCAGCCCCAGGGAGCCCATTCCCCAAAATCCCCCCCCCCCCCAAAACCATTGGCACTGGCCAAAAACAAAAAGGGGGGAGGGGGCAGCACCTGCCCCTCCCTGGGCCGATTTTAGCCCCCAGAACCCGATGCCCCAGTGCTGGCCCATGTCTCCTGCCAGCCCTGGAGCCCACCCAGTGTGCAGGAGACCGCAGGGGGACCCTCAAGGCCCCCACGGTCCCAGCACGCTCTGCGCCTCCTGCCGGGCTGGGAGGCAGAAGAAGCACACAGATGAATAAACATGGGCAAGGGGGGCAGAAAGCACACAGATGAAAAAACATGGGCAAGGGGAGCACGCAAGAGTGTCATGGAGGTAAGTGTCAGTGAAGCTCAGTGGAGAGAGAAAGAGAGAGAGAGAAGCAAACTAGGGAGACCTCTGGGGAATAAAAAAAAAGTATGCGCTCACTTGAAGTGCCAAAACAAAAAGAAAAAAGTAGGCCCTGGAAAAGTGAGCAGAAACACGTCCATGCCACAAGACAGAGTCAAACAGAAGAAGAGGAAGGAAAACCTAACCATCCTAACTAATAAGAAGCAAACAGATCAGAATGACAAAGAAGCAAATCAACAGTAAGCAATCACCAGACTCTAAGCCCACTGTAAGCTAACAATATGCCTCACAATAGACAGTGCTCGGGATGTCTAGCTGGGGACATCTAAAAACTCAAAACAAAAACTGACCAAGCCTGTAGACAGTTGTGATGAACTGTTGTCAAATTTGTTAAGACAACTTTCAACAATATCTCCCTATCGCAGGGATACTTATTGTATGGCATGAGGGGCTGTTGTGGCCCTCCGGACCATTACAAGTGAACCCCTTGGAGAACAGCAATAGCAAACATATAAAAATATGATGAGGTGTATTCAAAACTGAAAATGTTCTCTAACGTGTGGAAGTGCTTCAACATAAAACATCAGACTTTATCACTGCATAGAGTGGCATTTACTAAAAGTGATGTTTTCAAATATGACCTTAAAAACATTCATGCCTTCCCTCATAACCCCCAATTCCTGATGAAAATGTCATTATAAACAAAGAGGGAAGTCAGTTATCATGTGAGCCCTTCTATGTAGCCTAGGTTGTTACACATGGAACAACATTATTGTATATTAAGCCATACACAAGAGGTTTTAGTACAACACACACCCTGAACTCGTGTATTTCAAGGTTCTCTCATGAGATCATTAAGAAAAAGGAGGCAAAGTAAAAAAAAAAAAATTAACTGCCTACGATTACACATTTTAATCAATCAGGAAGGCCGGGATTGATGCCAAGTTTTCTAGTTTTACCTTGTGGAATCGAGCCACTAAATAGGCATCTCTCCCTCTTGCTTTAGATCAAAAGTAAATGCAGGGTCTTTAATTCTTGGCAAATGAGGTTAGAGCATTGGTGGAAAACTGAAACAACATGAAGGCTTGGCTCGCTTTGGCACTGAGGATACAAGAGAACTTTGAGATGAGCCAGAGCCAGACAGCTGGCTTGAGCTTGGAGTAGCTTGACCACTTCTATCCCACTGTGGCAAATAAGGAGACAAAGGCCTAGGATGGACATGATGTGACCATGATCAAACAATTTGGTGAAGCAGGAGTACAAAGACCACACAGCACAACGTCTTGTTTGAAGGTCCACAACATTCTCACTACACCACATTTTAGTGAGGACTATGAGACTAGGTATTCCACCATGTGTCAAATCAGAGGATTGTTGGGTTTGCAGTTCTTTTTTCTTACCACATACTTACTTCCAATGTTTAGCTTGAGTTAAGTTATTACTCGCACTGTTAAACAAAAAAGAAGCAGACAAATATGTTTAAAAGTGACTGTTAATAGCACACAATTTGTCACAAAGAGAAGTTGCTACTTAATAAAAAAAAAAAAATAAAGGCTGTCTTCTACTACTAGAGTTTCTACCACACTCGTTACACAGCAACTGGGTTGAGAGTGGTTCTGACAGTGAGACTCTCTCACAAAAGAAATGTCACTGTTGTGAAACCTGCCCAGACCTAATACACAGTTCACTGCCAGCATATTTTGGTATAAGAATATAGCTAGGATTAAATATCAATCCTTCTAGTACCATGACTAAAACCTAAAACGTAGCCACTATTTCACATCTACAGGTGGATGTTGGTTGTTTGTGTCTGCTCGCCTCAGTGATTTGCACACCTTGTGGGGGGGGGGGGGTTGTTAAGGTCCTGATCGGGGGCCATTGCATTGTTTTCCCCAGCTATACCAGTAGCTATCTTGTTTGTGCTTCCACCCATTCATAACAAAGCAATGACAGCCCAATGGGCCCACACTGGCCTCAAAACAGTAAGGCATCTTTTTTAGATCAGACGATATTTCCCTATGAGACATTGCAGAACAGCTCCACAAGATGTGGAGTTGCCCACTGAATGCTTTGTCCTGGAAACAGGTTCAGGCGTGAATACAACGTATCACTGGTAGGAACTATTACACTACCCCAGATGCTTCTCATTGGGTATTGCGCTCCGTCCAGAAAAAGACAAGGCAGGCATGAAATTCACTGACTCACTGCTGATTATAAATAAGCGTGCCATTGCTATGCATTGGAAATCCCCTTTGGGCCCTCCCACACAGCAGCTAAAAGCCAGTGAACAGCTCTTCACGACCTGGGAAAGAACGGCCGTACAAAGAGATGAAGCACAAGGCCTCTGTAAATACCCAATAGTGAGGGAATGGAATGAAATTAATTATGGGTGGCCCTCACAAAAGCAGAGATAATGACTGAAACCATTTGGGATACCCCCTTCTCACACAAGCCACTCCCAACTGCCCTTCAACTAGACCCCGCAGTCTGTTCACATCCCCTATCCTTTGGATGGTTGTGGCATTTGGACCCCCACCCTTATTTCAATCCCTAGGATTTCACAGTATCCACACAAATGATTAATTTCTTTAAGTGCAAAGCTGTCATTCCAGGGGAGGTGAAGTACTTCCATATTAGAATTAGCATAGCGCTAACTATCCATAAATCTTGGCTTTCAGGGAACTGTTATTATTACTTTAGTTACCGTATTTATCGGCGTATAACACGCACCGGCGTATAACACGCACCTCATTTTAAGAGGACATTTCAGGAAAAAAAAACATTACATTTTATCGGCGTATAACACGCACACATCATTTGCCCCCTATTTTCAGGGAGAAAAAGTGCGTGTTATACGCCGATAAATACGGTATGTCTTTGCTCTTTTAACCTGCAGTGCATCGCTGACATACACATGTGAACACTTACCATTCCTTCTTAGTTCATCCCACTGCACAGCTAATGGGTTAGGATTTAGACGACTGAGCTAAAACATGCTGATCGAACTGAAGCACCCATTGTAACAATATGCACATTTCAGCTTACCTGTATACCAGAATGTAAAATTTCCTAATGTACATGAAGGAAAGTTTCAATTCTATTAAGCACACGAAGGCGAGGATTATGCCCTGCTTTCTTTATTTCATTCCAGCAGCTTTAACTTAACCAAGTACAAAATACCTTTCCCATGAGTCCTACTGAAAGAACTACAATTTTAACAACCAATGAACGAAGCACAGTCCAATATCATCCAGGTCGCTCCCTTTGTAACATCCTCTTTATTGAATGTGACAAGATATAATGATTTCCTCCTCTCTCATTCTAGTTTGGATCCTTCTGCCCCTATTGAATAAGGAGAAAAAAAAAGTCTGGTAACCACCGATCAGGATTCTGTTCAATCAATCAATCAGGAATTTGTAAAGCGCCCTACTCACCTGTGAGGGTCTCAAGGCACTGAGAAGGGGAGGGGGCGGAAGGCGGGTGCTGCTACTGCTCGAACAGCCAGGTCTTGAGAAGTTTCCTGAAAGTAAGGAGGTCTTTGGTCTAGCGCAGGTGGGGTACGAGGGGGGAGGTCGCGGAGCGGAGATGCTAGGTCGGGTGTAAAAGGAGAGTTGTCTGTTGAGGTATTGTGGTCCGGTGTTGTGCAGGG
This sequence comes from Pleurodeles waltl, assembly GCF_031143425.1. NCBI lineage: Eukaryota > Metazoa > Chordata > Amphibia > Caudata > Salamandridae > Pleurodeles > Pleurodeles waltl. The sequence goes on along the minus strand of NC_090448.1, from coordinate 776,005,299 downwards.
CTTTGTAAGCGTGGGTGAGGAGCTTGAAGGTGATTCTCTTGTTGACTGGGAGCCAGTGCAGGTTTTTCAGGTGGTCTGTGATGTGGCAGTGGCGGGGGTGTCCAGGATAAGGCGCACGGAGACGTTCTGGACACGTTGCAGCCTCTTTTGGAGTTTGGCCGTGGTTCCTGCATAGGGAGCATTGCCGTAGTCCAGTTTGCTGCTTACGAGGGCTCAGGTGACTTTTCGTCTGGTTTCAGTGGGTATCCATTTGTCGATCTTTCAGAGCATGATGAGGGTGTTGAAGCAGGAGGAGGAGATGGAGTTGACTTGCTGGGTCATGGATAGTGAGGGGTCCAAGATGAATCCTAGGTTGCGTGTGTGGTCGGTGGGAGTAGGAGCGGTTCCAAGAGTGGCAGACCACCAGGAGCCATCCCATGCGGAGGGGTTGGAGTCGAAGATGAGGACTTCCGTCTTGTCAGAATTGAGTTTGAGGCAGCTGCTCTTCATCCATTCGGCAATGGCCTTCATTCCTTCTTGGAGGTTGGTCTTGGAGGAGTCCGTGGTGAGATAGAGGATCAGCTGGGTGTCGTCGGCGCATGAGATGATGTTGAGGTTGTGGAATCGGGTGATGTTTGCGAGCGGGGCCATGTAGATGTTGAAGAGGGTCGGGCTGAGGGACGAACCCTGAAGCATGCTGCAGATGATTTCGGTGGCCTCCGAGAGGAATGGGGGGAGTGGGGGAGGCTGAATCTCTGGGTTCTGCCGGGAAGAAAGGAGGTGACCCAGTCCAGGGCTCTGTCAGGGATTCCAGCATTGCTGAGGCGTGAGCGTAGGGTGTGGTGGTAGACTGTGTTGAACGTGGCCGAGAGGTCCAGGAGGATGAGGGCCGGGGTTTCACTGCTGTCCAGTACAGTTCTGATGTCGTCGGTGGTGGCGATGAGGGCGGTTTCGGTGCTGTTGTTGCTCCAGAACCCGGATTGGGAAGGGTCCAGAGTGCAGTTCTCCTCGAGGGATCGGGTAAGTTGTCTGTTGACAGCCTTCTCAATGGCTTTTGCAGAGAAGGGGAACAGGGAGATAGTCCGGAACTGCTTGAGGTCCTTTGGGTCTGCCTTGTTTTTTTTTTTAGGTGGGTGTTGATCTTGGCTTGGTGTGTTTCCAGCTCTCCTGGAAGGTGGCGGGCTCGAAGGAGCTGTTGATGATCTTCCGTAGTTGGGATGCGATGACGGAGCTTGCTTTGTTGAGGATGTGGTGTGGGCAGGGGTCAGATGGAGAGCCGGAGTGGATGGTGTTCATGATTTTGATGGTGTTGGCGTCATTGATGGGGGTCCAGGAGAGCAGGAGGTTGGTCGGAGGTGAATCTGTGGTGTTGGTGGTTGCAGGGGGGGTGTGGGTGCTGAAGCTGTCGTGGATGTCTGCAAGCTTGCGGTGGAAGTAGGAGGCTAGGGAGTCGCAGAGGGATTGCAGGATGTTGTTGACATTGGAGCTGGGGTTGGAGAGTTCCTTCATGACTTTGAAGAGCTCCTTGTGGCTGTGTGCGTTGCTGTTGATTGTCTTTGAAGGTGGTTCTCTTGACAGCTCGGATGAGTTGGTGGTGTCTGCGGATGTCTGTTCCATCCAAGCAACGTTTACCAAAACAACAATACTGTGTGGACAAAATCTCCTCATGAAATAACCAGATTATATAAAATTTTCTAAGTTCATAACCAAGATTTTTCATCCCCCACCCCCAGGACTGCTTAAAGAACTTCAAACATTAAACTGGAAGGAAGACATAAAATTACTTAGACCTTACATGGAAGTTCTCCTTTTAAGGATTTTACATGTCTGTCACAATAGGGTCGGGCAACAGTCTTTTTAAAGCCTTGGGTGGGAATAATCCTCACCTCTGTGTCCTTAATAGAACTGAAACTTTCCTCAATGTTTATTAGGAATTTTTGCATTCTATGTCAGGACCGGGGGCGAGGATTATGCCTGTTCAAAGCTTATCCACCTCCAAAGTGGCCATGTCTAGCACTGGTTTGAGGTAAAGTCGCTTGAACATGGAATCTATGGACCAATCTGCTGCATTAATTATGTTCTCTAGCCAAGCCCGCAGAAGGAAAGCCTTAGAGGCCATCGCTGCCTTCACTGAGTGAGTGCCAAACAGTGAGACATTAATTCCCCGCTTCTTACATTACCCAAAGCATCCATCTAGCAATTGTGGGAAACAAGGCAGTCTTATTAGGCTTCCTTAATGAGATGAGCAATTGTCTATATCCCGGAGGTAGGAACTCCTCTGTCATCTCCTCGTAAGCCTTAAGGCAACAAACCATACACAATTTTGGGGATCTGTGAAAAGCCGGATATGAAACTACTTTGGAATTTGTTTTTGTTTGCCTAAAAATATGGAATGTCATTCCGTCCGGTGTGAAAGATCATCCTGGAATGTCCAAACGCCCTCACATCCGACACTAGATGACATGATACTAAACATAAGAGCATGGCCAGTTTAGCAGACAGCTCTTTGCGTGACAAGAATTCATTTTGTTGCCAGGCCAGAAAAAGATTCAGGACTAGATTGAAAAATCCCAAAGAGCTCAATATCGCGGCTCTGGAGGCAATGTCAAACGTACCCCTCTCATTAGTTTGCACACCAGAGGAAGTTCACCTATCGGGGATGATATAGCTACCTGCAAGAGTTTATGGTCCTGTAATCCAGACCCTGGGAAGCTAGGGTCACCAGCAAATTTGGGATGGGGACCACTTCGCAACCCATGGAATCATGGTTGCTTTGAACATACCATTGCACCCATCTGAACCATGCTGATTTGTAACGTTTGTTGGGTCCATCTGCCAAAGCAGCTGCCAGTATTCTCTCAGCCTCCTCTGATAATCCTCTAGCGTTGCATACATGCAATACGCCAGGCCATGAGTGGCATCCGATCTAGTAGTACCAATGGGTGACAATTGCCCAGGGGATAGTGGAAAAGATTTGGAGTATGAGTTAGAATGATCGGAGAATCCCAAGAAAGTTCCAGAAGAACTGGAAAACAAACTTGTGACCTCCAGCAAGGAGTAATCAAGACTACTTTGGCCTTATGCCGACGGACATGTGCAGATAACCTCGTGATCACTGCGAAGGGGGGAAATGCAGATCTCTGTTCCTTCGACCAATTATACAGAAATGCATCAGTCGCTATCGCTAGAGAGTCGGGCATCCAGCTGAAATAACAGGAAAGTTAATGATCCAGCATGGACGCAAATAGGTCTATTGAGAAAGTACCCCATAGGGCATCCAAATGTATGAATATCATCGGAGTTTGATGCCAAAAGCTCATGTCTGACCACTGCCTGGAGTACCAGTCAGCTACTGCATTGGAAATGCTGGGCAGATACTCTGCTGTAACGGAGATGTTTTGGGAATTCCCCATGATGTCTGGCTAAGTCTGCCAACAACTTCGACCTGGCGCCCCCTAATTTGTTGATATATCTGACTGCTGAGGGATCGTCCATCTTCAACAGGACAGTGCAACAGATCCAATTCTTCATCCAACACTATCACGAAGGACCCCGCTATGAGCTCTAGGCAATTGATGTGCAATTTCTGCTCCTCTGCGGACCACTTCTCGTCTGAACAAGAATCTTCACAGCGCCCCCCCCGTCCAGACTTGCTGGCATCAGACTCGATCACTAGGTCAGGATTGGAGCCAAAGATGGCTCTGCCATTCCAGGCCTCTATATGCGTCAACCACCACCTCATCTTGTCTACCACCTCGTCCGTGAGGGGGACCTTCTCAGAGTATTGCAGTCCCTTGTGCAAATGAGAGGCCTTTAGACGTTGCAAGGCCCTTTAATGAAGAGGGACGGGAAAGATCGCTTGAATGGACACGGATAGCAATCCTACAACCCTGGCAATCTGACATAGAAGTTGAGCTCTCTGCTAGAATCCTCCTGAGCTCCCTGCAAATCTTCGCAATCTTGTGAGAGGAAGACTCAAATTTCTCGACTTAGTCTATCACGAAACCCAGGAAGGAGGTCTGTTGAGCAGGGAAGAGCAGGGATTTGCATTTGTTGACAATGGAACCCAAGCTCTCTAGAAGATGGACTGTCACCTGGAGTTGGTCTGACAGACGGCATAGACATTGGTCCATTATAGGATGTCGTCTAAGTACACTGTAGGTAGGAAACCCTGGGCTCGGAGATGTTCCATGACCGTTCTGGGGATCTTGGTGAAGCATCAGGGAGTGGATGACAGCCCGAACGGCAACATCTTGAACTCGTATACCTGCTGCCTCCACCTAAACTGCAGACATCTGCGGTGTGGGCGAAAAATTGGTACAGTTAGGTAGGCATCCTCAAGGTCCAGCCGAACCATCCAATCGTTGGGTCTCAAAAGGTTGCATAAGAGATGGATACCTTCTATTTTGAAATGGAGGTAAATGAGTCAGCCATTGAATTCTCTGAGATTGATTACCGGGCACTGCTCACCATTCAGTTTCTCTACTAGAAAGAGGTTGCTCAAAAAACATCTGGGATGAAGGGGTGTCTTGGATATAGCATTCTTTTCCAGAAGATCCACAACCTCTTGATCTATTAAGGTGGCCTGACCTTCTGCAAACTGCAGCGGGCGTGGGGAAACCAGCTGTATCAGAGTACCGTAAAAGTCTATGCAGAAACCTTGGATGGCTTGCAAAAGCCACACATCCGACATGATCCTTTCCCAATTGTGTTTGAACAATGCAAGTTTGCAGCCCACTCTTAGTTGAGAAGAATTGCAAATCCTCACCTGCTTGGGTTTGGAACTGTACTCTGGGAGAGCCTCTGAAGGTCCGTCCCTTATAGGGTCTTTGGATGTTGAAAAACTCTCCCTGGCAGGGTTGGTCTTGTAGCCGCTTGAAAACTTTGGGAGGGTTTTAGACGGAGAAGTGGCCAGTCGAGCGCCCTCTGCCATGGCCTACCCCGATTAAACTTTTAGGGTGAAAAATCTTTTTGATAAGACATTTGTGCCTTGTCTAGCGAAGTGAGCCTAGCTGCTTCAAAAAAGGCTCCCCGAAAAAGCATCCCTGCACCGCTAGGCCCGCCTCTATAGATGCCAAGTCACTAAGCTTCGGTTTGACCTTAAGGAGGAAGGAGGGCCGTCTCTTGGCTGAGAGGGCACAGTTGGCACTGCCCAGGAAAATGACTGAGCTTTGGGCCCAGCCTGAAAGGGTCTCCGGGGAGACGGGCATGCCAGTGGCTTTAGCCTCCTCTGCCAAATCTAGGATTTTTGTCAGGGGCCATTCACATCGAGAAGTTTGTCTTGGCACAAACGTCATGACCTAGCGATCCCTTTCCTGGGGACTTTGATATATTTCTGCAGTAAGGTGGCCATGAGGGGGGAACAGTTAGGGAGTGAGTGCCACCTTTCCAGGTAGGGATGAGTGAAGGCATTCAGCTTCGAGGAACACCCCCTGACTTCCTTATCCAGGGGTTTGTGAAGGTGGCTAGCCACGTACTGAGCCACCTTGTCCATAGGGGACCACTCAGAGGAGCGCAGGTGGATCAAATCCTACGGCTCCAACATATATGTTGTGGACTCTTGGGATTTGGGGTCTTCCAGTATCGGAGAGGGGCGCCAGGTGCAGGATGGTCCGGCCTCTTCATGTGAATCTCCGTCATCTGATACCAGAGGTGTTTCAAAATGACCTAGGGACTGTCCTCCACTGAGGGTACTGGTCTAGTGAAGGTTTTTTCGAGGGACTCAAACACCCCCAGGTCCAGGGGCTTTTCTCCCTTACATTTTTTGGGGTGGACGTTACAAGAGGGGTACCCCTGGCGTGGGGAAAGAAACCATTGTACCACTTATGAGTATAGGGCAAGCACAGGCCAGCTCAAGCAGGCGGCGTTCCAAGGGTTTTATTGCCGCTGCTACTGCCTGGTGTATGGAGGAGTCTACCGCCTGACAAAATTTATATATTCATCTGCCATTCTGGTCAATAGTGGCAAAAATACTAGCTCTGACCTGGCTTGTTTGACAGGGTGACCAGAAGCGCAGGAAGGAACTCTGAGTTCCCCAAGGAAGATATTTGGAGCTAGGGGAAGTAGCGGGTTTTTGAAAGCGCAAAGCACTACATGGGTCTTGTCCATGGGGCCCACTCACCCTATTAGAATTGTACAGGGTATAAGGAAAAACAATCACCTAGGCCGGGCCTCGAGGCAGCACCTGAGCACGAGGAGCACTTATATGACTGATACGCTCAGCGGGGCGTCAAACTGCCTGTCAGATGGAATACCAAATGGAACTTGGTGCTGTAACGATACAGACCCACAAATCGTGGGCGTCAGGATTCCAAGTGGCTCCGGGGCCTAGGCGTTTTGGGAAAACGCGATCGTCAGTTTCTAGAAACTTTCAGATCGTCCCTAGCGGTATGAACGCCACGCCTTACTCTCGCGCCCCGAGGCTTCGCTCAGCCATGATAGGAGCACTGAGTTAATTAATAAGTTAATTTACTCTTTTAAAGAGCAGAGAAAATGTCTACTTAGCTGTTTGGAAGCAGGAAAGAAAGAGGATTTTACAAGGGGAGCGACCCAGATGATATTGGATTGTGCTTCGTTCATTGGTTGTTAAAATTGTAGTTCTTTCCTAAGGTCCAGGGGAAACGTAGTTTGTGCTTTTTTAAGTTGAAGTTGCTGGATGAAATAAAGAAAGAAAGCAAGGCATAATCCTCCCCTCCGGTCCTGACATAGAATAGGATTCTTTGTTCTGTATTTGTCACTAAAAGAATTATGAGAAAAGCTATGATGTTTGTAATGTGGACCATATATTTCATGTTTGAAAAACAATAAAAATATATTTAAAAAAGGAACACAACATCTTGCTAAGAATGCTTGAAGAAGGAACAATTTTATCAGCAGACCACAAACTGAATACTACAGTAGGTGAGTCCTCATACATAGACACCTACAAAAAGCCTTAAAAAAGCTCATGGATATATAAACTTAAGCAAATCGACTATTGGCTCTTTTGTTTCTTGATTAAAGGAAATTTGTAATACAAGATAACACTGTACAGAATGTTTATTTCAACGCACAATTACAAACAAGGATGTTGGTTTGCCTCAGCACATAATGTCTTCTCCAACCGGATTTTACGGGCCTTCCCAATAGCCTTATCTCAGAGCCATCTAAAGTTATTGTATAAACCAAAGAAAATGGCCAGCAAGGGTATCATTTACAACAAAATACTGCCTTGAACAAAATTCATGGAAAATCAAATTTCTGATATTGCTGATTTATGTAGAGAAGAGAAAAATAAATGAAGAAACAGATGTACTAGCATTGTAAATTATGATCGATTGGCCTGTATTTTAAGGGGCATCAAGGGGGATAAGGTGTTCTATGAACAACAAGAAACACATCTATCTAGCTTATTAGTTGTACATATTTCCATACATTGATACACTATGACAGAAGCGTGTAATCCACTCCTAATACAGGGAACATTCCTGAAGAGTGTATTTAATTTCAGTATTCTGTTATAGATGATGCCATTGCTGGACATTTGCTTTAGTTTATACTAGTACCCAAGCGTACAAGGGGTTATTGAGTTACCCTCCTCTTTTATTAATGTAATATTATTGATCAACGCATCCAAAACACAAATACCAAGGACGAAAGAAAACTATAAATGCCTAAATGCATCCTATATAGAAATTCTGCTGTGGTCAGTTCAGAAACCACTACTCTGCCTTCAAGTGGCTCGAAGCCTTGGTGTACCATCACCCATCGTGCTGAAAGTAAGGATCATTCTGTTATATTCAATGTTGCTCTCTGCTTTATGACAAAATGGAGCCTTTCCTAGGTTTACTGAAGGAAAGTCTTGGTTTTATTAAAGACACAGGGGTGAGTATTATCTATTTCCTTTCTTACTTTATTTTAAAAAGTGGCAAGGATAAGCAAAACTACACTTCCTATGTAACACTGAGAAAACTACAAGATGATGTCACAATGACCAATGAAACATTGTCTAGTCCATTAATAGTCTTGACTGGAAGCAACACACTCTGTTCTTAAAGAGCAGATTAAGGATAACATAACATAGTAAAAATAAAGAGAATTACCTTGAAGGCCTTGTAGTCATATCAGTATATAACCAACAGTAATGAAAAGATACATTCACTAAATTTGAGCAATTACTATTTGCACGTTACCTGCTGTTTTATCATTGCATTAAACAAATAAGAATCCCCCTGGTAAAGCAAAAGCAGAATACTGCAGGGGCTCTGTTGCACACCACAAACCACAGTACCAAAAGGAACTGCACTCTAAAAGCATGCTATCTTGTTTCTCTGGAGACTTTACAAATTGTTTTCTACTTTTGGAAGTCCTATGTGTGGCCTGTTTACCATTATTGAGCCATATCTCCCCATCTTTTGCAAGCAGTCTAGGAGTGGCGGCCACCACATTGTTTGTGGCGGGTGAGTGCACCAATCTCTTCTAGACACACTAAGCACATGCAGGGAAGCATATAAGTCCTACAGCTGTGCGTCCATGCCAGAGACAAACTCTTCTGTGCCAGTTTCACACACCAGTCAGTACCTATTCAAACATCTTGTAATGGTAAGCAGTTTTTAAACCTTCAAATATAAAACTGTCAGATCACCACATGTTGAAAAGTATGATTATTTGACTAGGATATATGTAATTCAGTAGAGCGCATATATCTTGGCAATATCCCCGTTCCACCAGTGGTGTGGAATTCTTATAGCCCAGGGCCAAGGACAAGTTTTCATGTTTATTCTGCGCTCAGGACAAGTAGGCCCAAACCATTCAGCACAAATCCTTTGGCTGATTGTTTACAATACCACATTATGGATCAGGGAACAACATTGTCTGAAGTTAAGGTAATATTTGTGCCCATATGTTAATCCTGTTCAAACTTGTATTTATGGTTCATTAATGCAAACCCTTTATTATTAGGGTGAGCGCTCTAATGTAATGGTGTAAGCTTGGACTGCACTACTGAGAGTAGTTCCACTGTAAAAATGTGTACACGTTTGCAAAGTTTAACAATATGAAGGTACGTATAATGCTCAAGAATTCTCACTTGATTTAATGAAAAATTTAAAGAAGCTTGAAAGCAAGTTTGATTTTTTGCTTGCAAAATAAAATCTTCAAAAAAATGCAACAAGGAAAACAATTGTTTTCCTAAACTACTGTGCAATTTTATGTACCATTTCTTTGAAGCATTATTCAGTCAAATGTTTTGGTGCATGCTTAAATATTCATAATGGAAAATCAGTGTAACCACTGTTATCAAGAATATAAGAAATATGAAAAAGAAAATGCATTGACAAAGCCAATATGTCCAACATGAGAGGTCAGCCTTTTGGTTTTGTCAATGTGTCTCTTGTTTCGACACTGCTTTTGTAAAAAAAAAAAAAAAGTATTGTTGTGGGAGCTGCTGGGCCCGCACCGTTATACCAAACATTGCCAAAAAGAAGAAAAAAAAAATAGTCTAAAAAACCATGCATTGCTCTTTAGTCCCCGACACTGAACAAAACTACTTTATGTACAGATCTGCTCCTTGTGGTAAAGAGCAGAATGCTGTCACTCACAGTAAAGCCAGCTGACAGACAGATAGATCGATCGATCGATAAGAAAAACAAAAGGGCTGGTTAATGTAAGACCTAATTTGGGGCCCAATTCTTAAAGTCACAAAAGTGCACCCATGGTATATGTTCTTGCATTAGTGCTGATTTATGGTTTTCATAAATTCACATGAATTTACAGAAGTAGGGGAGGAAATCATACTCCTAGAAAATATCTGTGAACTGCACTTCAGCAAAAGCAAATATACATGTGTAGATCTGCTGTGAATATCTGTTTAGCGTTTGCTATTTCACTTTCCTCCAACCACTTTTTTTCCCAAACCTGGAAGAACTTTTACTTGTCAGGAGTAAATTTCAAACCTTTTGCCGTTTGAGAGAAAAATCAGAGAAGAGGTGGTGAAAACCTCTAAAACATACAAGTTAGTAGGTTTGCACAGACTCAAAATGGAAGACATCCATGGAACTATTGCTTACCGCTACCTCCAGCTTCAGTACATTATCTGTGGAAAGGGGGCAAAAGAAGGAAATTGCTAGTATGAAAACCATACTATAGTATGAGTGCTGGCATAAACAGAGAAGCTATTATCAGAACTGTACTATAACGAAATTACTGCCATAATTTGTCACTGCACTAATTGACACCAAAGGGACTAGTGGTTTTTTTTAAACGACAAGCAGATTTATGACATAGCTTGTTCCAAGGACAAGTAGATATTGTGTTGAATTCCACGCCCCTTCATCTCACTAAGGGCACTTTGTACTGTACTTAAGCGAAGAACCATCTGTGCTTCACTTTGCCCCTCATTTCATCGGAACGGCTCCAAATATCTCCATTTAAATTTGTTTTCTGAATGGTCTTTTTTAATAAAGTGTGAAACTAATGATGTTGAGAGAACTTTGCATCTTAATTTTGACTTATGTTGTTGAATCAATTTAAGTGGCTTTCCCAAAGGAGGCCAAATTACTAGGGCAAACAATTCCACATAAAACAATTTCCATCTTACAATTGGTAAATGTTATTTGTCGCAATAATTCCTTCATATATAAATTTGGTATCCATCATAGTGTGGTCACAAACTGCACTGGAAGCACATCTATAGCGGCCAACATCTAATAGTAACTGTAAGTATTCTCTAATGTGAATTTGTTTACGATGTTCTCCAAATTGTGATCTCACAAGGCCTTCTTTCAGGTTTTTATTTCTTTTTAATGCAATTACTTTTTTCTTAGTCATGGTAGTGGTTCAATGACAAGCCAGGTATCATCTACTATCCTCTTAAGTTAATTTGTTACCCTGTTAGAGGTATTTACACAACTAGAGCTGATTTACTTTTCTTTTTCCTTATATCAAGGTGATAATGTGGGTTTGTTACAGGGCTCTTTAAGGGAACTTTTCAAGAATCATTGAGCGCAACTCATTTGACAATCTCGTCATCACTCTCTTCACTGGTAAAGAACTCTCCCACGCACATACAATTTATCCATAATTGTAAGAACTCCACATATGGCAGACAGTCCTTCGTACTACTGGGATGGAACGTTCTATAGTTAAGTAGACTATTCCAGACCTTTGGCTTATGTTGCGTAAAATAATGCTTCTTTGTATTCATTTGTTGTCTTTTGCAGAATACATAAGAACTGAGATGACAACATCAGTACACATCTAGTGATGTCTTCTTCACGAGTATACAAGTGTAGTGGAAATGAAACAACCCTCAAATTATTAATTGTTCCATTTTTCTTGCACACATTTAGACAATCTGTTAAAGAGGATCCAGGTGCTGATGAAGACCTCAGAAAATGATTTGCTTGTCCGTGCAGCTCTAAGCTCGCAATATACATACAGAGTTGATATGAGCTGTGGATTGCAGAGAGAAACAACTGATTAAACCCCATAATGCCTGCTGAAAAGCGGATTTGTAATACTGCCAGGTTGCCAACGGCACCACCATCAGGAAGAAAAAAAGACTGACTATATTTGAAAGGACATTTCATCAAAGAACAATATACCCTATTAAGTGTGAGCTTCATGTTTATTTTTTTTAATATATTTAATTTCGTTTTGATTGCGATGTTGCAAATAACTTAAGCACAGCAGTAGACGTGTGGCACGGCACCTGGGTAATGGGAAGAAAGCTTGCAAAATATTGACTGGGAATGGTTTCTCAGTTTTGTGTACAGAGAATGAAGATAAGAATGTGTTAAAAGTAAGAAGCATATTAAAAAATTATTATCACTGACGCAAAAAGCATGCTTAAGACCTAGTGTTGTTAAAATAGGTTGCTTTAAAATTGTTGGTTAATTGGAGATCTATTTATTTTGGTTGGTTCCAAGACAAAAATTCACCCAAGATACTGAAAATATACATTTTATGTCAAGACCAGAGGCTGCTATTATGCCTTTCTTAGTTCAATTTAATAGCAGCAGTCAAGAATAACAAATAAACTACAAATCCCAGATGGCGAACATTACAAGCCAATGGGAAGAGAAACATAGTACATGAATGGTAACCAATAAAACATCACAGTATTAGGACACCACATGACTGCGAACAGCCCTCTTTTCTTGGTGTTCGCAGTCAAGTTAATTACTTCACTTTTTTTCTCTTCATAATTATTTAATGTCCATATTTTGCTTAGAAAGTATTAATAATGTTTTTCTAAAAAGCACTGCATGCTGTGTTGACTTTGTTTCCTTTACCTGCAGAGGGCAAATTGCTGCATTGCTTTCGAGCACTGCCTCTCGTGCTCGGAATCCATCCGTTTTAACCGTTCCTCAGATGTCAGTCAACATTTTATTCCGCTTCTGAGGAACCATTCAACCATTCTCCCAGCGTTGCATCACGTCATGTCTCCCTTTGCTGGTCTTGGTCGAAAAAAGATTTTTTCCCTCTCTGCCTTCACAGAACCTTGCCTGCTTCTGTCCTGACACGCCCATTCACCCCCTTCTGCTCTCTTTTTACCGCCCACAGACCGAGTTTGGTCCCTGCAGTCCTGTCCCTCAAAAATTAACCCCTTCCCGGCAAAATATTTTTCCGCAATTTGTTTATTTTGCTTTCTCCTCCTGTCATGGAGATTGATAGCTCTCCTTTGATGCAGGATGGTCTTGATGTGGTGAATACAGTTAAAAAGGAGTTGAATAATTTTATTCAAGCCTCGGTACAACAGGCAGTGGTTGCCTTCATGGACAAATTGTTTAAAAACAATTAGAAAATTATGTAATCAAAATGATGTGAAGGACGATTGTGGCCCAGTCGGCGGGGGGGGGGGGAGCAGAAAGTGCCCTTCAGCAAATACTAAACCCAAACAAACACCAAAATTAGACGGTATTGGTTAGTGTGGTTCCTCACTTTCATCCATGAAATGCAAAACAAAGTCCAAAAACATCAAGTCCCTTATCACAATCTCCTCCATTCCAGACAAGATGACGATTTGGATGACATGAATTCAGATAATGGCCCCCCCACAAAAAAAAAAAAAAAAAAAAAAACACATCGCCACAAGATATTTCTAAGCCCAAGATCGTCACAGATTCAAACGGAATCCCTATGTTTGATTCCAGCCATATTCACCTCCCGAACTCCAAGGAGTGGGTTTCTGCGGATTATGTTGGGGAATATGTAGCATCCAGACTACGTTCTCCTCTGGACAAGCAAACTAGGGCCAAGCTAAAATCTGAATGCCCGCGACCTTCTCTCCCTCAAAAGTTCACTATTACCTCTACCATCGATCCAGCTCTCCTGACCTTTTTTACCAAATTTGGCAAGGATCCACACAAAGGTGTGGATAACGCATGGTCCTCATGTCAGGACAGACTGTTATATGTGGTTTCTTCACTTACCTGCATTTTTGACCTGGCAGAGGCTGCTAGGTTAGAAGACTGTGCAATTGATCCTGAAGAACTTTCACTTTGGGTCTAACACATCAGCGCAGAAAAGGACTCCTGCTTAACCTAGATCCGAAATTGGTAAATTTGGCGACAATAGATACTGGTGTCAAAGCAGATGATCTTCTCTTCGATGACTCTTTCATCAAAGAGTTGGGCATACAGGTGTCTACCTTTGCTTCAATAGACAAAGGCCAGCAGTCCCTGAAGAAAATGTTTTCTCAAAGGGTTTCTGCCAGGGCTGGCAGAGGCAGGAAGCACTTTGCCAGCCGCAGTTACAACAACCAAGGTTCCAGAGAATCCTTCAACACCTCTTACTAAGAATATAAGCCTCAATTCTATCCACAAAGAGGCAGAGGTTTCCTTAGAAGAGGTTTTAAAGGTTCCATATATGCTAACCAAACAGGTGAGTCTGCCTTCTGACCTTCCTCACCACAGGTCCTTAGGTGTTAAACACAGTACAAGGTTATGCTATTGAGCTTTACTCAAAACCTTTTTAGCCAAAACAATTGGATGGTTCGTTTGGATTTGCAAGATGCATATCACACCGTTCTTGTACACCCAGATTACAGAAATTCCTACAATTTCAGAGGTTAAACCAATTCCTCCACTTTACCTCCCTTCCCTTCGGTTTTTCTTCAGCTCTGTGGTGCTTCACCAAGTTAATGAAACTGACTTCTTGAGCTCTGAGAAGAGCTATCACCAGACTTATAATTTATCCAGGCAATATCCTTATAATGAACCAGAGTCCTCTTTCCCTTCAGTCTCACATGACCATAACCTGCTGACACTTATGAGACCTAGGATTCCTACTCAAAATCCTTTTTGTCTCCAACCCAGCAAATAGAATTCTTGGGTTTCAAAATAAATTCGTAATTGGCCACTCTTCATCTACATGGTCACTAGTGGAGTCTGGGATGCGTATTAATTATTAAGAGATGCTTGCTGGCTCCTTTGCAATCAGAAGCCTTGCAAAAAACTGAGTACGCTGTGCTATCCTTCTCAGGATGGACAGCATTTCAGCACTAAGGTATATAAACCATTTAGAAAGAACAATATCCAAACCCCTAGCGGAACTAGCAAAAGGCTTTCAGGAATTTTGCATTTCGAACAAAATGTCGGTTCATTCAGAATATCTTCCAGGCGATCTCAATTCTGTAGCAGATTGTCACTCACGTCATCTTCGAGACTCAATCGATTAGAAACTTCATCCCTCGATTTTCCAGTCAATTCAGAACATGTGGGGTCCTTTGATAATAGATATTTTTGCTTATTGTCTCAACTCCCAACTTCCTCAATTTTGAGTCTGGTGCCCAGATCCATTAGCGTTAGCCTCAGATGCCTTTTTATAGGATCGGTGAACTTCTCTGAATTACGCCTTTTCTCCTTTCCTCACGATCAGCAGGTTACTCGCACAGGTGAGGTAGCAACAAGCTACCCTGGTACTCATAGCTCTGTTCTGTCAATCCCAGGTATGGTTTCCAACCCTTCTAGAAATGCCCATAAACTTTCTCTTTCTTCTCCCTTAATTTCCAAACCCCCTGTTGAACCCTCTGAATCACTCTCACAACCTAATCGTAGACCATCTTCTTACTCTTTGTGATGCTATTAATTGTGTTTGACCAATGACTTTGTGTTTCATCACTGCGCATATTAGTTGCTCAATGTTCACCAGTAGCACATTATATGTTTTGTTCAGCCTAGCTGCCTATTGGCCTTGACATGGCATTAGCCATTACTTTCTGTATTCAGTTTAGCCGCCTATTGGCTTTGACATTGCATTAGCCATTACATTCTGTATTCTGCCTATTGGCTTTGACATGCTGTATTCAGTTCAGCTGCCTATTGGCTTTGACATGATATTAGACATTGCATTTTGTATTCAGCTTAGCTGCCTATTGGCTTTGACATGACATTAGACATTACATTTGATATTTAGGTTAGCTGCCTATTGGCTTTAACGTGGAGTTAGACATTGCAGTTGAAACATCGCAGATGTATGTATTTTTCCAAGCTGTGTTTTTCCACAAGATGAACCAAGATGTTTTCTTCATACCAGACTAGACCTGATAAGAGAGAGTACATTTGGTGTTTTCCTTTCTGCTCAGGCTTGGGAAGAGGAGAAGTCTAGGAGATCTGGCCAGTATCCAAAGGCTTGCGTAGTTTTCCCAAGTCTGAAAGGAGAGGGCACGCTTTTGTAAGGATGACTCAGGGCTTCAGAGATTTAGATTCGAATCTGCTTGACTTCGGACTGGAACTTGGCGCCAGTTGCCAGTCTCCCGTGTGGGTAGATAATCTCTTTCTCGCAGTTGACCGGAGTCATCAACTTGCAGACCCCAGAAAGATGAAGCTCTATATAGTTTCTCACACGGTGAAGAATTTAATTTGTTTTGCATTTAATATCTTATATATATAACTTGCTGTGTACATTGCAACTGAGAAGTGCTGTGATATATTTTGTTTTCATTGCTGCAACCACTTTCGTGCTTGAAATCTATTAATTCGTCTCTCAAGAACTTGTGGGTGGGGAACAATTAGCAACAATAAAGGTCATCTTTGAACTCAGAAGTGCATTCCCGAGATGTTCTGTAAGCTCTGATACGAGATAAGTAGGAAGGCAGAACACTCTTTCTGTTTGGCAAATTTCAGGAATCTTTCCCACTCATTTTGTCAGAGGCTTCAGAATATATCAAAAACTCCTGGGCTCCAGGAACTACAAAAGCTTACAAGTCAGCTTGGTTTTTATGGCACAGCTGGTGCTTGGGAAAAGACATTAATCCCCTTTCAGCAGATGTAATCTTTATTATTAACTTCCTAATGGCAAAAGCTAGAAAAGGGAAATTTTATCGCACGACCAACCTTTACAGGTCAGCAATTTCATCCCTACATTAATGGAAAACCAGTGGGAGAACATCCTCTTTTCTGTTGGCTTTTGAAGGGAGTAAAATTATCTAAGCCCCCTCTTCCTAAATACAGTCAATTGTGGGACGTAAACATTGTTTTACATCTGTTTATGTCATGGCCCGATAATTCTATTCTCTCTCTAAAAATGCTATCTGCAAAACTAACAATGTTGTTATGCCTCATTTCCATTAAAAGATTTTTCGATGTTAGAGCATTAAACGTTGCTTCTCGTCAATTTACTCCAACAGGTGTTTTGTTCACAGTGGTTCGACGTACCAAAACTAACCTCACATCAGTTTTTTACCCTTATTTTCCTGATCGTCCCAAACTGTGTTGCACAATGTTTAACGATTGATGAACAGAAAACTGCCAATCTAAGAACGTCCACTGTATCTCAACTCCTTATCTCCTTTAGAAAACCCTACAAACCAGCGTCTTCCCCTACTCTGGCTCGCTGGGTAAAATGGATCATGTCCCATGCTGGTACTGATACTTTTCCATTTTTGGGACCCATTCTTCCAGAGGAGCTATGGCTTCCAAAACATTCTGGGCTGGTTCCCGTTTGGAGGGCTTTCTTAGATAAGCTGACTGGTCTAATAACAATGTTTTAAGAGTATTTTATTGTAAACCTGTTGACAATGCTTCTACAACTGTGATTAATTCGCTTTAAACAAGCATCATAGGTGCCTCCGGTCTTGACATAAAATGTAGCTTTTCCTAGTAATTTATGAAGGAAAGTCTTAATTTTATTAAAGACACGGAGGCGATTATTATCCCACCACAATGTTTAACCTCTTGTTTTTTTTCCCACCCTGACAGCAATTTCGATTCCATCTCAACCTGCCTCATAACCCTGCTGGCAATTTAGTGGATTCCAAACATGATGCTTCTCCTTCTTCAAGGCTGCTTGGGAATCCTGTAAGTTCCGTCTTTCCAGACATCTTACTGTTTCCTGTATTTATGAACTGTTGTCATTAACTTCTTTCTCTCATTATGGCTCTACTTGTTTTATTGTCTATTTTGCCATTATTTTGTTCTTATTAACTTCTTGAGCAAGAAGAGATGGCTGTTCGCCGTCAACTGATGTCATAATAATGTGTATGATGTTTTGATTGGTTACCATTTTGTGTACTACATGTCTCTTCCTACTGGCTTGTAACGTTCGCCATCTGGGATTTGTAGTTTATTTGTTATTCTTGACCGCTGCTATTAAATTTAAGCAAGCAAAGAAAAGCCTAATACTCCATGTCTATAATAAAATTAAGACTTTCCTTCATAAAATTACTAGGAAAATCTACATTTTGTTTTCAAAGTATTAGTTTGCGAAACATTTCAGGAAACTTAACAAATTGCACAATTTCGTACACACATACACATTCGTTTTTCCTCTCCTAAGGAACATCTAAAATCAGTGATACGAACAGAAAAGTTCACGCTGGATTAAAGAGTCAGGGAAAAAACACATATGTTGATGAAACGTACTCCAAGAGAAACCTCTCAGTGGTTACGTCGCTGCTACACAAATAAGTATTACCCCTGTCGTAATGTTACAGACCAGTTAATCTGCATGAATTCATTTACCTAGTTTTCTTTTTTCAAATGTACCTATGAAAGAAAGAAACATCGATGCCAAGTGTCTCCATTTTAACAGCGTACTTCACGAATATGCCAAAAGACCAGATTCAGGAGTGAGACACCGGATTTCAAAGCCTTAACGGAATTTAGCCTTTTCTGATTAAAATTGATTCGTCAATGGAGGTGTATGGGGAAAATAAAGTGTATAGATAATTTTTTTCAAAATCTCCCCCTTACATATTTTACTAATGTTGTTATTATACCATCAACCAGATGTTGCTCAATAGTCGAGCGAACGTGACCTGCACTTTCGCTTTTTTTTTTTATATATTGGATGATTTTCCTCAGCATGCCAAATCCAGGACTGGCTAAAGGGCATCCAGGTCATACATTAAGATGTTGGTGACATAATACCCTTTCCTCCCCAAAACACAGAAAGCTACTGTAATTGTTTCCCTTTTACCTGTTTCGATGCCAGTGAATTCCCGCAAGCACACGGCGAGCCGTTTCCTAGCTGCTGTGAATACTTTCTTCTTCTTCTCGAGCTAGGCAGACCCCTCCTCTTCAGAACTGTCAAGACGGGTTCCTCACTTGCGCGTGAAACGTGTACCCGCTTTTATTATGTAAGGGGAGGCTCATGCCCCAAGTGCGGAAATACGGGCCACAGCTCGTAGAGTGCACGTGCACCAGCAAGAGACTATTTCGCCGCTGCACACCGTATTATGAGACTCAACGTGCATCGGCTGTACTCACCTCTACTGTCAGGTTTGCAGCTCGGCTGTGGCCAAAGGAGCGGGGACGTCTGGGAGGTTTTACTCGTAAAGCTTAGATTGGAGGAGCGTCTTCATAGGCGTTAATGCTCCGGGATCTAGGAGCAGTTTCCACTTTGCTCCGAAAGTGCTAACAGTAAGGAAGGACAACCGGCATGCGAAACCATGGGCAACTAGAGACAGTGATGTAGGACTAAGACTCAGGGTTATGAAGGTGGAAGAAGGACAGTGAGTAGTCCTAAAGCTGCGTTACTGCTGTTCTGCATTGGGTGAGTTCGAGAACGAGACCGAGACCAGATGCTCAGGCAGGCTGCAAATGGAATCAAAAAGGGCATTCAGCATCACAGGCATTCGGTGGAAGCAAGGCTTAAGAGAAACTGTTTTTTGTTTATAATAAGTCCTACACATAAAGTGCGCAAATGCCCTTATTTAACTCCAGATAGAGCATGCAACAGCAGTATTTAGTGATAAGTAAAATAGCGCCTTCATTTTACAGCGTGTAATGTTTGTTGGTTGACCTTAGACACAACAGGAGAGTTATTGGAAAGAACGTATTAAGAAGTCCTCGCGCGCATTTGAGGTTGTTACCTCATCTGGTATTGGAGGTTTGAGGTTTTACAACAAAGATGAACGAATAATGAAACAGCTACATTTATTAAATTTGAACACATGGTATTTACCATCTAGAAATAACGCTTAACGTGTTAGTGAGCATAGGTGTTGTTGGGTGAAATGAGCCCAGACAGACCACTTACCATTTACAGTAGTGTGTGCAAAAGGCTGCTTTATTGGAACAGGTGTATATCACAACTTAACCCTCGGCATCGTGCCTTACAAAACTATGGCCCGCATTACAACCCTGGCAGTCGGTGTTAAAGCAGCAGTAATACTGCCAGCAGGCCGGCGGTAAGAAAAATGGCATTATGACCACAGCAGAAACTGCCAACACATACAGCCACTTTAACACTCTGACCGCCACGGCGGTAGCAACAAACACCGTGGCGGTAACCGCCAACAGCCAGGCGCCCACACTATTATGACACACCAATTCGCCACCTTTTCCAGGGCGGTACCAACCCCATCAAAAGCAAGGCGGAAACAGTACACAGAAGGGAAACAACTCACCTCTCGACACACAAGGAAGAACCACGATGCCATAGAGCCCGAACTGCACATATTTCCAATGCTGGTCTACCTCTTCCTACACCAGGAACACGAACAGCAGCGAAGATGACAACAGTGAGTTCTGCATCTAGCACACAAGGGAGGGGGGAGGAAAAAGAGAGTGACACACACACGCAACACCCCAACACCATACATACAAATAGATGCAACAACATCACATATACACCCCGTAACCCTCAGGAATAACGCAAGGACAAAAGGAATTGATTAAAGTGAGTGTAGTATTACAAATTTAGATAAATATGTCTTTAAATCAATAAACAGTATCTACAATATATACAGATGGAGGGACAATGTCCACTCCAACATGTCCGTGGCCCACAGGGCCATGACACATAGACCAAGGCCACACTTGACTCCTGCCTCAATACGGAGAGAACACTGCAGGGGCATCAGGTCGAAAACACACAGGCACCTCAGGGGGAGGGGGAATGGGGGGCCACCTCAGCCGGAAGATGGTACAACGCCACTGCTCCTGGAGGCAGCTACCTGCCCTCTGCGACATCCTGGGGAGTGCAAGGCCACAGTCTCTCAAGTGGGTGGTTTGCCCACTGCTTGGTCCTGGGGAGTGCAAAGCCACAGTCTCTCAAGTAGGTGGTTTACCCACTGTTTGGTCCTGGGGAGTGCAAGGCCACAGTCTCTCAAGTGAGTGGTTTGCCCACTGCTTGGTCCTAGGGAGTGCAAAGCCACAGTCTCTCAAGTGGGTGGCTTCTCCACTGGTTCTGGAGGGGGGCTTATGTCCAGTGTGCTTCATCCTGCCAAGGAGGGGATGAGTGGATGCCTTCTTCCACTGGTTCTGGAGGGGGCTTTGTGCCCAGGGTGCTTCATCCTGCCAAGGAGGGGGTGGGTGGATGCTGTCTTCCACTGGTTCTGGAGGGGGCCTTATGCCCAGTGTGCTTCATCCTGCCAATGAGGGGGTGAGTGGATGCCTTCTTCCACTGGTTCTGGAGGGGCCCTTGTGCCCTGTGATGCTGATCCTGGAAGGTGCAGCGTCACAGTCTCTCACCTGGGTGTCACACCTACCGGTGTTGCAGGGCCATGACGCACTACAGCCCATATAGGCACGATTACACACTGCTCGCTGGCGGTGATGGCTGCTCAGTGGATGGCAGTTGTGTTGCAGGTGACGGTGCTTTCAGTGCTGGGGGGAGGCTCCAGCCCTTCCTCTGCAGACTCGGGCGGCTGCCCACTGGGGCTGCTGCTGCTGGCAGTGGTGCTGCTGGTGGTGCAGGTGGCGGTGCTGCCGGCGGTGCAGGTGACGGTACCGCCAGCGGTGCATGTGGCAGTGCTGTCAGTGGTGGGGGGAGGCTCCAGCCCTTCCCCTGCAGCCTCGGACGGCTGCCCACTGGGGCTGCTGCTCCTGGCAGTGGTGCTGCTGGCAGTGCTGCTGGCGGTGCAGGTGGCGATGCTGCCGGCGCTGCAGGTGGCAGTGTTGGCAGTGGTGGGGGGAGGCTCCAGCCCTTCCCCTGCAGCCTCGGACGGCTGCCCACTGGGGCTGCTGCTGCTGGCAGTGGTGCTGCTGGCGGTACAGGTGGCGGTGCTGCCGGCAGTGCAGGTGGCAGTGATGTCAGTGGTGGTGGGAGGCTCCAGCCCTTCCCCTGCAGCCTCGGACGGCTGAATTGCCATGGCTAGTGTTGTTTGCCCAGATGCTGCTCCAGCCCCAGGCACCAGATCCATCATGCCTGCGGCCTCAGTTCCCTTTACATTGGCCTTGGTAGCTGTTGTCCCCCTACTGCCCTTGGCAGATGGTGGTGCCTCCTTGCTTCTGGCAGCTGGTGTTCCCTTCCTGCCCTTGCTGGCTGGTGTTCCCTCCTTCCCCTTGCTGGCTGGTGGTGTCTCCTTCCCCTTGCTGGCTGGTGGTGCCTCCTTTGTCTTGCTGGCTTGTTGTGCCTCCTTCGTCTCGCTGGCTGGTGTCCCCTTCTTGCTAGCTGGTGGCCCCTTTTTGCCCTTGGCAGGTGGTGCAGGCACACTGGATGTGCTGACGGGTGCCTCCTTGGAGCCTCTCACACCTGCAGTAGCTGCAGGAACTACAGTGTCCGTGGACTGGGTGGCTTGGGTGCTGGCCTGGGTTCTGCCCACCCTGGCCCGAAGTGAAGGTCGGGGTGAGAGGAGGGGCAGGGAAGAGGTCAAGGGTGGAGAAGAAAAGCCTTTTACGGACACTGGAGCTGGAAGAGGGTGAAGATATGGGAGTGGACGAAGAGGGAGTGGTGGTAGGAGGTGTCAGTCTGGTATGTTTGGGTGCAGGTGCATGGGCTGGATGCTGTT
This sequence comes from Pleurodeles waltl, assembly GCF_031143425.1. NCBI lineage: Eukaryota > Metazoa > Chordata > Amphibia > Caudata > Salamandridae > Pleurodeles > Pleurodeles waltl. Next base: position 775,983,164 of record NC_090448.1, on the reverse strand, counting down.
GTGAGGTGGAAGGCTGTTGGGCGTCTGAGTGCTTGCGTCTGTGTACCTTGGGAGGAGGGGGCACAGACACAGTGGGAGAGGACACAGGGGACGTGTGCATGGATGTGTAGGTGGTGATTGCCAGTGAGGGGCGTGTTGTCATAGGTGTGCTGGTGATAGAGGTAGTGAATGAGGATGTAGTGCATGCAGGTGTGAGTGTAGACGTGACTGGGAGGGAGGTGGATGAGGAGGAGGAGAGTGCTTTGCTTTCCCTATCTTATGACAGAGCTGACAAAACTTCTCTGGAATGCACTTCTTAGTTTAAAGAAGACATTTATTATTACTACTTCACCACGAGGTTCCTGAGAGACGAGATTAGTAGGTTGGAAGCACATGTTTAAAAGTAGTCACAGCAATGAAAGCAAAATATATCAAAGTACTTCTAAATTGCAACGTACACAGCAAATACATGTGATTATATTATAGCATAATCTTCAAAGTAAAGAATAAAAGTCAAAATTCATTACCGTAGGGCCTATCACTGCTCGTCATCTTTCTCATGCCTGCAAGTTGATGACTCCTGTTCAACTGCGAGAAAGAGATTTTCTACCCAAACGAGAGGTCAGGCAGCTGACGTCCGCTCCTGACTGAAGTCCTGGAAAATTCCCCCTTGCTGGTGCCCAGGGACACCGTAAAAAGCCTGCTAACAGGCCCCTTAGTCAAAACATGCTGGCTCAGAGTGGGAACAGAACAAGAGTTGGAGAGTGGCCAAGTCTCCAAACCTCGCTCATTCCCAGGCTGGATAGAGAGGAAAACACAAAATATATGCTCTCTTATCACGCTAGGGTTCGGTGTGAACACAATACGAAAAACACAGCTTGGTCTACCATGTGGAAAAACACAGCTCATCTGCAATGTCTCAACTGCAATGTCGAACTCCATGATAAAGCCAATAGGCAGCTAAATTGAATACAAAATGTAATGTCTAATGCCACGTTAAAGCCAATAGGCAACTGACTTAAATACCAAATGTAATGTCTAATGCCATGTTAAAGCCAATAGGCAGGTAAACTGAATACAGAATGTAATGTCTAATGCCATGTTAAAGCCAATAGGCAGCTAAACTGAATACAACATGTAATGTGCTATTGATGAACATTGAACAACTAATATGCGCAGTGGTGAAACACAAAGTCATTGAAAGTGGATTAACATATTGATCGCATAATCTTTCAAATCAGATATATCCTACAATGAAAAGACTGAAACTTATATACACTGAATGGGATAATAACTGATTGAATAGTGTCTCTAAAACAGCAAGTTGATGTAGCATGAGTTCTACTCATGTAAAGGTACACGGTCCACCTGAAAGGTTTGCTGGAATGTAAGTGAATGTCAGGTTTCCACACGAAAAAACAGACAGTTAACTGGCAACGTTGCTTAGTTCCAGTGGAAGAATGTAATCAAACAAGTTGACAAACTTTATATTGATCCCATGTAGAACTTGAACTGAAGGCGCCAGTTGCGCAAAATGGATCCATGGGGTTTCTACTTTAATCAGTCAGGTTCAGGTTGGGGATGTGGTCCCTCCCCGACCCCACACACAAACACCCAAAGGGAGACCACACAGCACACTCTTGGTCAGTGGCGAGTCGTATTAGGATCTGCAAAAGAAAAAAGCATGACTTTTCTTGCAAATAACATTTGTCATCTGGAATATATTCCCATTTTTCCTGTCCTGGTTTCATGATCAACAGAACATTGTTGGGACCCTTTGGTATAATTTCTGCAGGTTCTGGTGGGTCACCTGGAGATTCAACCCACACTTTAGCACTGAGGTTTTTATCTGCTGCACCACAGCTTCCCTTTCCTTGCACTGTCAGAAGGGCTGGGGCAGACTCATTCCTTACCAAACCTCCATTCACTGCACTTATGACAAGTTGGACAATTCTGTCTCCAGTCTGTATGAATGAATCAGATTCTCTTCTAGTTATCAGCATAATTTTGATTTCGACTTGGTAATCTGCAGCAATCACTCCCCCTAAAACCTGATCAATACGCCATATCTGTCCTGGTAACTTTCCTCTCCCCAGCTGATCTTTGACTGTTTGTTGGACAGATCTATGTTGTGTGTGCTGACAAATAGGACATTGCAAAATCACAGTTTTTATCAAATCTAAGGGAATGTGCATTTCTCTAATCTCTGCCCACCTGTAAGTGGCTTTTCCTCCCAGATGTCCACATTTCTGGTGCGCCCACTTAGCCACCCCCACCAAGTCAGAATTCTGGGTTGCCACTTCTGTCTTTGTACTTTTTGTCTTTATCACCATCCTCTGAATTTATGAACCAGTCATGTACAAGTCATGTGGAAAACCAATGGCTAATCCATTGGCAGTGAACCAAGAATCAGTGTAAAAATGACATGTCTCAAGAAGTTCTTGCTTTAAAGTCTGACACACATTGTAAAACTCTGCATATTGGTTACTTTTTCCTTCTCCTGTGGTAGACAACAACTTTTCAGTAACTGGATTGTATAACACTGCTTTCCATTGTCTTTTAGTACTCATGCATTTCAATGAATCATTAGTCAAACAAACATGCTTTCTATCCTCAGGGGACAAGAATTCAAACGGTGCACCCAATTTCACTGGTAACTCTTTCACCTGTGGTACTCCCTGCACCCTCTCCTCATCCTGCTTCTGCCACATAAGCAAGGTGACAAATGGTTCCTGATTTACATGTAAATCAGTGTTTCCCTCTTGCACTGCGCACAAATGTAAAGTCTGGTGAATTATTTCATTTGCCAAATCAAAAGCACACAGCTGCTTCTCACTGCATTCAAACTAATGTTTTTTCCTGGTTACTTTGTACCAAAGTGTTAAGATTTTACTCAGAGGAGGGCTATACTGTTTCCAAAAATCAAACAAGCTTGTGAAACTCAGTGTCTCTTGCTTAGTGCAAATAGTAAGAAACTCTAAAATCTTTTGTTTTGCCTGTGACAACATCTGTCTATTTTCTGGATTCCACTGAATTCCCAGAAACTGCACATTTTGCGACAGTACCTCTGCCTTGTCTGAATTAATTTTACACATCGTACTTTGCAAAAGCGGTCTGAATATAACATTCTCAACTTCGTGCTCAGTGCAATCTTTTAAGGAATGCACTTCAACTCTTGCCAAAAACCATGGGCTGCTCTTCGCACAGAGATCTACGCTCTGCTCAAGAGGCTCACACTGGCCCCCACCTTTTTTAACCTCCTCATTACTGGAATGTGAAAAGCCAGATTTTCATGCAACAGCTTTATAAATTTCAGCTTTATCTTGCAACAATTTGTTCTGGCTAATTTGCTCACGTAAATTCTTATTTTCATGTTCTAACTGCTTACATCTCTCATGCATTTTTCTGTAAGCAGACAAAAGTATCCAAACCCTTCTGTCAAGAACAAAAGAAACATAATTTCTTTCAAAAAGCACATTTTGTAAATATGAAAACACTTTTGGTTTATCCAAGCACTCATCCCAAGACTCGCAAAGTCCTGATAAACAAGTAAACATGTTTCTCACAGCACCATAAAGCAGTTTAACTTCACATGCATTTTCAAACATGGTCTGCCGTGCTTCTTTAATTCTCTAAACAACAAAAACAATTACACTTTTAAATCATGCACCTCCAATCTCCAAATCGACTCCCAGACTGACGACTCACGCCAAAATGTTTTGCTTTCACTTACCCTATGACCGAGCTGACAAAACGTCTCTGGAATGCACTTCTTAGTTTAAAGAAAACATTTATTATTACTTCACCACAAGGTTCCTGTGAGAAGAGATTAGTAGGTTGGAAGCACACGTTTAAAAGAAGTCATAGCAATGAAAGGAAAAATATATCAAAGTACTTCTCAATTGCAATGTACACAGCAAATTCATGTGATTATATTATAGCATAACTTCAAAGCAAAGAATAAAAGTCAAAATTCATCACCTTAGGGTCTATCACTGCTCGTCATCTTTCTCATGACTGTAAGTTGATGATTCCTGTTTAACTGCGAGAAAGAGATTTTCCACCCAACCGGGAGGTCAGGCAGCTGACGTCCGCTCCTGACTGAAGTCTTGGAAAATTCCCCCTTGCTGCTGCCCAGGGACACCGTTTATAGCAAAAATGCTGGCTTGATTAGGTAAACCTTGACAGGAATGTGTTGAAAGTTGGCCACCGTTTTGAGACACGCCCATCAAGGTCAGACTGTTTTCTGCACTAAAGAAAAAAACCAAAATATGCGGTCTCTTATCAAACGAGGGCTCGGTGTGAAAAAAATATGAAAAACACAGCTTGGTCTACTATGTGGAAAAACACAGCTCATCTGCAATGTCTCAACTGCAATGTCTAACGCCACGATAAAGCCAATAGGCAGCTAAACTGAATACAAAATGTAATGTCTAATGCCACGTTAAAGCCAATAGGCAGCTAACCCAAATACAAAATGTAGTGTCTAATGCCACGTTAAAGCCAAAAGGCAGCTAAACTGAATACAACATGTAATGTGCTACTGGTGAACATTGAACAACTAATATGCGCGGTGGTGAAACTCAAAGTCAGTGGTCAAACACAATTAATGGCATAACACGTGGCCAATATATCTAATAAACCGGAAACTATATGGTCTAATTTGACTAATCGTCATGTAAATATCAAGCCTCTGAAGGTCAGTAAAACAGTGAAGGAGGGTGGGTTGTGATGATTGTGGCAAAGATAATGAACTAAGGATAATAAAAATAACAGGTAAGAAATGGCATAATTACTACGTCCTTGCCGCAGTCATTAAACATGTAGCATACCGAAGCTGTAAATGACCTTCAGGTAGAAAAGCACAAATTAAAAGGAAAACTTGAAGTGCAGGTACTCAGTATTGAAAGTACCTGTTTGCTCCAGCCAGAGAAGGGCCTGTGTTCTCTCATTAAATGTTTTTTGCAGCAGTACTGAGAAGTACAGGTACCCTCCGTCTCAAATGAAAGAAGTACAGGCACTCAATAATGGACAGTACCGGCTATGTAAAGCACTGCTCCACACAGGTAATTCTGCAGAAACAAATCACCCAAATTTATTGAGCTGTTAAACGGAAACTGACGTCAAGACCTTCTGACCAAACAGTTTCGCCCCAATACAACAGCTTGAATCCTGTAGTGTTTAAAAAAAATATGTGGAGAAGCCCAAGTAGCCACAGTACAAATTTCACCTAAAATATCCCTGTGGACTTCTGTCCTTGACACACAGACACTCCTTGTGGACCATCTATGCAATCCCTCTGATTTATTTCCATCTGATAAAGAATAGGTCATAGTTATGGTATCACTAATCACTGTTGTTCAAAGGGGAGAAACCAAAATATTGGCCCTCATTATGATCTCGGCGGTAAAAACCTCAGAGATCAGCGCTGGTGGTCAATAGAAGACCGCCAGCTCGCCTCCCCCCTCCCCTGCTGGCCATATAATGTTTTCCCCGCTGAGTGGAACTGTTTCCGCCCCCGGCCCAGCAGGACAATGGGCCGTAACATTGACAGCGGCTCCAAATTGGGCACTGCACGGGGCCCCGGAACACCCCTTCCGCCAGCCTTTCCCTGGCTGGTGGAAAAAGGGATCATTATTCGAAGGTCAGCGCTGCTTGCAGCGCTGCCCTGTCAGACAATGATTTCCTCCACCTTCAGGGTGCCTGTCGGCAGTAGCCTAGCGGTGGAGGAGGGCCGCCATAGGCGGCCCTCCCTTTGTGCATTATATAGCGGTTTAGACCGCGTGCCGGTGGCGGTCTTTGCCGCAGCCATTGGTATGGCGGTTTGAACCGCCGGGGTTCATAATGACCCCTATTTTGTTGCAGTTTCTTGAAGGTCTACAAAAATGGTGATTTCCCTGAAGTCTGAGACCTCTTAGAAGGGCTTGAAGGGTGTCTAAACAATGAAGAATGCTTTTTATCTTTAAAAAGGCAATGACACTTATCTTTAAGTTCTGCCTTAAACAAGTGTGCTCTCACAAAAGGCAAACACAGAGCCACCAACTTTTGAGAAGCATCCGTGCCCCGTATTCAAAGGAACACATTCCTCCTGGCAGTCAGCTGAGTCAATCTTTGTATCCATCTTGTCTTTTTTTTAAATTTATTTATTTATAAGTTTGAACATACAGCAATAGGAACAGTCCCCTCTTTCATAACATCATCATCACCAAAGGACCCCAACTCAAGTGTTACAAAATTCAGCATTTCTACAAACAGATGAACCATAACGATGTAAGTTTATGGGTCCCAATAAAAACTGTCAGCGTTCTGGGAGCAAAGAACAAATTCTACTAACAGAAATATAGCAAGGCGGCATTAACGGGCAAGTCGGCACTGGCAAACATCCACAGCTCTCATCTTCTCACAGGTAGGGCGACACAAACCATTCCCCAAATGCATGTCTATTGAACTTAGCGCATATCTTCAATAAGCTGTCTCCAAATAGGCACGCAGAGGTGCCCAAATATCTTTTGGCCTAGAGCTCTCTGGCACCAACTCCCAGTAGGTCTCCAGCTGTTCTCGGCAAAAAGCAGCATCATGCAACCAGCCAGCGGCCCGAGGAGGCCGTCCGCGTCCCCAACAAATCCCAACCCTGCCCTTCGGCAAAAGCAGCAATATGCCCACCAGTTTCCTCTGAGCCAGCGGAACCGCATCCATACTGCTCAACAGCGCCATCACAGGGGAGGGAGCCAGCTCAATTCCAGTCATCTCCCCAATCACATGCGTAACCTCCAGCCAGAAATCATGCACTGCTTCACATTGCCATGCCAGGTGGAAAAAGTCAGCATCCGGAGCGTGACATCGTTCACAAGAAGCATCCGCCCGCAGCCCCATAGCGCACAGGCCTCGAGGAGTATAGTAAAGTCGCTGCAGAAACTTAAAATGAATTAGCCGCAGCCTGTAGTTTGGCGATAGCGCCCTCATATGTGCACAGCACTTCCTCCATGTCTCATCAGAAATCGCCGCACCCGTATCCGCCTCCCACCGCACCTTAGCAGACATTGCAAGCCCACCCCTTTTTTCCTGCATGCAACCATACAATTTGGTGACGAGCTTCCTCAGCGTCTGCGCACTCCATACAACCTCCAGTGCTCGACACGTCGCCGGAGATGCTGGAAGACTAGAGTATCGCGCCCGGAGCATCGCACACACACGCAGTACATTTAGCCGGTGCAGTGCACCCCCGGAGCCGTCTCGCAGTGCCACTTCTGGGGAGATCAGCCGCCCATCCACAAACCAGTCCCGCAAAAGAGACAAGTCCGAGTCTCGAAGATAGGCCCGCAGCTGTGAGTCGCGGAACAGCTACTCATCTCCCACAACAGCCACCTCAATCGATGGCGCAAATGGCTGATGCACACCAGATCACTTCAAAAGTGCCCGCCATGCCCCGACAGTGCACGCCACAGTATCTACCATCCGAGATCTTGGCCGAGACAGGCCCCCAAACACTCGAATCAGGTCGTCTGGCCAAACTGCATCATTCTCGGGGGCGAGGTGCGGCATCTATCGAACAGGGCGGATCCAATAATACGCAAAATGGGCCTGTGTGCAGTAATAGTAAAGCTCCATGTCCGGAGCGGCAAGTCAGCCCAATTCAAATGGGAGTGTCAACCTCTCCCAGTCGATTCTAGGCTGACAACCCGCCCATGCCAAACGAATCATGGCCGAGCGGAGACGCTTTAAAAAACACGCTGTGAGGACCAGAGGGAGATTTTAAAAGATATAAAATTTTGGGTAGCACTATCAATTTGGCAATGGCAATACGTTCCTTCAGCGACAGTGGTAAGGCGCGCCACAGCTCAATCCTTTGCTCCAGCCAGGACATGACAATACCATAATTAGCAGCCCAAAGCGTCTCAACGTCACAGCTCAGCCAGATTCCCAAGTACCTCACAGGGCCATCCGCCCACACAATAGGATACCGGTACAAGAAGTCCGCCGTCCCCTGCGACTGAGGCAGCTCCACAGATTTAGACCAGTTAATCACTATATCCGAAAATTCTCCGAACCGTACAACTTCATCCAGCAAGCCATCCAAATTTTTACCTGGCTCTCGCACATACAATGCAATATCATTGGCGTACATGGAAATCAAGATGGGTCGCTGTTGGAACTGCAGCCCCCTGTCGCTGTAGTGCTGATGCAAAAAGGCTGCAAGTGGCTCCATTGCTATCGCAAAAAGCAGCGGTGACAAAGGGCACCCCTGCCTAGTACCCCAAACCACCCGAAAAGGGGCGGATATGCTTCCGTTCAGACGAAGTCGAGCAACTGGCTCTGTGTACAATAAGCGAATCCAGCCCACAAAGCGCAGGCTCAGACCCACCCTTCCCAAGAGTGCAAACAGATACTCCCACACCAACGAATCAAAGGCCCTTGTGGCGTCCAAAAACACTGCTGCAGCGTCATCATCAGCATTAATCGAGCCCGCAGCCGCAAAAAACATCCGCAAATTATGCGCCTTGGACCACCCCGGAACAAACCCAGACTGATCAGGAAGCACCAGCCTCGTCATCAGCGGCTGCAGCCGCGCTGCGATCATCTTGGCCAAGATCTTATTATCAACATTAATCATCGAAAGTGGGCGATAGGAGTCACAGCCTAGGGGGTCCTTGCCTGGCCTAAGGATCATTACGATCATTGCCTTTCGCAAAGAGGCAGGCAGGATTCCATTCTCCACTGCCTCTTCGTATACCTCCAGCAAATGAGGCGCAAGTATATCAGCGTAATCCTTATAAAACACTGGGGTCAAGCCATCAAGGCCAGGGAACTTGTCACCAGGCAGGGCCCGAATCGCAGCCTTAACCTCCTCCAGTGTGAAAGGTGCATCAAAATATGCCCTATGGGCCGCCTCAAACCAAAGTAAGCTAATCTCCGAGAAATAAACCTGTATAACCCCGGCTTGCACTGATTCGGGTGCAGAGTACAAGTCTGAAAAAAACTTGGTAAACTCTTCCATGACTCCATCCGTCCCGATCACATGCTCACCCTCCGAATGGTCTATTTCAGTAACATAGCTGCTGGCCCAGGGTTTGCGTAGTAAATCAGCCAGCGTACGCCAAGCCCTTCTCCCTCTCCGTAGCGCCTCGCCCTGGCAAACCTTCCCAGAAAGCATATTTCCCTCTCCGAAGCCTCCTCATACAAGGAAACCATACGCCGAAGATCCGCCAGTGTATCCCCAGACCATTCCTCCACAACCGAGCTTCCAGGTCAGCTATCTACGCCTCCATCTGCGCCAAATCCCAACGCAACCACCGCAGTACACCATGCTGCTTCAAAAGGCAGCTCTGCCGGATGACCACCTTAAAGGCCTCCCACAGCACTCCCGCCGAACTCACAGAGCCACCATTCTCCTCAAAATAAAGAACAATATCCCGACGAATCTCCTCCCGGAACGCCTCATCTCTTAAAGCGCCCTGAGGCCACACGAAAGCTCGCCCCGGACCATCCGGCACCGCCAGCTCCAACTTAACCGGAGAATGGTCCACAGCGTGCACGCCATGTGCTCCACTGATCTCGTCCACATCGCCACGTCACGCAAGCCCGGCCAGCGATCAATGCGGGACCAACTTCTGTGCACATAGTGGACACACGTACCCTTTCTCGCGTCTCCGTTCTTCATCCGCCAGATATGCTCCAGTGCACCTTCCTCCATAATTGCGGACAGAGCTGGAGCCGCTGCTACATGCTGCATCCTTGCCAAACTCTCCCTGTCAAGCTCCCGATTCAGGACAACATTAAAGTCACTCCCCCAAATCCCAGCACCTCCTCCCAGCGACTCAACCAGCGGCCAGACCTCACCAAAGAAATCCGGGTCATCCGTGATAGGACAATAAACAGCCACAAGTCAACAAGGCCTGTCCAACAGCACACCGCTCATCAGCACGTACCGTCTATTAGAATCAACTTTAGTTTGATGCGTGCTCCATTGCAGTCCCTTACGCAGAAGAATTGCCACTCCCCTGGCGTATCTCGAATATACCGCCCTGTGACATTCCCCAATCCATCCCGCCTTCAAGCGATGCATTGTGTCCGCCACCAAGTGAGTTTCTTGCAGCATACAAATATCAACATTCTGGCGCTTAACATACGCAGACATGAGCCGCACCTTGAGCCTATCAATCAGGCCACGCACATTCCAAGTAAGGCAACGGACCGATGTCACCCCATCCTGCTTCATCTGACCACTCTTACCAGGACACCAGAACACACCGCCGCCTCCACCAGCCAGCCCAGCAAACATAGACGTAATGAGAAAGAAGAAAACATCAGATATACCAGAACCAACAAAGAAGTACATAACCCCACCCTCCTCCCACGCAGACCCCCCAACGGGGTAAAAGCAATTAGCCCCCTCCCCCTTAACCCACAAAACAAAGAAAATACACCATGACATTTTAACTAGACTAGCCACCCGCCCCAATCCCACCAATGGACTGGGAAGGGAAGGCAAGGGACCAATAAATGAATGAGCCTCAGGAAGGCGAACAGTTTTATATCGCTGTAGCTGTGCGGTCAGTTTGTGTAACAGCAGCAGAACCATTAGTCATTATCGCTGAGAGTCTCATGCTCCGCACCCGTCTCACCCGAGTTCACATCCGCATGTCGCCAAGGGAGAGCCTTTACAAACTTTGCCGCCTGCTTCGGCTCAGTAAAAAAGTGTAGTTTACCTCCATGCTGCACTTTCAATTTCTCAGGGTAGATAAGGGAAAACCTGGCGTCCGTCTGTCCAAGCGAGCTTTTGGCCGGCAAAAAAGCCCTGCGCGCAGCCTGCACTCCCGGGGTATAATCCGGAAAAAAGTGCAGCTCTGTATTTTTGTATAGCACCGGGTGCCGCTCCCGCGCCAGCCGGAGGACGTGTCACGTCACGATAATTCAAGACCGGGTAATAATGGAGTAAGGCAGAGTGCCAGGCAGAAGCCAAGGACCCAGAGACCGGTGCGCCCTCTCCACCACCAGCAGGCGGGAGAGCTGGGCAGGAAAGAGTTCAGAGAGCATACCTTCAATGAAATCTTCCATTCGTCCCATGTCAGTGGATTCGGGAAGGGCAATCAGTCTAATATTCTGGCGGCGCGAGCGAGCTTCCAAATCTTCATTTTTATTATGTATTACCTCCAACACCTTCTCCATTTGCAACAATTGTGCTCGCTCGCCCTGACATTGATCATCCATGTCTGAAGTACACGCCTCCAACCGGTCAAGTCTGGAGTCATGATCGTCCACCCTTGTCTTGATACAATCAAGCTGCTCCGTTAAATGATCGAGCTTGGCGTCGATGCCCATCAGGCTGGACTTCAAATCCAGGAACATGGCCTTAACCGACATATCAGACTAGGCAGCCTCTGAAGTTTCTTCCCTCATCTGTGACGACGGGGTCCCCCCCTTCCTCCGTCCCCTGTCAAAGGAGATCTTCGCCTGCTGCTGCTCCGCTTTTCCCATCCTACATCAGCAAGACGACCGGCAAGAGTCCCAAGCCCAGGCAGCAAAGGTCACAATCAGGCCTCCAATGCCAGCCAGTAATGCCTCCTCCAATGAAGGCCTTCTGCGGCCGGCGGGTCTCTCCCAGCCCAGGCCCGACCCTCCTCCACCCCCAGCCCAGCAACAACCGGGCCAAGGTGCCAGTTCCAGCGAGGGGAGTCCAGGCACAGCAATGTCTCAGATCTCCTCAGGCCAGCTCTGCCAGGCCAGCAGCTTGCACAGCGGGATCCCACAAAATACCTCCAGTGGGCCTCCAGGCCCAACTCAGCCAGCTCAGCTCCACACCACTAGTCCGCTCCGCCAGCACGGGCGAAATGTGCCACCAGCCAACCAGCAGCACCCTGCAGGGTCCACCAGCCCCGCACTGCACCACAGGGCCCCCCGCAGCTTCCCAAAAAGCGCTGCCTGCCCAGCTCACCACGGGGTCCAGTCAGCTACTCCCAATGAGGCAGCCAGATCCAGCAGGTCGAGGCAGGTCCATCACGGGGGTCCCGGCATCCAACTCCGCAGCCGGACAGCCCCGCGCCCAGCAGCCATGCCGCAGGGAGCAAAAAATTGCGGGAGGCAGCCCACTGGCGTATCTTCCCTGCACGTGCCGCCTTTCTCCACCAGGCCCCGCCAGCAAGGCCAGGAAAGCCCACGGTAGAGCGCTGCGCGCCTCCCGCTTGGCCAGACCCTCGCCTCTGCCGCCAGTTCGTCACAGCAGAGGCAGGGGTGCAACCTTCGCCGCACACCGCCGGCAGCACCTGAGTCTCTGCAGTGCCGCCTGGCAAAAAAGACAGAAAAATCTTCGCCCTGACAGGAGAAATATAAAATCAGTGCCCCAGGACGAGAAGAGCCGCGCTAAATGTCGGCCATCTTGCTGCAGGCTAGCTCCGCCCCCCCATCCATCTTGTCTTTAAGGAACACATTCCTCCAGGCAGTCAGCTGAGTCACTCTTTGTATCTGTCTCGTCCTTCAAAATCCTGTTTTCATTAATTGACATATGACCAACAAGACTGGCAACCATAGAATCCAAGACCACTGTCTCAGGTATGTTTTTCTCCACATCCTCCAGAGCATAAAGTTTGGACATAAACCTCGGGACAAATAAAGCGGTTGAATGCCCGCTGAAAGCACCTAAATTAAATAAACCTATTGACAGTATCTTTGGGCAGCAACGTGAGACTACTATGGGGAACAATGGTGCCGAGTCCATGCAGTTTTAGGGCACAACAAGCAATCGCAATTTTGGAACTACATTAATTCATTATATAATAGTACTTATACAAAGGGAAACCACATACTAAAAAAATAGGAGGCATACATAAGAAAGAAATATACATCAGAGGAGCTAATCAGTGTAGACAGAAAGAGCATCAAAAAGAACTGCAAACAGGTAACAGAGAATGAAGATATATTTAATTGCCCTGCTGTTAAAAAAAAGTCCTGGAGTAGAGAAGAGCTGATGGTGCTCCAGATCCAAACGGCCTGCCAGACTCTCTGTTTAAAGCAGACACCACTTTCTAGGCAGCGTATTTAACTCCACTGTACCAGGTCGCTGCCTTCTGCAAGCAAATTCCTCAATAATGGCAAAGTGCCATTTTACACCCTATACTTAAAAAGGGGAATATGGGAGATCCAGCAAACTGTGGGATGATAGGTCTACTGGTTGTGGAAGCAAAGACATATGCTACAAACTTTTACAAGCATTAGAGCAATGGGCATAAAGAAAAGGCCAGGACTGCTATATCAAGCAGGGTTCAGATACAAGTCGTCCACAATAGATAACATTGTGGCGTTTTCATAGTTAGCACATAGAGCCACTCGCCCCTTACAGCCACCAGTAGAGATTTTCAAAGTGAGTGATAACATCTGAGTATGATATTTAAATACGGCTGTATGTGAATAGGACCTGAATGTTGAAGTGCTACAAAGTTTCACTCTCTCTTTCGCGACAGTAAAGTTATCCTTGAAGAGACAAGTCATGAGCTTGTCAAGGAAAGCAGACATTACATTTCTGGAGAAGGACTCCCTGTTTAAACCAGTTCTAATGTACGACGCATTGCATTTGCAATTTTATCTCAGAGAATCTTTATCCAGGGCATACAGGAAAAATACACTTTAGGCATAATTTTTGACTCTACCTATTCAACAGTATAGATAAACTGGTGCAACAAAACTGGGGTCCCCACAAATGTAGACTCTGCAAATTACTAAATGGATGCTTTATTAACATCTCCTTTGTTGTTGCATGAAACTGGGGGCTCCTCGTTACATTTTATTGAAACCACTGTTCTTACACAATGCTATACAAACATGTAAGGAAGCTTTTTTTCTTTGTTTTAATTCATGGAAATACTGGAGTGCTAGCTCGATCTGGGAAATGTATTAGTCTCCTCCGAGATAAACAGCTCAATCAGGAACAGCCCAATCAGAAGAACTAAAGTGCAACCTTAAGGCAGCAAAGCCTTTGGTTTAAACACAATAACTACTTTCAGTAAAGTACAAATTCAAGGCACCAAGTGGATAAACTTAGATACTGACATTGGAAGCCAGGTTCACGTGCTGGAACCAGGGAGAGTAGAAGACGCACTGTATAACGTTAAGATTAGCTTACCTGAGAAACACATGAAAAACATACCTGAGACAGTGGTCTTGGATTCTATGGTTGCCAGTCTTGTTGGTCATATGTCAATTAATGAAAACAGTATTTTATTGCTGAGTTTTTGTAATGATTTTAGTTAATCATATACAAATAAAATTCATTCAATTCAAAACCTCGGGACTGTGATTTTACTTGGCTCTTACCACTCATGTATGAACACATAAAAAACATGCTGGTGGATTGACAAGCCCAAAGATAAAGTCTTGGCAAACTGCCTGAGAACATCATCTGAAGAAGATGAAGGAACCTACATTTCCACTTCATCTCCTCACTCCTCTTCAGAGTCAGAAGAAAGGAGTGGCAAAAAATCCTCTGGTCTTGAATGAGGCTAACTGCCAGGTATAGCCTCAAACACAATTCACCTAATTTTATTCTCCAAATCCTCCTTGTTACTGCAATGTGTTTTAGAATAATGCGAGTAGATGCCCAAAGAGGAATCATCTTCTGGATGGTGTTTTTTTTATAATCTTGCTTGACAGCACAACTGCCAGCAGACAATTATGTAAGTAAAGTATCACTAGAGAGGGGCTTTGGTTCCGCCAATTTGTTGGAGCCAGGAGTACATGTTTTGATTGGGCAGGAGTGGTGTGCTTCTACAAAAAGTGCTTGCCCTCCACACAGCTATGTTCATTTTGTTTATTTATGCAGCTGCCTATGCTTGAACTTTAAGGGCACACACATGACATTGTAATGCTATTAAAGTGTCTTAGATAACTAGATCATTTATGGTGTTTTTCTCTGGCAGCACAGATGGGAGTATGGCAGTCATTAACCTACATGACTGTTTAGGTGTGGCTTGAAAGTAAAACTGTCACCTGACCTTTTAACCAGTGCTTAATTTGTAATGGAATGAGTGCTGAAGCCCAAAACTCTGCCCTGAAGCCTGCTGTTGGTGCAATAAAATGTTGAGGAAACAAATACCAGGGCTGCATAGTCTTGAATGCACCCCAGGTCTCTTTAATTCACTACCAGACACTCCTGTCCCTTTATCTCACTCTTTCAGGCCCCTGCTTTCTCTATTTATGATGTTTTTCCATCTTTCCACTATGTTTGTTTTATCATCTCTTGCTCTCTTTTGCAGAAACATAAGTGCCAGTGCCCCAAAATAAGTGCTGGTGCTCCCCACCGGAAACCACCAGCTCAAATTGAATACTGCTTTTAACCTTAACCAAAATGATTGTACAGTTGTTTGCTTCATCACAAATACTTATCCATTCCTGTGCTATTTACTTGTAATGCTATACATTACAATACACCATTCCTTGAAAGCCAGGCCTTTTACCATTGCTTATGTTTACTTTCTATATGTTTCCCTATCACTACAGCCTGGTAAAATCAGCCAGCAGACTTTTAAAAGGTTTTTACAGTTACAAAGTAACAAATATATAGGCTCATAGAGGTGCTTAAAGTAAAGGTGTGAATTTGAGATCACCATGCTAACAGGCACACACTGAGTACCAAGGAATACAAATGCGGAAATTATCATCCAATGGCCATGTGCATAAAAATAGAGGAGGCGAGGGTCACGCATTTCTAGAAACAATCAGCACCCAAACCAACATCTGAGAAGAGGTAGGGGGCGGTACACAGTCCCAGATGCAAGTGGTCCCCTCACCAGTATGTAAGAAGAAAGGACCTGTCACTCTCATCTACAAGGGACAACCACACCAGTATGCAAAGTAGGGGTGCTGGGCATATATATACCCCCTATATCAGCCGTCTCTCGCACATAGTAAGAGAGAGACTGGCAAAGGAGCAGACAAGTTCAGCAGTACGATGTTTTCTTTTGCATACCTAACCTCCAAAACAAATACCTGTATTTGTGTATCCTCGCTCCTGCGTCCCAACAAATATACTCCCAAAACAAATACCTGTATTTGTGTATCCTCGCTCCTGCGTCCCAACAAATATACTCCCAACATTGGTACTTGTGCAGCAGGAATCGGCAATCCATGATTTTGATTCTTGCCAGCATTGTCCTGCCCCCTAATTGTCCATACCCAGCAGGACTGCTTCGGGAGGCACCATGGGAGGTGCCTGCCAAGCAAAACACTAACTACCTACTCTTGTTCTAGTCAGGAAATGAGAAAACAGTAAGCACAACTGGGCATAGTGGACTTATATGGCATGGTGTGGCCTCATGTTTAATGACAGGGATGAGGATGTAGGATATATGGATAATGTACAAACCTTCTGTTCTTTACTGCTTGGCAGCCATGTTAAGTATTTTCCTTACATTTGCTATTGTCTTTTTATTTATCTAACTCTTCCTTTTTTCAGATTGGTAATCTCAAACAACTAACCTTGACAATCTCCCTGTAGTGGGCTTGGTTTTGTAATTGTTAGAAATGGGGTCTCTAGTTGGCAATGGTTTGTACCCTATCCAAGTAGGGACCCTCACTCTAGTCAGGGTGAGGGAGTCACACAGCTAAAATAACCACTGTTCACCCCTTTGGTAGGTTGGCATGAGCAGTCAGGCTTATCCCGGAGGCAATGTGTAAAGTATTTGTACACACACAGTAACACAGTGAAAACACCACAAAGTGCTCCACACCAGTTTAGAAAAGTAGCCAATATTTATGCTATGCCAGACGTGGGTCCCTTGCTTACTGTGCCACTAGATTCAAGCTACAGTGGCTAATGAGGGGTGATACCCCGAAAACTGTCCTAGGATGCTTGTTTCTGGTCCAGGGATTATCTGGCCTGGCAATTCGGACTAGACTGTTCCCACAGAGAACAGGGTCAAGACTGATTTGTATATGGATGCGTCCAAACTGGGGTGGCATTGTGAGCAAAAGAGGGATGGATTTAACCCAGATCTGTGACTGTGAGTGAGTGTTTAAAACGTTTCAGCACCCCATCCATCATCTTATTGTGTTGCTGTGTTTGCCCTAATTGGCCAGGGTATGCCCAGACGTGGGTCTCTTGCTCATTGTGCCACTGGATTCAAGCTAGCCTGGCTGATGAGGGTGGTACACCAAAACTGGTCCTAGGATGCTTGTTTCCGGTCCAGGGAAGACCTGGCCTGGCAGTTCAGGCTGGACTGTTCCCATGGAGAACAGGGTCAAGACTCATTTGCATATGGCTGGGTCCAAACTAGGGTGGGATTGTGAACAAAAGAACAATGGATTTAACCCAGATCTGTGTCTGTGGGTGAGTGTTTGAAAAGTTTCAGCACCCCGTACATCATTTTGTTGTGTAAGTGGGTGCACTTAACAGGTCAAAATGGCAGCTTAAAACTGCACACACAGACGCTGCAATTGCAGGTCTGAGATGTGTACAGGGCTACTTATGTTGAGTGGCACAATCAGTGCTGCAGGTCCGCTTGCAGCACTGGGCACCCATGGTGCATTATACTTGGGACATACTAATATATCAAATATGCCAATCATGAATACACCAATTACTAGTTCAATTTAGACAGAGAACGTTTGCACTTTAGCACTGGGCAACAGTGATAAAGTGCCCAGAGTCCTAAAGCCTGCAAAAATGAAATTCAACACAGGATCAAAAACAGGAGGAAGAAGCAAAACCTTTGGGCATAACCCTGCAAAACAAGCCTTTTCCAAAAACACCTCGTCCCAGCCTAAATCCAAGGTAAGCCAATTAATACCTTGCTGGGCTTCCCTGCTTAGGGCAATAGAAGCTATACAATGGCCCACTACTGCAGGGGCTCTTGCCAGTTCTACGCCTCTCTGAACCCAGGTGGATCCCTTGGTGTTGAACTTTTTAGTTTATGCAGGGTCATCCCCAACCTTTTTGCCCCCTGCTTCCTATTTTATCTGACCTGTTGCTGTTGGCTTTTGAACTCTGAGCACTTTACCATTGCTAACCAGTGCTAAAGTGCATATGCTCTCTGTGTAAATTGTATGGTTGATTGGTTTATCCATGATTGGCATATTTGATTTACAAGTTAGCCCCTAGTAAAGTGCACTAGAGGTGCCCAGTGTCTGTAAATCAAATGCTACTAGTGGGCCTGCAGCACTGGTTGAGCCACCCACATTAGTAGCTCTGTAATCATGTCTCAGACCTGCCACTACAGTGTCTGTGTGTGCAGTTTTAAACTGTAAATTCGACTTGGCAAGTATACCCACTTGCCAGGCCTAAACCTTCCCTTTTCTAAGACACCCCTAAGGTAGGCCCTATGTAGCTCCAAGGGCAGGGTGCGGTGTATGGTTAAGGTAGGACATATAGTAATGGGTTTTATATGTCCTGACTGTGAAATACTGCTAAATTATTTTTTCTCAGTTGCAAGGCCTATCTCTCTTATAGGTTAACATGGGGGCTACCTTTAAATATGACTACAGTGTAGATTCCCTTTGGGAATGGATAGACATTTGGAGTTTGGGGTCTCAGAGCTCACAATTTAAAAATACATCTTTTAGTAAAGTTGATTTTGAGATTGTTTGTTTGAAAATGCCACTTTTAGAAATTGAGCATTTTCTTGCTCATACCATTTCTGTGACTCTGCCTGTTTGTAGATTCCCTGTCTGGGTCAGTTTGACAGTTGGGCTGGTTGCACCTCACACTAGACAGTGACACAAAGGGAGCTGGGGTGTAGTCTGCATTTCCTGGAGAGCCATCTGTGCTTGGAGGGAGGGGAGGAGTGGTCACTCATACCTGAAAGGGCTGTGCCTGCCCTCACACAGTGCAGTCTCTGACCCCCTGGTGAGTGTCTGGGGCCTGTCCTGGGCAAGGTAGGGTTTCACAATCAAGAGAGACTTTCCTTTGATGTAGGCCTACTTCAAAGGGCAAAATGGGTATAAGAAGGGCACCCAAAACCACAAACTTTAGAACACTTCTGAAACCAAGAGGAACCTCTACCTGTAGAAGAGCTGAAGAGCTGAGGAAGAAGAGCTGCCCTGCCTGTGACTGTGCTTTGTGGAGCTATCCTGTAGTTGCTGGTTCTGCCTGTGCTAGAGGAAAAAGACTGGACTTTGTGTTGTCATCCTTCTTGTGAAGATCTCCAAGGGCTTGATTTAGAGCTTGCCTCCTGTTATTTAAAGTCTCAGGGACAGCAAAGACTTCTCTCTGCCAGCACCTGCAGTCTCTGGAGAGACTCCTACTCTGCCAAGTGGTGCCCATCCAGTTCCTGGGACCCTGAAAGGAGAAGCTGGCAGCCCAAGAGTGAGAAATCCACGCACAGAACGCCATGCGGGTAAAAGATCGACGCGACTCCGATCTGCGGCTGAAAAATCGCTGTACCGTTGGCTTCGCAGCTGAAAATCGACGCTCGCCTGCTACGCAACCTGAAGATTGACGCTCAGGGCTGGCGAAACGACACACAGCATCGCTGACGGAGGCTGGTGAGATCGCAACCCGCGCTGCGTGGTTTTTGGATCATCGTGTTGCTGGATTTCCAACGCAAACACCGCTGGGCATGTCAAAACAACGCAAGGCCTGCCCGGACCCGAGAGTGCTGACCGGATCGAGGCATCGCTCTCCTGTGGAGAGAAGAAACGATGCATGCCGACCCGACTAAAGGAGAAACGATGCAAGATTTCGCTCATGAGTGAAATTGACGCATCACAAGCCCTTTTTGATGCACACTCGCCCGTGTGGGGTTATTTTTGATGCACCCAAGGTAAATTTTCATGCTAACAGCGTTAGCGTTGTGTTTAAAACTACATGAAGACTTTTTTTTGCATTTTTTGTGATAACTTGACTTGTGTATTGTGGATTTTTTTCGTTTTGGTCTTGGTTTGTTTAGATAAATATTTCCTATTTTTCTAAACCTGTGTTGTATAATTTTGTAGTGTTTTCATTAAGTTATTGTGTGTGTTGGTACAAATACTTTACACTTAGCTCTCTGAGGTTAAGCCTACTGCTTGTGCCAAGCTACCAAGGGGGTAAGCAGGGGTTAGCTGAGGGTGATTCTCTTTTACACTGACTAGAGTGAGGGTCCTTGCTTGGGCAGGGGGTAACCTGACTGTCAACCAAAGACCCCATTTCTAACACCATTGGTGATCTGCGGTTGGGATTGGACTTGTATTTGTACTTGACATACAGTAATTAAGGGTACACTACTGTTTTGATTTCAGACCACTACGTGACCCGAACTACTTGCCTTGTGATTTAGCTTTTTCTCTTTGGGACTCCTTTTTGTTCTACTTCCATGATTTTGCTGATCCTTTGGCTGATTCTTTTTTTACTTCATTGGGAACTTGTTTTTTGCCTTTGGAACTTTGCAATTGTTGCCATCATGTCTCAATCTGGAGCTGCAACAGCTCTAGCTGTTTTTGAATTAGGGAAACTGGAAAGGTATTCAGTTGCTCAATTGAAACAGTTCTGTAAATATCTTGCCTGTCCTGTCAAAAGCTCCAACAGGAAGGGGGAGCTGCAAGGAGGACTGAGGGCCTGGGTGACAGCCAAGGAGGCTGGGGGCACACAGAGGATATGGATGGGGAAGTGCAGAGTCTACACAGTGGTGTAGTGGAGGTACCTGTTACACCTGGGGGGAGGATCTCCAGGAGAGGTAGCAGTCGGTGCCCGAAGGGTCTTACTCCTGAAGAGTTGAAGGTCAGACAGGCAAAAACGGCTCGCCGGTTGAAGTCAGAAAAGTTGAGAATGCAAAGGGAGCTTGACAAGTGGAAAAGGGACTTAGAGATAAAAGAGATGGTATCGCCTTATGAGCTAAAACTGAAAGATCTGGAAGGCAGGAGGGCTGAGTCCAGCTGGAATAGTAGCAACAACAATTCTATATCCAGTGCTGCTGAAGAAGTGCACATGCCCAGAGATGTGGTGCCCTACTTGAAGGAGGGAGTTAACACACACCTCTAGAGGTTCAGGGGTAAGAGGCAGCTCCGGTAGTGCTCAGGGTCCCTGAGGTGGATTGGGGAACTGGCATGGGGAGTCATATTCCTACTGGTGGGAAGGACACTCTAATTACTCTAGGTGAGAGTGACAGGGACAGGGGTTCCCACCCAGGTAGAAGTCCTGAATATGGAGTGTGAAGACATCCCAGAAGACTGTGGGTTGAGTGTCAGGGATAGTCAGGTACTGTCTCACCAGTCTCAAGAGGGTGATGTGGGGTACTTTTTCAAGGCTGAGTCACTGGATGGTTGGGTGAAGGGTAGTTTGGTTAATTCATGTGAGGGGTTGTGTGATGTAATTGCTGGAGAGCATGTCTAGTCCTTATTTTCCAGAGCTACGCCAACACCAGGTGGAGTGTGAGTTCTCTGACCCTGGGGAACTTACACTTGAGGCAGACCTCTGGGTGAGTACCAGAGAGTCTGAAGAGACATTTGGGGATGCTCCTGATGGGAGTGGTCTAGGTAATTCTCAACCAGGTGAGGTAGGGAAGGTTATAGTGTCCCAGGTAGGTCCCAGTGTAGTGGGATGGGTGAGGAACCCCATGTCCAGTCTCAAAGGCGAGGGAATGGGGATGGGCTGAGGCCCAAGGTGCCCGAGATCCAGTCCCAGGTGCTGGAGGATTCCATGAGGGAACACCAGGAAGGGAGCCTAGCCTGTACCGTAGAGCTATCTGCTGGGGGAGACCCCACAGTGTCAGGAGAACTTGGGGGGTGGCTGTAGCCAGCATTCCACCAGTTCTGATATCTGGCATTACCACTCCTAGTGAGGGGGTGCAGAAGTCCAGACAGAGGGTTTAGAGGGGGTTGCGGACACCAGTGGAGAACCTGGTGGGTCAGGGGTCAGCTCTGAGAGCAGAGCCCCCCAGGAATGACCTTGGTAAGACCATTTCTGGGTTGGGGGAAATCCAGACTCTGCCAGATGGGCAGCGGTCAGGAGACCTACGCCAGCCAGACTCTTGTGTGGCCCTTGGGGATGGTGTGTCCTTTGTGGGGGGTAGGTGTGCCCCCCAGGAAGTCCTGGTGTGCCAGGCAATGGTCCAACCGCAGGGTGGTCACTCTAGGTTGAATGATCAGGTTCAGGGGGTAAACTCAGACCTGTTGGGGTGTAGGTGTGCTCCCAAGGAAGTCCTGGTGCACCAGGCAGTGGTTCAACCACAGGGTGGTGACTCTGGGTTGGATTACCAGGTTCAGAGGGTAAACTCTGACCTGGTGGGGGGTAGGTGTTCCCCCCCAGGAAGCCCTGGGTTGCCAGGCAGTGGTCCAGTCTGAGGGTACAGACCCTGGACTGGAGGATCAGGTGCAGGGGTAAACCCTGACCTGAAGGTGGGTGCGGTTTGCCCAATCACCCCCCCTGGTGTGATTTCAAGGGGTACTCTCCCTGAGGGGGGGGGGGGTGCATAACCCTGAGGGTTGGGGCAGGGAGAGAGAGACTCACCCCTGACCCCAGTGAAATCTAAGGATACAGACCCTGGGTTGGAAGGCCAGGTTCAGGGTGTCCCCCCTGACCTGGAGGAAGAGGCTACTACTAACAGTGCCCCTACCATGTTGTCTTCTGGGGGGCCGCTCCTAGTTGGGGGGTGCAGGACCCAGGAGGGAGGGCAGGGGGAGGGAAGCCTCACCCCTGGCCCTAGTCCAACCTGAAGTTACAGACCCCAGGTTGGAAGACCATTGGCAGGTTAACATCCCTGCACTGGTGGAAGAATTGGACAGGACGGCTTCTACAAGCACCCTGACAATTGTGGACTCTGGGGGTGCCGCTCCTGCAGGAAAGGTACAGAGCCCCAGAGGGGAGGACCAGGGTAAGGTTGTCATCCCCTAGCTGGTGGAAGGAAGAGTGGTCAAAGGGTGCCAGGCACCTGGGGCTATCGCCCCCACTCTCCACTGTCACAGTGGTTGGAGAGGCCTGAGGTTGGGCTCTCATCCCTGACAGTTGTCAGGGGTCCCTGTGGCTTGCTGTCCTGGTAGACAGAGTTGCCCCTTGGGGAGGGACAAGAGTCACACCCTGGGGGTGGAGTGGGCAACACAACTGTGTCGGCTCTGGTGTTACTATCTGCCCATTGGGATACATCTGTGAGCAAAATAAAGTTAGGTGCTGCACAGATGGTATCTGCAGATGTGGAGAAGGGTTCCCCATGGGTTAGCTTAGTGGGCCCTGAGAGTATGGACAGAGGGATCCAACTGGAGTCAGGAAGGCGTAGAACTGGAACATGCCCCTGCTGTTGTGGGCCAGGGTCCTTGTTCTATCGCCCTATTCAGGGAAGTACATAAAGGTTTTGATTGTTCTACCCTGGCTTTAGGCTGGTAGGGGATCGTGTTGGACTTTTTAGTTTTTGCAGGGTCATCCCCAATCTTTTTGCCTCCTATTTTTTCTGACCTGTTGCTGTTGGCTTTTGAACTATACCACTGCTAACAAGTGCTAAAGTGTAAATGCTGTCTGTGTAAATTGTATGGTTGATTGGTTTGTCCATGATTGGCATATTTGATTTACTAGTAAGTCCCTAGTAAAGTGCACTAGAGGTGCCCAGGGTCTGTAAATCAAATGCTACTAGTGGGCCTGCAGCACTGGTTGTGACACCCACATTAGTAGCTCTGTAATCATGTCTCAGACCTGCCACTGCAGTGTCTGTGTGTGCAGTTTTAAACTGTAAATTCGACTTGGCAAGTGTACCCACTTGTAGGCCTAAACCTTCCCTTTTCTTACATGCCAGACACCCCTAAGGTAGGCCCTAGGTAGCCCCAAGGGCAGGGTGCAGTGTATGGTTAAGGTAGGATATATAGGAACTCATTCCAACCCTGGCGGTAAATGCCGCCTACCGCCATGCCGACGGCCGCCAAGATACTGTGACCACGGTGGTAATCCGCCATGGGTATTGTGACCCACACAGAGAATATCGCCACAATACGGACACCCACACAAGTCCCCCACACCAAAGGTCAGTGATAAACTGGCAATAGCAAAACCCACAACAGGAATACGCCCACAGTATCACGACCCATGAATCAACGCAGCGGTCTTTTAACCGCGGTAAACCATTGGCAGTACACACCGCCGCGCTCAAAATGCACACACACTTACAAAACCACACCACATTGGACAATTCAAAATAAACACACGACACACATACACATGCAACACCCTCACCCTCATACCACTATAAAACACACACCCACATTACCCACAACCCTTTCTACGAAAAGAAAGAGACCATGCACAGAGAGACAAGCAAAGAGCATCCACTTAATCAGAGGCACAAAACCCCATCAGTCATACACCATCCACACACATCACAGAATACACCCCAACACACCACCCCACACATCACCTCACACATATCACACACACCACATCCATGGCACCCCAAAGACACCCCAGGTTTTCTGAGGAGGAGCTAAGGGTAATGTTGGAGGAAATCATCTAGGTAGAGCCACAGCTATTCGAATCACAGGTGCAGCAGACGTCCTTTGCAAGGAAGATGGAGCTATGGCGGAGGATTGTGAACAGTGTCAACGCGGTGGGACAGCATCCAAGAACAAGGGATGAAATCAGGAAGAGGTGGAATGACCTACTGGGGAAGGTACATTCCGTGGTTTCAAGACACCAGATTGCTGTATAGAGGACTGGCGGTGGACCCCCACCTCATCCCCTACAACTAACAACATGGGAGGAGCAAGTCTTGTCAATCATGCATCCTGAGGGCCTGGCAGGAGTAGCAGGAGGACTGGACTTCGGTAAGTCATATCTTTACTACTATATCCCCCACCCTACCTGCATGCCATCACATACCCCTACCCTTTTCCTCACTCCCATCACTCCACCAACTCACTTATATCCCACTATCACAACTCACCCATCCCAATACCAAGCCCTGCATGCAACAACAATGCATGAACCCCCATCACAGACCTGCATGGACACCCATCACCACAGCATGCCCAATAGAGAGACTCACCCAGCTCACAAAATCACCACTCACGCAAGGCCAAGCCGACAGGGAAAGCACAATCGTAGAGAGAAACACACCCATTGCACAAGATGGCGCACACAGATACATTAACAATGCCTTTGCATCCCAACAGGACCCCTGCCCAACGTCACCTGAGAGGAGGTGTCAGCTACATCCAGCCCCCCCCAGAAGAGGCCCACAGTGATGACCGCAGCTCTGCACGCCTGGATCAGGATGACCAACCTGGCCCATCAGGGACCTCTGGAGAGGCGGTTACCCTGCCACAGTCCCAAACCACCACAGAGCCTCCCCCTCAGGAAACACCACCACAGCACCCACCCAGCAGGCCCATACCTCTGTTCCCAGGACACGTCAATCAGCAGTGTGTCCACCACTACAGGGACCCCAGGCAACCCCACAAACCCAGGACGATCAGGGACCTGGGGTCAGTGGCAGTGTGCACACGGTTCAGGGGACAGAGGCACAGGACAACAGGGAAGCTGGGAGGATTACAGGGGGAGGACAGGCCCAGGGACCCGACCCTCCACGAGGCACTCTCGAATATCATGGGACCATACCACCATTCCCAGGAGACAATGGGCCAGGTACTGGCCGAGTTACAGGAGCCCCAGCGGCTGCAGGAGAGACAGTACCTGGGGATCAGGGAGAACCTAACTAAAATATACACCATCCTGGTTACCATTGCAAGGGTGCTGACTGACATGGGCAAGACCATGAGGGACGCAGTGGCACAACAAAGGGCCCCTGACACTAGCCAGACTGAGGAACAGCCTTCCACCTCCGCCGGCGCTAGTGGACAGGAGGCCCTGCCACTGGACCAACAGGCCATCAGCACCCCCTGCAGAAGGAGAACCACCCCGCAAACCGTCCCTGCAATCCAGGCAGAAGACAGAGAACATTGCCAAGACTCCCACCAGGAAATAAGACTCTCCTGATTGTCACCCTACTGTCCCACTATGTCACCCTGTCCACCTTGAACTGCCATTGCTCCCTTTACAATGCCCCATTGGACAAGGCACCTGTGATACCAATAGACTGGACTCTAACTGGACATTCCTACACCATCACCCAAGCCCCTTGCACTTACCCCCATGCTAATGTGAACAAAAAATAAACACCCTTGAAACATAAACCATACTGGAGTCAGTGTCATGATTAGAAAGATGTATTATTACAACATTATCAAAGCATTGCAACGTCTATGTTCAGTGAAATATACCACAGGATGACCTTTTGGTGGGCAGCAGTACATATAGCAGTAGCCAGAATGGGCTACACAGATCTGAAAATAGAGAATCCAAAGGAAACAGTCAGTGTCCATAGACAGAGGTTAAGAGGCTGCCATGTACAATGTCCAAATGTCTACTGTAATGTAAATTTGAGTTACAGTCTCTTACCTGTGTGTCACTGGAAGTACTGCTGTATAATGTGTCTTCTTCATCTGCCTCGTCTTCCTCACTGTCCACAGGCTCCACCGCTGCCACAAGACCATCTCCAGGCTCATTCTCCTGCAGAAAAGGCACCTGGCATTTCAAGGCCAGGTTGTGCAACATACAGCATGCCATGATGATCTGGCACACCTTCTTGGGTGAGTAGTACAGGGATCCACCTGTCAGATGGAGGCACCCGAACCTGGCCTTCAGGAGACTGATGGTTCTCTCAATAATCCTCCTTGTACGCCCATGTGCATCATTGTAACATTACTCTGCCCTTGTCCCGGCATTCCTCACTGGGGTCAGTAGCCATGAGAAGTTGGGGTAACCAGAGTCACCTGCAAATATTCGAGGGACAACTGTTAGACACACACTACCCCTTAGGGACAACCCCATACTCAGACCCCAACTTATCGTGTGTGGGGACCTTGGACTCACCTATTAGCAACACCCGGTGCCTCTGGAGTTGCCCCATCACATAAGGGATGCTGCTATTCCTCAAGATATAGGTGTCATGCACTGAGCCAGGATATTTTGCATTCACATGGGAGATGTACTGGTCCGCCAAACACACCATTTCCACATTCATTGAGTGATAGCTTTTTCTATTCCTGTAAACCTGTTCATTTCTCCGGGGTGGGGGGACAAATGCCACATGTGTACCATTAATGGCACCAATGATGTTGGGGATATGTCCTAGGGCATAGAAGTCAGCTTTCACTGTGGCCAAATCATCCGCTTGGGGGTAAAATGATCTAGCTGCGCATGTGCTTCAGCAGGGCAGACAACACTCTGGTCAACAAGCTGGAGAACATTGACTGAGACATCCCTGATGCCATGGCCACAGCCGTTTGAAAAGAACTACTTGCCAGAAAATGGAGCACCGACAGAACCTGCACCAGAGGGGGGATTCTGGTGGGCTGACGGATAGCTGACATCAAGTCTGGCTCCAATTGGGCACACAGTACTTGGATTGTGGCACGATCAAGTCTGTATGTGATGATAATGTGTCTGTCCTCCATTGTCGACAGGTCCACCAGGGGTCTGTACACCGGAGGATGCCACCACCTCATATTCTGCCTCAGCAGTTGTAGCCTATGGAGGAGAACGGTGAGCAGAAGGTCATATTTCCACATATATGGCACTGTTTTTGACTTATGTCACAGAAGCAGTGTGTGAAGTTGAGAGTCAGTAGATGTGCCAAAATGGGCTGTGACGCAGCTAGGTGCCATGCCATGTGCCCCCCTGAAAGGGCAGATGCCTGACCTGTGAGGAGGGACAAGGGGAAATGAGGTAAGTGCGCTGCATTGTGCTGCATCGCGGTAGGCAGTCGATGGCCGCCGCGCAACTTCGCATTGGTTATCATTAGGCCCTATGGGTCCCAGGAGCCAATGGCGATGTACGCCGGTGGCGAGGGTACGCACCGCCGCGGACGTCAACGCCATTTTCTAGCTATTCCCTCACTTGCTACCTGACCATCAACAGGAGAGGACTTACACTGAATGTGCTGCTGAGACCTGAGTCTGGAAGCGACAATGGCTAAAGTGTCTGGGGAAAGGCCCCCTGCCTTCACTGCAGAGGAGTTGGAGAAACTGGTGGATGGGGTCCTACCCCAGTACACGTTACTCTACGGTCCTCCAGACAAACAGGTGAGTACACTGTAAGCATGATGTGTGGGCAATGCCTGTTTAGAGTGGTGTGGATGTAAGCCACATGTTGGGGGGTGCTCAGGCGTCCTGACCTGAGTGCTGCATGAGAGTTAGTCAGTGTATGTGCATCAGAGCATATGTGGGAACTGGTGGCGAATGTGTATGACGGTCTGGATGGGTGAGTAATTATATTTTCCGCTGTCTTTTCCCTCTAGGTCAGCACCCACCAGAAAAAGGGTATTTGGCGTGCCATAGACAAGCAGGTGAGGACCCTGCGGATCTTAACAGGCGGAGTACCCACTGCCGCAAGAGATGGGAGGACCTGCGCCGCTTGATGAAGAAAACGGCAGAGGCCCAGCTGGGGCTGGCCTCCCACCGTGGAAGGGGTGCCCGTTGCACTATGACCACCCTGATGTTCAACATCCAGGCAGTGGCCTATCTGGATTTGGATGGGCGCTTGAGGACATCACAGCAGTCACAAGGGGGTGAGTACAGATTCTGAAAGCTGACTTTGCGTGCTTTGGGAGCTAGCAGGGTTAGGGATGGGGACGGTGGGTGCCCCTAGGCCAGGGCAATCATGGCAGGGTAGGTCCCTTGTGTGCAGGCTCTGAAGCACTCCTACCCCAACGGTACAAGTGGCCAACTACTACTGGGTAGGATCCTGTGGGTGTCAGGTGTGCAGATGCTGGCGTTAGGCATTGTACCCCAAGGGCTGGTGACTAACTTAGTGACTGGTTGGGCATGACCTAGTGCATAGGGCTGCTCCCTGTATGTTATGTCCGCCAACTGTAGTGTTGTTGCTGGCATTGACCAAGTGTATCCTCTGTCTCTCCCCCCCTTTTTGTTTTGTCACCCTGTTCTTGTGTGCATTAGCATCATCTGGCGGCAGAGCAGAGGCACCGGCGAAGGAGGGAGCTGCCTCCCACATGGGCATGAAGGCTGAATCCACTGAGGGTGAAGGCACCAGTGGGACGGAGGGCGAGGGAAGCACCACAACGAGGACAGGAGGGGAGACCACAGACAGCGACTCCTCCTCCGATGGAAGCTCCCTGGCGGTGACGGACACCTCTGTGCCCACCCCATCAACAGGTACAGCCGCCACCCCCCCTACCAGCACTGCCCTCCCAGCAGCCCCTCAGCTTGTTTCCTGTGCCCGCTCACCCAGGAGGGTGGGCATCTCCTTCACCCCAGGCACCTAAGGCCCTGCCCCAGTCAGCCCTGCTGCCCTCAGTGAGGAGGCTATTGACCTCCTGAGATCCCTCTCTGTTGGGCAGTCAACCATTCTGAATGCCATCCAGGGTGTCGAGAGGCATTTGCAACAAACAAATGCATACCTGGAGGGCATTCATTCTGGTGTGGCAGCCCAACAGAGAGCATTTCAGGCTCAGGCCTCAGCACTGATGGCAGCCATTGTCCCTGTGTCCAGCCTCCCCCCCTCCAACTTCTAATACCCAGACCCAAACCCCTCTACCTCACCCTATCCCAAGCACACCTTCAGACCAGCATGCACACAAATCAACACACAAAAGTGGCTCAGGAAAACATAAGCACCACACATCATCTCACAGGTACTCACATAAGCACCATACCCATGCAAACATACCAACATCCACTGCCTCCACTGTGTCCCCCTCCTCCTCTTCATCCACCTCCCTCCCAGTAGCATCTACACTCACACCTGCATGCACTACATCATCAGCCACTACCTCCATCACCAGCACGCCCATCTCTACACACCCCTCACGGCAAGTCACCGCCCCCACAGCCATGCACACGTCCCCTGTGTCCTCTCCCAGGGTGTCTGTCCGCCCTCCTCCAAAAGTACACAAACGCAGGCACACACCCACTC
This sequence comes from Pleurodeles waltl, assembly GCF_031143425.1. Lineage (NCBI taxonomy): Eukaryota > Metazoa > Chordata > Amphibia > Caudata > Salamandridae > Pleurodeles > Pleurodeles waltl. Next base: position 775,953,316 of record NC_090448.1, on the reverse strand, counting down.
AACAGCCATCCACCTCACAACAGCATCCAGCCCATGCACTTTCATCCAAACTCAGCAGACGTACACCTCCTACAACCACTCCCACATCTTCCTGTCCTAGTGTGTCTAAAAAACTTTTCCTGGCTAACATTGACCTCTTCCCTACACCTCCCCACCCCGTCCTTCCCCTAGAACCAGGGTGTCAAGATCCCAGGCCAGCACCTCAGCCACCAACTCGGCGTCCAATGTGGTACCTGCAAGTCCCAGGGGATCAAAGGGGGCACCCGTCAGGGATGGCTGTGTGCCACCTACCAATGCAAAGGACCAACCGATTCCGCCACCTGCCAAGGTGAAGAAGGGGCCAGCATGCAGCACGGACAAGAAGCACGACCCATCCAGCAAGGCTTCCTCCAAAACTGCATCTGCCAGTGCCAAGGTCCCTGCAGCGTCTGCCAAGGTGAGGAAGGGCACGAAAACCAAAGGCAAGGCACGTCAGGGCTCGGAGCCTCAAGGTGAGGGATTGGTGACCACCATTAGTCCTGACAGCCCAGCAACCTGTACTGCGGAAAGCACCGCCGCAAGCACCGCCACCTGCACCACCATCTGCTCCGCCACCTGCACCGCCACTGCCACAACAACAGTCAGCAGCATCATCCCCAGTGGGCAGCCCTCCAAGGCTGCTGGAGATTGCCTGGTGTCTCCCTCCACTACTACAAGCACCTGCACCACGGCCAGCACCGGCAGCATCTACGCCGCAGACACCGCCACCTGCACCGCCATATGCACCACCGCATGCCCAGACAGTGCCACTACATCTGTCATCAGCAGCATCCCCAGTGGGCAGCTGTCCGAGGCTGCAGGAGACAGCCTGACCCTCCACCCACCACTTGAAGGACCACCACCAGCACCGGCACTACCAGCAGTTTGCAGCCTAAGTCGCTGCAGGATGGAGTCTGTCTCTGCCTCCATGGAGTATCATGCTACCTGTTCCCTGCACATCTCGTGCCTCAGACACCCAAGTGAGGCAATGTGAACTGCCACACCCCAGGTGCAGCATCACTGGGCACAATGCCCCCTCCAGAACCAGTGGAGATATGCATCCACTCCCCCTATCCTTGGCAGGATAAAGCAGACTGGGCACAATGCCCCCTCCAGAACCAGTGGAGATATGCATCCACTCCCTTTAACCTTGGCAGGATGAAGCACACTGAGCACAAAGGGCTAGATGTATGAAACTTTTTTGCACTCGCAAACGGTGCAAATCACAAAAATCGGCCGTTTGTGAGTGCAAAAAAGTGGTCTGCGATGCATGAAAGGCATTCGCAGACCAAAAATAAGTAATCGCAAAATTTGCACTTTTTTGCATTGCGACCTGGTTTTGCGAGTCGCAATTTGCGATTCGGTATTTCCAGTAGGGAATTGCGAGGCGAAAATTGTGAGTCGCAAAATCCAAGCCGCAAAGAGATGCATCAAAAAATTACACATTTGTCGCAGAATGGCATTTTGCACATGCAAAATACCATGAACTGAAACCAGGTGGCAACCAAGTACAACCTATATAAAGAGGCCCAGAATGCCTCAAACTCTTTTCAAAAATGGTTGCACTCTACGTCATGGCGAGGAGGATGAGGATCTTAGCAGGTTTGAGGAGAGGGAGGAGGAGACAGGAGTGCATTTTCAGAGTGCACATTACAATTTTTAACCTGACAGAGGAGGAAATATATGAGAGGTATAGGTTGAACTCAGCCATGATACTTGATCTGATAGCTGAGCTACAACCCATACTGCAGCGCAGAACACTAAGGACCCACAGCATACCCACCCATGTGCAGGTATTATGCTCCCTCCACCTACTCGCCTCAGGGAGCTATCAAGGGGTCATAGCAGCAGCTGGAGGGGTCTCACAGAGTACCCTCTCTAGATTTTTCAATGCATTCATCAACGCCATGCTGAGCAAACTACAACAGTACATCAGATTCCCCCACACCCCACAGGAATTACAGCAGACAAAAATAGAGTTTTACCAGATAGCACAGTTCCCCCACGTCCTAGATGCCATAGATGGCACACATGTGGCAATCTGTCCACCATCAGCCACAGAGTATGTGTACCGCAACAGGAAATACCAACATTCCATGAATATACAGGTGATATGCAATGCCTCCTACATCATTACTGATCTCGTGGCCAGGTACCCAGGGAGCACACATGATTCTTACATCTTTCGCCACAGCGGGATTCACACAAGACTGCTAGCTGGGGAGTTTGGTGAAGGATATCTACTAGGTATTGTCCCTCTGTACACTGGCGCATTGATGGCGTGCCAATGTCAGGTGGCTCAATTACTCATCATACCCTCTGTCCCTTCCAGGAGACAGTGCCTACGCAGTGCGCACCTACATGATGACACCCTACCTCAATCCTACACCTGCTGAACCGAGATACAATGCAGCACACAGGGCGACCTGCAACGTGGTGGAGCGCACATTTGGACTGCTGAAAAGTTGCTTTCGGTGCCTCCACAAAAGTGGAGGGGCACTACAGTACAGTCCAGAGACTACATGTAGAATAGTGGCTACTTGTGCAATCTTGCACAATATAGCTAACACCAGGGGCATACCTGTAGAAATATGTGAAACTGAATCAGATGAGGATGATGATCCCATACCACCTCTACAGCCAGCAGACAGGACCAGTGCAGCAGAGGGAAGGCAAAGGCGTGCCAACATCACACACAACCATTTCAGACGTGAGTATTAATGCGCCAAATCCTCTGACAACTGTACCTGTAGTGAAATAACTTTATTACCTTAAGTCAGGTAATGTACATGTGAGTAATAACAAAAAACAGGTAATGTGATAAACGCAAAACAATGAAGGACCAGAGTTATGCACTATTACATCATAGTGTCAACAGCAGCCCACTGGCAGCTAGAGTAATGTTTTGTGCCCACGCACACCACTCAGGTGCCCAGTTACATCACTGGCACCTCTATTGTCACCCTCAGTGGCAGTGCTGTGCCTGGCACTGCGCCGTCTGGTTTCCACTGCTGGTACGGCAACACTGCTGAGGCTGGAACTGTCCTCAGTGTCCCCCAGTGCTAGCTCACTCGGAGTGGCTGACCTTGGTCCCATAATGTGTTCGATCACATTGGTGATCTGCACAAGTCCATTTACAACGTCCCTGCTGCTGTGTGCTGCCTCCACATGCGCAGCCACTGCACGACGGGCAATCAGTGCTGTAGAATTTGCCACCCTGTTAGAGGTACGACAGAAGCTGCCAAACATGGTACGAAATCTGCGCTCCTGTCTGCACTGGCTCCCCCTCTAATGGGTCAGCTCCTGGCAAAGTTCACGGACAGCACTTGTGAGGTCCCTGGTGTCCTGTGATGCCTGCACCTGTCCCTCACGAAGCTGTACAATGTTATTATTGAGGGAGTCAAGTTGGAGATGCAGGCCCATCATGTTGAGGTTATGTTTGCGCAAGTTCTTATCTAATGCAAGGATCCGCTTATTTTGTAGACACTGCTGCTGCAACATAGCAGCTTCAAGGCCACCAAATAAGGAGGGACCCTCACCTGCCTCATGCTGCTGTACCCAGGAATCTGTCGCCATCCTGCGTGGTGCTGTGGTTGGATGACACCTGACCTCCTGAATCTGGCTGCGCCTGTCTGTTGCTGATGGGGTACTTGGCCCTTCCTGCTGCTCATCGGAGTCGTTGCTGAGCTCTGGCAGTGGCAGTATCCTGGGCCTGCGTCGTACAGTCGCTATGTTGAGGGACCCACTGGTGCTAGAATCGGAGGCCAGATAGGTGTCTGTCTCACCTACCCGTGCAGATGCTGTGGCTGCTGGGCCTGGCCCACCTGCAACAACAATATGCAGCATGTCAGTTATGTATGTTACATTTACGGTCAGACAATGGTAATAAAGGTACAGGTACTTCTCTACATGGTGTTGTGTGTGTTGTGTTCCTCTGGGTGTCACTCTACTTAAATACATTGTTTGTGCTACTTTCAGTTCTGGGTTGTGCACTGCCACTACCATAATGCATTGTAGTGCTGCTTCTAAGATGTGGACTGGACTACTTCTCACACTGTATAACATTACTTGCTAATTCCTAAGGGGCTTTTGTGCACCCACATATGGGGTTACAAATCAATATTGCACTTACCTTGGCTGGTATTTGGTGTGCCGGAGGTGTCGATCTCTGTGACCCCAGTCACAGCTTCAGGGAGGAGTGTGGACTCGACTAGGTCCTCCTATGGTGTGGATGGTGCCTCTGTGGGTGGACTGCCTCCTGTGCCCCTGGCCTCCGCAAGTCTCTTTGCCACCCTCTCCTTTGCACGGGACCGCAGGTCATACCACCTTTTTTTTATCTCTTTGATGGAGCGCTGTGCCACTCCAATTGCGCAGATTTTTGACTGTATGTCCAATCATAGTCTCCTCTTCTAACTCTCAGGCACCTGGAGTAAGCTTTTTCCAAAAAGGCGGTCATGGCTCCTGACCACCTCCTCAGTTAGCACCTCAAGCTCCTGCTCGCTGAATTTCAGCTTGCGCTTTCTGTCACCCTTCTCCTGTGCTTGGCCTGGGGTATCCATCCTTGCTCAGGTGTTCTGGCTCCTTCTGAGTGCTGCTCTGTGTGGCTGGGCTGCTCTCTCTCAGGATGCTGGTTTGGGTGTGGCACCTGAAACTGCCTGGGATGACTCATTTCCTGCTGGTGATGTCATCAGGCTCCTCCAGGTGTGCTTTCTCGACGTTTCTCGCAATTTGCGATTTTTTATCGAATCGCAAAAAAATGGACCTCGCAAATCATTTTTAAGAAATCGCTATTTCCGAATCGCAATATTGTTACATTGCCAATTGCGACTCAGAAATAGCGATTTCTTAAAAATCGCTATTTGCGATTCGCAAGCTCCTGTTTTCATTCATATGGCCCAAAGCCCCCTCCAGAACCAGTGGAGATATGCATCCACTCCCTCTATCCTTGGCAGGATGAAGCAAACTGGGCACAATGCCCCCTTCAGATCCAGTGGAACATGTCACCCACTTGTGAGTCTGTGGCTTTGCACTCCCCAGGACCAAGCAGTGGGCAACCCACCCACTTGAGAGACTTGAGAGACTGTGGCTTTACACTCCCTATGACCAAGCAGTCAGCAAAGCACCCACTTGAGAGACTGTGGCTTTGCACTCCCCAGGAGCAAGGAGTGGGCAACCCACCCACTTGAGAGACTTGAGAGACTGTGAGCAGAGGGCAAACCACCCACTTGACAGACTGTGGCTTTGCACTCCCCAGGACATCGCTGAAGGCATGTTGCCCCCTCCAGGAGCAGTGGCTTTGTACCATCTTCCGGCTTAGGTGTCCCCTCCCTTCCCTTCCTCCTGAGGTGACTGTGTGTTTTAGACCTGATGCCCCTGCAGTGTTCTCTCCGTTTTGAGGCAGGAGTCATGTGTGGGCTTCGCCCATGATTTTTTGGGCCACTGGGCCACGGACATTTGAAAAGGACCGTGTACGGCCCTCTGTACATATTGTAAATATTTGTATATATTGTTGTTTTCCATCGTTAACTGTATCTGCATTTTCTAAATATCACTGATTTGACTAAATTCCTTTTGTCCTTGCGTTCTTCCAGGGGGTTACGGGGTGTACATGTACTGTTGCTGCATGTTTTTTTGTGTGTATGGGGTTGTGGGTGAGGGTGGGGGTGGGGGTACTGCGTGTTGCGTGTGTGTGACACTCTCTTTTTCCTCCCTCCCTCCCCTGTGTGCTAGGTGCAGTACTCTCCGTGGTCGTCACCGCCGCCTTCTTTGATATTCCTGGTGTATTAGCAGATACACCAACATCGGGAGGACCTGTAGTTTGGGCTCCATGGTGTCCTGGTTCTTTGTTGAGTGTTGAAAGGTGAGTGGTCCCAATTCAGTGTACTGTTTCTGCTTTTGATGTCGTTAGTACCGCCCCAGAAAACCTGGCGGATTGGTGCATTGTAATAGCGTGGGCGGTACATGTCTTCTGCCTGTCTGTTGGTGGTTACCACCGCAGTGATTGTTGCTACCGCCGTGGAGGTCAGAGTGTTAAAGTGGCTGTCTATGTTGGCGGTTTCCGCTGTGGTCGTGATCCAATTTTTTTTACAGCCTGACAGTTGGCGGTACTACCGCCGCTTTATCACCGACCGCCAGGGTTGTAATGAGAGTCATAGTAATGTCTTTTATATGTCCTGGCAGTGATATACTGCTAAATTAGTTTTTTACTGTTGCAAGGCCTGTCCCTCTCATAGGTTATCATGGGGGCTACCTTTAAATATGACTAAAGTGTAGATTCCCTTTGGGAGCGGATAGACATGTCGAGTTTGGGGTCTCGGAGCTCACAATTTAAAAATACATCTTTTAGTAAAGTTGATTTTGAGATTGTGTGTTTGAAAATGGCACCTTTAGAAAGTGAGCATTTTCTTGCTTATACTATTTCTGTGACTCTACCTGTTGGTAGATTCTCTGCCTGGGTCAGTTTGACAGTTGGGCTGGTTGCACTTCACACTAGACAGTGACACAAAGGGAGCTGGGGTGTAGTGTGCATTTCCTGATGAGCCATCTGTGCTAGGAGGGAGAGGAGGAGTGGTCACTCACACCTGAAAGGGCTGTGCCTGCCCTCACACAATGCAGTCTCCAACCTCCTGGTGAGTATCTGGGGCCTGGCCTGGGCAAGGCAGGATTTCACAATCAAGAGACACTTTCCTTTGAAGTAGGCCTACTTCAGAAGGGCAAAATGGGCATAAGAAGGGCACCCAAAACCACAGACTTTAGAACACTTCTGGAAACCAAGAGGAACCTCTGCCTGGAGAAGAGCTGAAGAGCTGTGGAAGAAGAGCTGCCCTGCCTGGGACTGTGCTTTGTGGAGCTATCCTGTAGTGAATCCTAGTTTGTTTTAACGGGATAACAGGAGTTAGCTTAGCCGTAGGCTTGTAAACTCGTGCCCCCGTCACCCAGTGACTTTTAACCTACTTAGCTTGCTCTGTCTTAGTCCATTTAATTATTTATTTCCTTTAAGATGGCGGCCTTGTTTATAGTTAGGCCACTTGTTATGGGTTTTATTATCAGTGTCACTGCGCCAAGGCGTCAAGATCAAGCACGAAAGACAAACATACAGTAGGTATTCACACTTAGGGATTTTCCCTCTCTATACTTTCGAGGGATTGTTGATATTAATTGCCGTCCCAAGCATGCCTGCTATCTATTGTTATGAATAACACTTATGTCAGGGGACCTTGTAGATCTGTATAAATACAACACACTTTTAGACAGATAATCAGAGGGATTCCGACCAGAGGGCATCGCCACCATCGCTGATACCGATGCTGCAGTCATCTTGACGCTGACCCAGTCTTCGTGTCCCTGCGGAGTCTGAGATAGAGACCTCATTCCAAGGTAACGAGGGTTGGGGGCTCCTCTCATGGACACGGCTTTGGCAGATTAGGTTTAATGAACCCAGCTCTCCTTTTTTAGGTAAGAGGTTAGACCTACTCTCCTTAGGGTATTAGGGCTTATTCCATTTTATACATATACATATATTTCTTTCATATATTGCATAATGGTGGGGGTCTTTATAACAATGACTCTCCTCTTCACAATACTGTTGCTTGGTATATTCATTATCCTAATCATTGCAGTTCATGCAACTTCACAAATTGAAGTTATGTTGAATAAAAACTATTATAACTTCACTGAATCTGTGTTATTGCCTTTGTTTGTATGAGACATAATAAATCTGTGAGAAAAGGGTAATTTCAGTTTAACCACGACAACCCTGAGAGATCTTACTGTGAGTCCATGCGTAAGCGACTGCTACAAATCACCTTTTACTATTGTGTTTCTGGTGAGGTACTGCTAGTAAGCCGGTAAGGTTTGGACAACAGTTACAACTAGTTGTAGGAAGAAACTTAGTCACCTACAAACAAAAGTACTGTCATCCTGAGAACAGCAGTCTTGCTCAGAGCAAGAGTCCAAACTACGACATGGCGCCACCAACGATGGTGTTTAGGCACTAATTTACGGATACCCTGACTATCACTGTCTCACAGACAACAGGTACCCTTAGTACCATTATACGGAGACGTTCGTGGTCTTTGGGAGAATCCTCCTCAGCCGAACAGGTAACACCTAATTAGGCTGTAGGTTGTTCGAGCTCGAACTCACAAAAGTAAAAAATTCCCCTATTTTGGTGTTCCGTTTCTATAAAACAAATATGGCTAATACCATAGACATTCCTGCAAATGCTAGACAAGCACTTACACAACATTTATTAGCGCATGGCCTTACGGAAGAGGGCGGGGATGTTACTCTGATTATAGAAGCGAGTGAAGCCTACCAAACAGAAACATTTTACTGTTGGGTTGCCTTTCCTGAGGCTGACCAACGGACGCACACATTTCACACATATGACATTGCGGACGTACCCGTAAGATACGAAGCATACCAGTATCATGAAATATCGCTCACATATCAAGAGCATCAGAACTGGTTTGAAGGCGCCCTACCACATGTACTACGACGGGTGAGGCTAGGTCCTTTAAGTAATGAAGGGCCTACTTGGCCCATGTTTGCCACATATACACCTCACCCAGGCATACAGACTATGCCGATTGTAGATTTAAGAATATTATATAATGAATTAGTGGCATTATATAGACGATTGGTTCAGTTCGTAATGCGAACATTGAACACTACACCAGCGCGTCCAGCACCACCAGTAGCTGGTGGATATCAATTGGTTACTGGGATTAATCCACAAACAGTGCATACCATTATGGGTAAAGTGCCCTTGGATCGAGAAAAAATACTGTTCTGGATTGCTCAGAAAACAAATCAGCTGGAAGCTGTGTTTCCCCATACGGGGCCACAGGAGAAACATAGATTGCTCACTATGTGCTTGCCATTCGGGATGGTTCCCTCGGTGGATGAATGTGCCACTTGGGGTACAGTCTTCGCTGCCGTTTATACTACCACACATGGTACCCCTACACTTGCCAATTTACCTGAAGTGTTGAAACAAATACAAAATGAGCATGGGGCTGCACCGGCCCTAGATCTGGGGATGAAATTGATGCGTAACTTTGACGCCGTCTCCTCGATAATATTAAGTAATATTAAAGGGGAAGCAGTGGCACTGGCGATACGCCAGCGTCTCCGGGAAACTCCACATGTGGAACAGGAGAGACAGCTACCGAAAATAATATCTGATACCTATACTAGTATAGGACGGGATGGGCTGGGAGCCAAACCTAAAAAATTTGACATACCGAGTACCACCCATAAGGAAGGTACAAAGCAAGCACAAGAGGGCTCTAAAAAGCGCTGGGACAAACAAAAAGATTTCAAAGATAGGAGAAATAAAAGAGCTGATTCTCCACATCCGGAGTACTCCGAAAGGAGGTATAATTTCAGGAATAGGGATAACATTAGAACTCCTGACAGATATACTGATTCACGTCCTTCTCGTTCCTTTCAGGACGCACTGGATAGACGTAGCGAGAGAGGGGGCCGTCAAGATCGACGTCCGGAATACGTGAAAGAAAAGAAAGACTCGCCGCAGTCTACCATTAAAAAAGAAGAAAAGACTCCTCAGCAAAAGCCACAATTTAAAAAGAAGAAAGTGGCAGCACTGACCGTTAAAAATGCCAGTAGTATTGAGAACACTGTTGAGGAACAAGAGGTGGGCAGTGACTCTGTTGGACAGCGCAGCAGAGGTCACGATATGTCGCCAGAGTCTGAAAGATCATCTGGTTGCGACAGTAACTAGCGATTACATCGCAGTTGAAACGGCGGATGGCCGCGGTCTCCCACCCGATAGGGTTTATGATTTAACAATTCAGATAGAGGTAGACGTGGAACACATTATTAGTGTAATATTCTGGGATGAACTTACTAGTGATATCCTGTTGGCCGAGAGAGACTGGCCACCTGAACATGTCCGCAAGCTCCCACATGGGGAAGATGTCATTTTGCCTTCTTTCTCCGATCTTGTTCCGGAGGCAGACAAAAAAGACTATGCTGCTGAATGGGCTTTAGCGCAGGCACCTGCTTTATACCGTAACCATGTAGGTTGGGACAAGGACTCTCCTTGTCATGTTATTCCCGTTCGGTCTTCACCACACCCGCAGCCACAATACCCTGTTAAACATGAAGCAAAAGCTCCAGTGACGGAGATACTGTCACAACTTGAATACCAGGGAGTAATTGAGCCCTGTACATCAGCAATGAATAATCCGCTATTTCCCGTTGCGAAACCTGATCATTCATATAGAATAGTGGTTGATTATAGACACTTGAATAGTTATACACGCACATATGCTATACAAAATTCACACAGCACAGCGCTGATTAATAATATAGGGCGTAAAAAATACAAAACTACATTGGATATATCTAATGGATTTTTCTGCCAGAATTTAGCACATGAAAGTAGAGACCTAAGTGCATTTTCTTTTGGCTCTCAGAAACGCTTTTGTTGTTTACCCCAAGGCTATAAAAACAGCCCAGGACTGTTTTCGGCCCGTGTAACATCAATCTTGCACGAGCTTGATTCTGAGGCATTATCCTGTGTGGATGATATCTATCTCACTGATGACACCCTTGACATTCATCTTGCAAGGGTCGATCGGATAATTCTGGGATTTGCTGCCTTCGGTTATAATTTTAAGAAAAGCAAGATAGCCTTTCTTAGTGTATTGTTCCTAGGATATGAGCTATCAAACGAGGGGAAGAGCTTGGCCCCGCACTTCCTAGAAAAGTGTGCTCAGCTACAGCCTCCGAACATGCTTAAGAAATTACAGTCATTACTGGGTTTCTTTAATTTTGGCAGAACATACATTCCAGATTATGCTGAACACGTCAAGCCACTATGGGGGTGATTCTAACCTTGGCGGGCGGCGGAGGCCGCCCGCCAAAGTTCCCCCAACAGAATACAACTACGCGGTCAGAAGACCGCCGCGGTTATTCTGTGTTTCCCGCTGGGCTGGCGGGCGACCGCCAGAAGGCCGCCCGCCAGCCCAGCGGGAAACCCCTTCCCACGAGGAAGCCGGCTCCGAATGGAGCCGGCGGAGTGGGAAGGATGCGACGGGTGCAGTAGCACCCGTCGCGATTTTCAGTGTCTGCAATGCAGACACTGAAAATCTTTTAGGGGCCCTCTTACGGGGGCCCCTGCATGCCCATGCCATTGGCATGGGCATGCAGGGGCCCCCAGGGGCCCCAGGACACCCCTCACCGCCATCCTGTTCCTGGCGGTCACGACCGCCAGGAACAGGATGGCGGTGAGGGGGTCGGAATCCCCATGGCGGCGCAGCAAGCTGCGCCGCCATGGAGGATTCCTCAGGGCAGCGGAAAACCGGCGGGAGACCGCCGGTTTTCCGTTTCTGACCGCGGCTGTACCGCCGCGGTCAGAATGCCCTTGGGAGCACCGCCAGCCTGTTGGCGGTGCTCCCGCGGTCCCCGGCCCTGGCAGTCAATGACCGCCAGGGTCGGAATGACCCCCTATATGACTTAATTCAGCCCAATTTTTCTAGCAGGCGATGGACAATTGAACACACACACATCCTTAGGGACATACAACGGGACATGCTGGAGGCTAGACACTTGTACACACGTGACAATAAAACGAATTTGGTCATCAGAATAAAAGCTGGTGCCCTTGGATTTACCTATGTCACCTTTAATGAGGGTGACACGGTGCCGATAGCATACAAATCACATTTGTACTCCAATGCAGAGAAACGTTTTGCTCCTACTGAAAAAATTCTGACAGCAGTTCAGATGGCCGTCATAAAGGAGAGGCCACTTGCCCAGGGGAAGCGCATTATTGTTGTCTCCCCGGTGCCGGCCTTAGAGGCTGTCACTAAAGCGAGCGTTCCAAACGCTAAGGCATTACATCCACGCTGGATTCAATGGGCAACGTCTCTGACCGCCACTGATGTTGATTATGTGTTTGACCCAAGACTTCAGACACAAGAATTTCTCCAGTATGAACAGGAGTACCCCGCTCCCTTACACATATTGCCAATAGACAGTTATGATACCATCATTTATACTGACGGATCGGCACAACCGGCTGTGGGTACTAAACATCAATACTCGGCAGCTTGCGCAGCCGTGTGCGGGGTAATGGAAGACGGAGTTTTCCATCCTCATAATACCTACACTCAGACCTTAGGGGACTGCACAGCCCAGTTGCCCGAGCTTAAGGCTCTTCTTCTAGCGCTCGAACATTCAGAGCCAGGAACACAGACTTTGATCGTCTGTGATTCGTATTACTGCGTCCAGTCATACAATGAATACCTCAATCATTGAAAACTGAATGGGTTTAGAGATTCTAAAGGGAACACCATTAAACACAAAATGTTGTGGGGAAGGGTGGCTGATCTTAAGGATAAGCTGCCATGTGTCCATGTAGTTCATACATTAGGGCACCAACGTGTAGGAATACACGTTGCCGGTAATACATTGGTTGACGAAGCAGCCAAAGCATCAGTAGCTACGGCTTCTGTGGCTGCAGTGACTCGTTCTCGGACGAGGTTGGATAATGAAATACTGATTGCCGTTAAAGCCTCGGCTGCAGGCAAGACCCTTCCGAAAGGATACCCTACGAACTATACCTATCATATCAGTGCACAGAATGTTGCTTTTGCAACAATTCCTGATGTTGGTGATCGAGTGATCCCAAATGAAGACCAAAGATCGGGGCTCATTACAGCTGCACATGAGGGTGTTGCTTCTGCACATGCTGGTATACAGGCCACTATCACCATTCTACAACAACAGTACTGGTGGCCTGGTCTTTGCAGACGGACTAAACAGTATGTCCTTTGCTGTGACATTTGTCAGCAGATTAAGGGCTCAAATATCAGACGCCCTCCGCAGACATCTCTCTTAGTGTCAGACAAGCCACTCCATTGTGTGTACCTGGACCATTGTGGTCCCTTGCAACCTAATGGTGCATACAAATACATTTTAGTGGCTGTAGATTCCTGTTCTAGATTCCTGTGGGTATGGCCACAGCGGTCGGCTGACGCCCGGACTGTTACAAAAGATTTGCTGATCTTTATCGGTACATATGCGGTTGCAGCATTCCATTGGGACCAGGGCCCTGAATTTGCCTCTAAGGCTTTCAGGGACACCATGAGGACGATGGGTTTTGAACTCCATTACTCCTCACCATACCATCCCGAGGGAAATTCGGTCGTGGAGAGGCGGAATCGTGATCTAAAGCAGTCCTTAACAGCTCGAGTATTAGGTTCAGGCCGCAGTTGGTTACATCACCTATATGGGGTCCAGAGAGCACTGAATAATCTGCCAAGACGGTCCTTGGGGGGAAAGTCTCCATATGAGGTTCTCTTTGGGACAACTATGTATGTCCCCGACAGGAGCTTCAACAATTCCGTGATGATAAATCATCTGCAAGTGCTGCCACCTTGGGAATAAGGGACTTGGCGAAAACATCGACTGGCTGGATTCCTAACGTTGGGGATCTGGTTCGTGAGAAGATCGCTGTGAAAAAAGAGTTTGGTCCATCATACAGAGCACCTGTACCAGTCTTGGGAATAAAAGGCACCAGGACTGTCATCCTTCCACCATTGTCTGGTTCCAAATCAAACAGATTCATCTCCATTGATGACATCAAATTACACCATGTGGCCGATTCTTCACAGTAGACCAGGAGGTCCCTTGGGTAGTTCCCGATCCCCTCTCACTACCCAACAGGACATCCCTCTACATAGTAGGATGACCATCGCTACTACTGACTATGCAACTATGTCAGCTGCTGTTCCAGACACTTCCTCGACCATGGGGAGGGCGGAAAATTAACTTTTGTTGGTTCCAGTAACAACTTCGGAGAACACCCCGCTACAGGATTTGGCTGTATTCTACAAGAACATTTCAACGACTGGTAACGTCGTCTATCAAGAACTTCCACGAGCAGTGGATGAGAATTCGATGGGTCCTGTGTTTGCGGAAACTTCCTCTGGCTATTTTGTAGACATTGATGATTTTTCTTCAGATTTATCATCATCTGAGACTGACAAACTTTCCAGAGGTAGCAAATTCTATTGATGGCTTAAGAAGAACTATTTGATATAGCGCTTGATTTAGAGCTTGCCTCCTGTTATTTAAAGTCTCAGGGACAGCAAAGACTTCTCTCTGTCAGCACCTGGAGTCTCTGGAGAGACTCCTACTCTGCCAAGTGGTGCCCATCCAGTTCCTGGGACCCTGAAAGGAGAAGCTGGCATCCCAAGAGTGAGAAATCCACGCACAGAACGCCATGCGGTGAAAAGATCTATGCAACTCCGATCTGCAGCTGAAAAATGGCCGCACCGCCGGCTTCGCAGCTGAAAATCGATGCTCGCCTGCAACGCAACCTGAAGATCGACGCCCGAAGCTGGAGAAACGACACACAGCATTTGCTGACGGAGGCTTCTGAGATCACAGCCCGCACTGCGTGGTTTTCGGATCATCGTGCGGCTGGATTTCCAACACAAACACCGGTGGGCGTGTCAGAACGACGCAAGAACGACGCAAGGCCTGCCCGGACTCAAGAGTACTGACCGGATCGAAGCATCTCTCTCCTGCGTAGAGAAGAAATGATGCACGCCGACCCGATTAAAGGAGAAATGCCGCAAGGTCTTGCTCATGAATGAAATAGACTCATCGCAAGCCCTTTTTGATGCAAACTTGCCCGTGCAGGGTTATTTTCTATGCACCCAAGGTACATTTTCATGCTAACAGCGTTAGCGTTGTGTTTAAAACTACATAAAGGGGGTCATTCTGACCCTGGCGGTCGGTGATAAAGCGGCGGCCAATCCGCCAACAGGCTGGCGGTTCAAAAAATGGAATTCTGACCCTTGCGGGAACCGCCAACACAGCCCCCAACTTTACCACTCCGACCGCCACGGCGGGACAGACAAACAGCGCGGCGGTCACCGCCAACAGGCAGGCGGCAGACAAAGTACCGCCCACCCTATCACAACTCACCAATCCGCCACCTCATCCGGGGCGGGAGCCCGGCCGATAAAAACACGGCGGAAACAGACTACGAACGGGAAAACGCTCACCTCTATACACTCCACGAGGACGGAGGACAGCATGGAGCCCGAATTACACATCCTACCCGCTCTCGTCTACCTGCTCATCTACCACGAGTACGAACTCCGGCGCAGACGACAACGGTGAGTACCGCACCTACGACACAGGGGAGGGGGGGAGGAGGAAGGGTTACGGGCACACACATACGCATCACACCCACCCCCCAACTATCTACACACCAATGCAGAGCATCAAGTCAAAGTGACCCCACCCAAACCCCCCGGAATAACGAAAAGATATGATACAAGTGAGAAACAACATTTATGTACAAAATAGGTTCATTGAAGACATGGCAAAATAGGAAAATGATGGAAATATTATCTAATGTAAACATTGCGTGACCGAGAAATAGAGGCAGAAAGTCCTGCACAGTCACAGAAAATGCAAATGTCCGTGGGCCGAAGTGTATCAACACATGGGCAAAGCCCACAAACGAGACCTAAGTCCGTTGGAGAGAACACTGCAGGGGCATCACATGACAAAACTACAGGCACCTCAGGGGGAAGGTAAGGGGGGGCACCACAGCCACATGAGTCCACGACGCCAGATCCAAGAAGGGGCCACCATGCCCACCGTCCAATCCTGGGGAGTGCAAAGCCACAGTCTCTCAAGTCTCTACAGTGGGTGGCTTGCCCACTGTCATATCCTGGGGAGTGCAAAGCCACAGTCTCTCAAGTCTCTACAGTGGGTGGCTTGGCAGTCCATCAAGTGGATAACAGTCTCCACAGGCAATGGAGGAGGCAGGGTGGGCCGAGTGCAGCGTGAACATTAGCACAACACAGAACCGGCACAGTCATTGGCCCAGCGGTGCATGAGACGGCGGGGCCCAGCGGAGCGGTGCCTGAGATGAAGGGCCCAGCGGAGCGGTGCTTGACAGGAAGGGCCCAGCGGAGCGGTGCTTGAGATGAAGGGCCCAGCGGAGCGGTGCTTGAGATGAAGGGCCCAGCGGAGCGGTGCCTGAGATGAAGGGCCCAGCGGAGCGGTGCTTGAGACGGCGGGGCCCAGCAGAGCGGTGCCTGAGATGAAGGGCCCAGCGGAGCGGTGCTTGACAGGAAGGGCCCAGCGGAGTGGTGCTTGACAGGAAGGGCCCAGCGGAGCGGTGCTTGAGATGAAGGGCCCAGCGGAGCGGTGCTTGACAGGAAGGGCCCAGCGGAGCGGTGCTTGACCGGAAGGGCCCAGCGGAGCGGTGCTTGACAGGAAGGGCCCAGCGGAGCGGTGCTTGACAGGAAGGGCCCAGCGGAGCTGTGCTTGAGACGGCGGGGCCCAGCGGAGCGGTGCTTGAGACGGCGGGGCCCAGCGGAGCGGGCCTGAGATGAAGGGCCCAGCGGAGTGGTGCTTGAGACAGCGGGCCCCAGCGGAGCGGTGCCTGAGATGAAGGGCCCAGCGGAGCGGTGCTTGACAGGAAGGGCCCAGCGGAGCGGTGCTTGAGACGGCGGGGCCCAGCGGAGCGGTGCCTGAGATGAAGGGCCCAGCGGAGCGGTGCTTGAGATGAAGGGCCCAGCGGAGCGGTGCTTGACAGGAAGGGCCCAGCGGAGCGGTGCTTGAGACGGCGGGGCCCAGCGGAGCGGTGCCTGAGATGAAGGGCCCAGCGGAGCGGTGCTTGAGATGAAGGGCCCAGCGGAGCGGTGCTTGACAGGAAGGGCCCAGCGGAGCGGTGCTTGAGACGGCGGGGCCCAGCGGAGCGGGGCCTGTCTTGGCGGGGCCCTCTTCAGCGGTGCCTTTCAGGACGGCGGGGCCCTCTTCAGCGGTGCCTTTCAGGACGGCGGGGCCCTCTTCAGCGGTGCCTTCCTGCACGGCGGGGCCCTCTTCAGCGGTGCCTTTCAGGACGGCGGGGCCCTCTTCAGCGGTGCCTTCCTGCACGGCGGGGCCCTCTTCAGCGGTGCCTTCCTGCACGGCGGGGCCCTCTTCAGCGGTGCCTTCCTGCACGGCGGGGCCCTCTTCAGCGGTGCCTTTCAGGACGGCGGGGCCCTCTTCAGCGGTGCCTTTCAGGACGGCGGGCCCTCTTCTGCAGTGCCTGGCCTGTAATTCCAGGGAGTCTGACCTGGGCAGGACTCCCTGCTCAGTCGCCCTCCGACCGTGCAGTTGCTGGACCCTTGGGTGACGGTATCCTGAGCCCTAGGGTGTCCTCCCTCACACCCGGGATGGGGCTTGTGGGGCCCTCCTGGTCCGCGCTCCTGCTGCCAGACTTCTCCGCCCTGCTGCCCTTGCCCTCCTTTGCTGTGGCTCTCTGGGCCTTGCCTCCCCTGGATGTTGTGGCAGGTGAAGTGTCCGAACTTTGGTCCTTGGGGGCAGCCGTGGCACTCCTCCCGCGGCGGCCCCTCACTTTCCGGGTCCTCTTTCCAGGGGGGAGGGCTGGCTGTCCCCTTGCTGCTGACCGATGTCTCACTGCTGGCAAAGGGGGGACTCCAAAATCCATGGACGACGCTGACACGTGAACCCGGGCTGGTGGTGGCTGAGGTGCTCTTGGGACTCTTAGCAGATGGAGGGGGTGGGTCAGGTGAGGGAAAGAGGTCAAGATTGGAGAGGTAACACTTTTTAGGACCAAGGTAAAAGGTAGGTGCAGTGGTTATGGGAGTGGAGGAAGAGGAGGTGGTTGTAGGAGAGTCAGGTGTGCTGTCCTTGGGTGAAGGTGCATGGGCTGCAGGCTGTCGTGAGGTGGTTGGCTGTTGGGTGAGTGGCTGCCTGCGTTTGTGTGTCTTGGAAGAGGGGGTGACAGACAGTGTGGGAGAGGACACAGGGGACGTGTAAACGGCAGTGGGGGTGGTGACTGCACGTGTGCGGACTGTAGTGGAGGGTGTGCTGGTGATGGGTGTACTGGCTGTTGGTGGTGTGCATGCAGGTGTGAGTGGCGACGTCACAGGGAGGGAGGAGGGAGACGAGGTGGGGGACACAGAGGTGGTAGTGGCTGTTGGCATGTCTGCATCTGGGTGTTGCTTGGGTGAATGTTTGTGTGATCTGTGGTGCTTATGTCTGGAAGAGCTGCCCTTGGGTGTTGAGGTGTGTGCAGGCTGGTCTGATGGTGTGGGTGGGATAGGCAGAGGAACAGGAGACAGAGACAGGGTGGAGGCAGTTAGAAGAGGGAGGCTGGAAACAGGGACAATGGCTGCCGTCAGTGCTGAGGCCAGAGAATTGAACGATCGTTGATGGGCAGACTGACCCGAATGAATGCCCTCCAGGTATGCATTGCTACGATGCACCTCCCTCTCTACCCCCTGGATGGCATTCAAAAGGGTAGTCTGCCCAACAATGATGGTCCTCAGGAGGTCAATGACCTCCTCACTGAGGGCAGCAGGGGTAACAGTGGCAGGGCCTGAGGTGCCTGGGGCGAAGGAGACGCCCGCCTTCTTGGGCGAGCGGGCACGGAGCGTAGGCTGAGGGGCTGCTGGGAGGGCGGAGCTGGTGCGCTGGGTGGCGGCTGTACCTGTAGAGGCGGGGGGCACGGATGTTGCCACCACCGCTAGGGAGCTCCCTTCCGAGGACGTGTCGGTGTCGCTGGTTTCACCACGGCTCCCCGTTGTGAACCTCCCCTCGCCCTCCGTATCACTGGTGGCCTCGGTGTCTGTGCCATGGCCCACCGGGGCCTTGTGAGTCGCAGCTCCCTCGTGCTCCGGTGCCAAGTCTCCTCCGCCTGATGATGCTGAAGCACACATGCACAAGAAGACAAAGTAAAAGGGTGGGGGGAGACATAATAAAAGGTTGAGTACATGCATTGTCAACACCGTTGGCGGAGAGGACAGACACAGGAGCCTCATGCACTAAGCCGCGCAATCGGGGTACACTACTGAGTACTTGTGACTGGGCCAACAGGTCTAGGGACAACAAACGCGCACATGGGTGATGCAGGACCATGGCTAGCTGTACCTGTCACCGTACAGGAGGTTGGGGGCTGGGGCACAGGGCCATGCCTAAAGGAGGGGACTACACTACAGAAAGCGCCCTGGCCTAATGTCACCCACAGCCCTCCTCCCCCACCCAGACGCCTCCACTGCGTGTAAAGATAGCTGAATGTGCTGGTACTCACCCCCTTGTGTCTGCTGTGATGTCGTCACGCGCCCATCCAAATCGGGGTAGGCCACCGCCAGGATCCGGGACATCAGGGGGGTCAGGGTACGGCCATCCCCAGCAGTGACTCGGCGGTCTTCCTGGTCCCGCGGCGGATGTCCTCCCACCTCTTGCGGCAGTGGGTGCCCCGTCTGTTGTGGACCCCCAGGGACGGACTTCCTTGGCGATGGCACGCCAAATGTCGATCTTCTGATGGGCGCTGACCTATTTGACATGTACAGGGTGGAAATTGAAATATCATCAATTTTCTGCATGATAGATGCGATTGGCCCCCCCTCCCCAACCTTGCCATGTGGCACATGCTCTCATCTGTCGTGCCTTGCACTCCTCATTCGCTCCCCACCCCACCATCTTACATCCACCATACACAACCCAGGCATAGCCCATGCAACGTGCACACAGTGTACTTACCTGTTGGTCTGGAGGACCGTAGAGTCGCGAATACTGGGGCAGGACCCCATCCACAAGTTTCTCCAATTCTTCTGTCGTGAAGGCAGGGGCCCTTTCCCCAGTCGCAGCAGCCATTGTATCTCCCAGACCGAGGTCACAGCAGCACTTGCAGTATAGGTCCTCTCCTGTGGATGATCAGGTCTCGAGTGATTAATCAGATAGAAAATGGCGGTCACGCCCGCGGCGGCGCGTACCGCCGCGGTGCGTTCCGCGACCGCCGGCGCAGCTAGTCATTGGCCCGTGAAACCCATAGGGTTCGATGTTAACCAATGCGGCTTTGCGCCGCGGTCTTCGACCGCCTACCGCCACGGTGTGTCACGCCAGCGCATTGACCTCACATCCCATTGTCACACTTCTCAGGTCAGGCAGCCGCCATTACCAGGGGCCACAGGGCTTAATTACTACTGCGTCACACAGGCCTAGGCGTTGCATTGCCACTCATACAAACCATTCAATGCATTGACAATCGTGTACTGTGCAAGCTGTAGTTACGTACCTGTGGGTTGTTTGACTCTGTGCTCCATGTTGTCCTTCCTAGGCACCGTCCGCTGGGACTTGCGAGGAGAAGGATGAATCCTCCCGTGTACCGACCGCTGGTGGACCTGTCGACAATGGAGGAACGTCATATAATACTTCGATACCGACTTGACCGAGCCACTATACATGAACTGTGTGCCCAGCTGGAGCCAGCACTGATATCCCCCATCCGCCAACCCACAGGAATTCCCCCTCTGGTGCAGGTTCTGTCAGTCCTCCATTTCTTGGCAAGTGGGTCTTTTCAGACAACAGTGGCCATGTCATCAGGGATGTCTCAGCCTATGTTTTCTAAGATTTTGTCCAGAGTGTTGTCTGCCCTGACGAAATACATGCGGAGCTACATAATTTTCCCTGAGGAGGGTGATTTGGCCACTGTGAAGGCTGACTTCTATGCCCTTGGACATATCCCCAACATCATTGGTGCCATTGATGGGACCCATGTGGCCTTAGTACCCCCAAAAGACGATGAGCAGGTGTACAGAAACAGGAAAAGTTACCATTCTATGAATGTCCAGGTCGTCTGTTTGGCTGACCAGTACATCTCCCATGTAAATGCCAAGTTCCCTGGGTCAGTGCATGACGCGTATGTTATGCGAAATAGCAGCATCCCCTATGTGATGGAACAGCTACAGAGACACCGTGTGTGGCTAATTGGTGACTCTGGTTACCCCAACCTGCCGTGGCTACTGACCCCAGTGAGGAATCCCCGGACCAGGGCAGAGGAACGGTACAATGAGGCCCATGGGCGATCTAGGAGGATCATAGAAAGGACCTTCGGCCTCCTGAAGGCCAGGTTTAGGTGCCTGCATATGACAGGGGGATCCCTCAGGTACTCACCAAAGAAGGTGTGCCAGATCATCGTGGCCTGCTGTATGCTTCACAATCTTGCATTGCGGCGCCAGGTGCCTTTTCTGCATGAGGATGGTCCAGATGGTGGTGTTGTAGCAGCTGTGGAGCCTGTGGAGAGTGAAGAGGAGGAAGACGACGGGGACGACACGGACAACAGGGACACGGTCATACAACAGTATTTTCAGTAGCACCCAGGTAAGAATCCCCCACGTAATTTTACATTTCCTTCTGGCCTCCTGCATCTCTACTTTCTGTGTTTCCCCCCAGTTCCTTTCAACTGAATTGTGACTTTCCTTTGGCTTTTCAGAGCTGTATGACCCACTGCGTGACATCTGGTTTGTTCGGCAATGGAGTAAAGCAAATTGACAATGGTATGTTGTCATCACAAAGTAACTGCACGTTTTTGACCCGTTATGCATAATACATTTGTTAAGAATACAAGCAGACTCCTGAGTGTTTTATGTGCAATAAGTGATTTATTTAAAGTGCTACATATAGGTCCATGATAGTAAAACGGTGATGTGTGGGGGTGGAGTGATGTCCATGGCAGAGTCCAGTTCTCCCTCGCACAGGTGCATTGTCCATATGCCTGTGGAAGGATGGAGCAGGGGCAGTTCAAGGTTGGACAGGGTGACGATGTGGGACAGTGGAATGACATCCGGGGGGATCTTAGGCTGGCGGGGGTCTTGGCATCCTACTCTGTCTTCCTTTGTGATCTCAGGCTCCTCTTGCGGGGTGGTTGATCTTCAGCAGGAGGTGGGGTTCTGGTGGCCCGTCGTTGTGTGGGGGCCTCCTGTCCACTAGCGCCGGCGGAGGTGGTAGGATGTTCCTGGTCCGGGCTGGGGACAGGGGCCCTTTGGGGTGCCACATGGTCCCGCAATGTGGTGACTATTAGGTTCAGGGCCTGGACGATGTTCCTGAGCTCCTCTCTGTACCCCATGTACCGTTCCTCCTGCTGTGCCTGGATCTCCTGGAACCTGGCCATTACCGTCGCCATCGTCTCCTGGGAGCGGTGGTATGCTCCCATGATGGTGGTGAGGGCCTCTTGGAGAGTCGGTTCCCTGGGCCTGTCCTCCCCCCCCTGTCGCACTGCAGCCCTCCCAGTTGCCCTGTTTCCCCGGGCCTCTGTCCCCTGGACGGTGTGCCCGCTACCACTGCCCCCAGGTCCCTGTTGTTGGGGTGTTGGGTCAGCCTGGGTGCCCTGTAGTGGCGGATACACCGCTGATTGACCTGTCCTGGAGACAGAGGCATGGGCCTGCTGGGTGGGAGCGGTGCTGATATTCCCAGAGGGGGGTTAGGTCTGCTGTGGCCTGTGTCTGTGTGTTGGGAACCGACTGTCCAGAGGTCCCCGATGGTCCGGGCTGGTCATCAGGTTCCAGGTCGACAGAGCTGCTGTCCTCACTGCGGGCCTGTTCTGGGGGTGGGATGGACATATCTGGACCCTCCTGGCCGGTGTGTTGGCGTTCGGGCCCTGCAGGGGTGAAAGAGTATGGTTATTGCTTCTGTGTGTTCCATGGTGTGCGATTTGTGGGTGCCCTTGTCCCCCAGTGCTGGCATCCCCTTGTGGCAGGAGTTGTGAGGGTGGTTTGTGGGGGGGATGGGTATGTGCAGTGGTCATGCATAGGTGATGGGTGTCCATGGTTTGTGTTGGCATTCAGGGTTTGGTATTGGGTTGGGTGGGTTGTGCTGGTGAGACATTGGCAGGGAGGCTGTGTGCTGGGGGGTTGGGGGTGAGGGTGGGGGTGTGGGTTGGCATGCTGGTGGTTGGGGGGGGGAGTAGTTGAGACTAGACTTACCAGAGTCCATTCCTCCGCCTACTCCAGCGAGGCCCGCAGGATGCAGGATGTTGAAGACCTCTTGCTCCCATGCTGTGAGTTAGGGAGGCGTGGGTGGTGGTCCGCCGCCAGTCCTCTGCACAGAGATGTTGTGTCTGGAGACCATCGACCGTACCTTCCCCCGTAGGTCGTTCCAGCGCTTTCTGATGTCTTCCCGGTTTCTGGGATGCTGTCCCACCGCGTTGACCCTGTCAACAATCCTCTGCCATAGCTCCGCCTTCCTGGCTATTGTGGTGTGTTGCACCTGTGTGCCGAAGAGCTGGGGCTCTACCCTTATGATTTCCTCCACCATGACCCGGAGTTCTTGGTCAGAAAACCTGGGGTGTCTTTGGGGTGCCATGGGGTGGTGTGGATGAGGTGTGGGGTGGTGTTTGCGGTGATGTGAGTGGTGGTGTGTGGTGATGTGTGCGTAGATGTGGTGTGGTTAATGATGTTGGGTTCCTGTGTGTGTTGGGGTTTTAGATTGATGTTCTCTCTCTCTCTCTCTCTCTCTCTCTCTCTCTCTCTCTCGCCTTCTCTCCGATTTCCAACTAGTGGGGGTTTGTGGGTGATGTGGGTGTGTGTTTTATAGTTGCTTGGATGTGTGGGAGTGGTGTTTGTATGTGTATCAGGTGTGTGTATTTCAAATTGTCCAATGTGGCTGGGTTTTGGAGCCTGGGTGTGTATTTTGACCGCGGCGGTGTGTACCGCCAATGGAATACCGCGGCTGAAAGACCGCCGCATGGATTGGTGGGTCGTAATGGCATGGGCCTGTTTGTGTTGGCGTGGCGGTGGAGGTTTGGTCATCTCCAGTTTATCGCTGCCTGCTGATGAGGCGGCCTTCCGTGGATGTCGGGTTTTTGGCGGCTTGGCAGTTGTTGGTCAGAATGACCGTGGCGGCTTTCCGCGGCCGCGGCGGTAGAATGGCGGTCTTCTGACCGGCGGTAGGAGCCTTTTACCGCCGAGGTCAGAATGACCCCCAAAGACTCTTTTTGCATTTTTAGTGATGACTTGTATATTGTGGATTTTTGTAGTTTTGGTCTTGTTTTGTTTAGATAAATATTTCCTATTTTTCTAAACCTGTGTTGTGTCATTTTGTAGTGTTTTCATCATGTTACTGTGTGTGTTGGTACAATACTTTACACCTAGCACTCTGAGGTTAAGCCTACTGCTCATGCCAAGCTACCAAGGGGGTAAGCAGGGGTTAGCTGAGGGTGATTCTCTTTTACCCTAAAAAGATTGAGGGTCCTTGCTTGGGCAGGGGTAACCTGACTGCCAACCAAAGACCCCATTTCTAACACTTTGTCAACCCTCTCAGGGCCCATTGTACTAATCCAGGGGAACCCTTTTCCTCATGTGTGGACTCCATCTGTGCAGCACTTAACCTTACCTTGTTCACAGATGCTTCCCAGTAGGCAGACAGTACCACTATGGCCAGCAGTGTGATGTGGTTCATTCCACCCTTTTGGTCTGACTTCGGTCCACAACCCATGGAAAACTCTGATCACAAGGACAACAACCAACAGAGGCCACTGACAGCTATCAGTCTCAAGAGCCAGGCCCCAGATCATCCCAGGGTCTCTAGCCTCTGTGGTTTTGAAATGTGGGGGGCAGTAGCCCTTGGTGCCTCACATCCTTTTTCCATTTCACATCCCACCAGTTCAGCTGTGGTATCCTGAGACTGGTCACTCATCTTAGAGTCTGTGCCCTCAGGCTGAGCAGAGGGCAGGGGTGGGCTCTCCCTTCTCCTGACCCTCTTGCTGGGGTCCTGTACCTTCTGCTTTGAAATGGTACCCCCAGAAAACTGAACTGATAGAGTGACCCTGGAGGTCATCCGTCCCAGTTCCCCTGACACCGGAAGCAACTCATTCCCCAGACCAGAATGCAGTCTGTGAACATCTGGTGACTAATTATGATCCTTCTCTGGGTCACCTCCCCACCCCACTCTAGGGGCACCAGAGCCACAGGGCGGAAAATGTCTGCCCATTGGCTGGAGTCACTCTACACACATGGTCAGTGAAATGCTCTGTGGAAACTAGCCTTTCTTCAACCATGGTATGACTAGCCCCACTGTCCCTCACAGCAGTGACTGGGATCTCATTTACTGTCAGCTGGTGGAAGTGACAACTCCCATCCTCAGGGAATACCAACTCACCCTCTGAGTCCACCTCCCAGCTAAGGGAGATCACAGCATGGTCTATGACCTGCCCCTGAGGACTTCCTCC
The DNA here is from genome assembly GCF_031143425.1 of Pleurodeles waltl. NCBI lineage: Eukaryota > Metazoa > Chordata > Amphibia > Caudata > Salamandridae > Pleurodeles > Pleurodeles waltl. Next base: position 775,928,280 of record NC_090448.1, on the reverse strand, counting down.
CCCTAAGGCCATATTCGCCACCCCTGTATAGGGGCCACAAGTAGGGGTTTCCCTAGGGCAGACAGGGTCCCTTTTTTTGTGTACTAGCTGGGAACACTCAAAGCAACAGGGTTGAAGATGGGGTGCCCTGGGCCACCGCCCACCAGAACCTCCCTTCTTCCTGTCAGAAGGGACATGGGAACCTTTTTCCTCCCCCTTATCCTAGGATCTGTCTGTGTCTCTCTCACCTCCCCCTCCTTCTTCTTTTGTGGACCCTGCCCACCCTTGGCTGAGTCTCCCACATACAACTTCTTTTGGACCCTGGTGCTGAGCCTGCTGTCCGTCTCCTTGGCAAGCTTCCTGGGGTCAGTAAGCTTGCTGTCAATCCAGTGCTGGTGCAGCTCTGGAAAACAATGACTAGACAAGTGCTTCCGTGCAATCAAACTGTACTGCCCCTGACAGTGGGTTACCTCACTGCCCTTCACCCTACCATTCAGTGCTCTGCAGAAAGAATCAACATACTCCACCCAAGTTTGGGACCCAACTTTACTACTCTCCGTAAACTTTACCCTGTAACTCTCTGGGGTGAGGCCATACCTCCTGGTCAGGATGTCCTTCTTGGCAGGATACCTCATCTGATCCTCTGCTTCTAAGACCAACAAGGTGCTCCTCCCCACCACTGAGAAATACTTCCACATGCATGCCTCCCGATCACTCTCACTGACCCTGTGCATACTCAGTGCCACCTCATAACCCCTGAACCACTGTTCTGTGTCATCTCCCACAAAAAAAAATTCTTTACTACATCTTTGGGTATATGCACCTTCTCCTCTGATCCCACTGTAGTACTGCTGCCCCATCTGTGAAGGACCTGCTGTTTAGATCCAGCTCCTTCAAGCTCAGCTCTTGAGCTAAAAGCATTTTCTTCTCCTCTACGGTGATTTTCCCCTTCTTCACATTGTTTTTCTCTTTCTCTGCCTTCTTTTTCAATCTGGCTATTTCCAACAAAAGCTCCATCTCATGCTTCAGCTTGAGCTTCTCCAGCTCGATCTGGAGCCGCCTAGCCTTCGGCCTGTGCTCCAGCTCCTCAAGGGTCAGACCTCTTGAAGAAACACTTCTGCTTGCCCTGGAAGGGGCGTTCCTCTCAGGCAGATCCTGGTTATCCACCAAATCCCCGTCATGCAGGTTCTCCTCCTCTCCCTCCACAACAACATTCTCCTCCTCTGTGTGTTCATCAGCCTCCTTTGCTGCCAACCAGGCCCTTGGGCCTTTTGCAGCTCCTCCCTTTTATGAGGCCTTCAATAGAACACTTGAGCTCCTTACATAACTTTTTGAGCTGAGGCACCAAAAAGGAACCAGTCTCTACTGCTCAAACACCAAATCTACAGCAACTGCTGATGGCTCCCCAGACTGAGACATGATTGTGGATAATCCAAAAGTTGCAAAGTTTCAGGAAGGCAAAAAGAAGAGAAGGCTAAAAAAACAGTATGTGGTTGCTTAATGGTCTGTAATATAGAAGTAGTGTACACCAATCACTGTTTGTAAAGCACAAATACAAGTCCAGTCCCACCGTTGCCACCAGTGTTAGAAATGCTGTCTTTAGTTGGCAGTGGTTTTCACCCTGCTTAAGTAGGGACCCTCACTCTAGTCCAGGTAAGGGAGTCACACAGCTAAGAAAACAACTACTCACCCCCTTGCTAGATTGGAATGAACAGTCAGGCTTATCTCAGAGGCAATGTGTAAAGTATGTGTACACCACAAAAGTACTCCCTACCAGCTTAGAAAAGTAGCCAATATTTATCTGAGCAAAGCAAGACCAAAATGACAAAAAGCCAACATACACAAGCACAGATACACATTTTCAAAGATTAAATCTAAGTAAAACTCTTAGACACATAATAGCTCTAACTGGAGCTATCACAATGGCTTGACGGAGTCATTCCCAACAGTCTGAAGCTACTCGCAAGGGAGTGCAGGCTGGTCACAGAGTTGCACGGACCCCAGGTACAGTACTTTGGAAAACGAAGACCCAAAGATGTTGCACAGAGTCGGGGAGATGAGGCGTCGCTGGAGCGAGTGTGGCATCAGTTTCTTACTGCTACCGGGGAGGAGAGGCACCAGTTCCTTACTTCTAGGGAGGGGAGGTGAGGTGTTGGTTCATCATGGTTGCAGCAAGCAGCAGGCCAGCACAGCAAGGCAACAGGCAGAGTGGCAGCCCTCCTACAGCATCCAACTCCTCTGCCTAGCCGAATGTCCTCAGTCCAGAAGCTTATCAGATGATGTTTCTGGGATTTGGAGTAGACTCTGTCTCAGTTACCATAAGCCTACAAGTTCATAAGATTGGTGCTATAAAAAGGGAGGTTTGCTTGGCTTTGACGAGAGAGAAACTCAAACTATGATGAATAGCCAGACTGGCAGGTCTTCTAGCCTCCTCCATTCAGACAATATTTGTAGGGCCTCTTCACTATTGTCCTCTTCAGAGTTAAAAGTCATTCACTTAACCAAGGACCTCTTATACTCAGACCAGATTCAGTTATCAATGGAAGTATGCCAAGTTCTTGAGTGGGACAAGATAACATGGATGCATGGACCGGAAGGGTCATTTTTGGTTTCATTTCAGAAATGGTGAATGAACAGGACACCTGGTGCTTTAGCTGAGGTGCAAGATGTGGAGGAATTGCAACAAGAAATAGGTGATCCTAAGAGGAATTACCCCTTCATATCAGTTGCCTCAAACTTCTGGTAGGATCCTTTGTGATCTACACCTTTTCCTCCCTATCGACCCAGTGTTGTATTCTTTTAAAAATGCACAATGTCTCAGCAGTCCAATACATCAACCAACTAGGAGGAATAAAATCCCACTTTCTAGCAGAGATTGCCAAGGACTTTTGGTATTACTGCCAGACCCACAACATTTCAGTGTTAGCAATACATCTCCCAGGCACGGAGAAAAGAGTGGCAGAGTGGAATTCCCATCAACCCAGGGTCTCCAACGAATGGAAACTAACCTCATATTTATTTTCCAGGATAGTCCGAAAATGAGGTCCATGTTAAACAGACGTTTGTGCATTTTGCTTGACATTTCAAATTCCTTTGTTGTACAGCTAAAGACCGGATTCTCTTTTTCCATGCTCTTGAGACTAACCCTCCAAGTCAGTAAACAGACATTCTAATTTCATCCTGTGGAAGACTCAGAGTTGGTTCCCACTTCACCTTGGATTATACTGCACTCAACCTGTCATTCTTCCAGGTTTTCCAACTGTACTACTGGACTCAGTGGGTAAATACCATCCATTGATCACGTAACGCCAACTGAAACTGGAATGTAGGTTATGAGCTGCAAGTAACAAAATGATCTCCGTGACAAAAGCAGTAACCCACTTAGCTATCTTCATAAAATCCAAATCTATGATCTGCATGGTACATAATGTTTGAGCAGGCACATTAACCCAATATGCTACTTTATGGGTCAAAACTGTGGCCAGACAAAACACTGATCTCTCCAGCAAGTGCATTAATGACTTCTATCTTAATTTATCCAACAAGTGCATTTACCAGAGTTATCTTGATGTCACACATCAGTGTAAGATATTTTAAAATGCAGCCTCTTTGTGATCAACTAAGTACTCAGGAACAGACAGACTTACTGTCATATTTGTCCTATTTACCAATTTCTTTGCAGAAGAGTTAAAAAAAATAATATCCAAGATGACTGTCAGGCTGTGTTTTTCATGACCACCCCTTTCTGCTGCTACACCTTGATCACAAATGCATGGTCTCCCAGAGTTTTCCATTTCTAGTACGGTTGAAGGTGACTCAGGTACCCCTGTACCAAGGCTCACTCCTTTTCCACACCAATGGATTGTGTGGCTATAAAGCACTTCCTTAAAACTGTGCAAGCCAGATGTAATTTATGGATGTGATATGCAATTATGTCCTCCACCCCTGCATGGCTGCACAGCCTCACCAATTTCTCTTATCATACAGCCAGTTTGTTTCAGTTTACCAGTGCTCAGAGGTTGGAGGCAAACAAGCTGAAAACTAGAAATAAAAGAGTAATCAAGAAGCACAGTGAATTAAACCCTTGACACTTGCATTTGATGTGACCTGCAGGCTACAATTTTAAATGCTGCCAGGGCTTGCCATCCTTCAAAGCTCGATAAATTAAGAACCAATAAATTGGGCAATGATATCACTTGCTGTTTTTGATATTCAGAGATGACAAAACAGGGGTATCCAGTGGAACATAAAAAAGAAGTTGTCAGGGCATGAAAAAGCCTGAGAAGATACCAGGTGTGGAATCATGCTGCTCCCACCTGGCCCTTCACTTTCAGTGGGATCCCTGTTACTTGCCCCAGTCAAGGATCCTTGGAAGCCACAGCATCCTCTGGCACCCTCAGAACCTTGCTGTCCCTGTAGGCTCAGCCAGATCGCTGTGCCCTGGTGCATCGATCAGAGGGCCTGCTCTTAGTGCCGATGGCTGTTCACCTGCAGGGGTTGGATGGAACTTTCTTGGCTCCTCGCGCCTCTGCCCAATGGCATCTGAAGGTCTCGCTCACTCGTTCTTCCTGGCTCTTCATGGAGACAGCTCTGGCCTGGAGTTAGATGGAGACCCCTCATAATGTGGTGCCTCGACTAGGATGGCGTTGGAGGCCTGGCTCTTCCACCCCTTTTGGCCCTTCTGGGAGTCATCTGCCCACCTGCGGTGGTCAGGCAGGGTCCCCTCACCACCTCACACCTAGACCCGGACGATGAAGGGCCCATTCCTGCCAGCCCTTCATGAGGACAGTTGCCCACCTGCTGGGTATGGACAGAGCCCCATTGCTGCAGTTTGCAGCCCGGCAAGCGCATCAGCCACCCCCTCAGGCCTACGCCTCTACCATCCGGGTGGTGGCACTGGCCTGCCCACAGTGCCCAGGCCCTTCTGGTAGTCTCTGGAACCAGTGCCTTAAACATGCTCCTGTCCCCCTCTGAGTTGGATTGCTGCCTGTTCCAGGCCCTACCTGCACATCCTACATGAGTGTGAGCTAGTGGCTGTGCATGCATTCTTTGCCTACCCAGGGGCCTTGATGCTGGGCTTCTGATATGGGGTGCTGGGCCCCGTTTGATGGGCAGGAACCTTGATCTCTACACACTCCTGTCTGCCCAGATGAACTGGCCTACGGTCTGCCCTTGGGTCCTCTGGGGGCTGCCGATCACCACAGATTTGAGCGGGGCACAGATGACCCCAACTAGCGCCTTACCCTGCATCAACTGTGAGCCCCTAGAGGCTGGCCTACACTCCACTGGTCAGGGGCCTCCTGGATGTGCACTGGTGCATGTCACTAACTTCAGATGAGGGGGAATCCCCCATCTGTGGGCTCTGTGGGTGGGAAGTAGGCCCCTTTGATTTGCGTGAGGTACTTTAATTGCTCAGTGACTGTGGAACCACCTCATTGTGTGGTGGCCTGCGTCTCAACCACCCAGACTACTTCCAGGCCTACCTTTCAGGCCCACACTCATGACACTGGTTGCCATAGTGGCCGTCCCTCCCTAGGGCTGGCTCTGGAATCTATCATCATGGTGGGGCGGCGGCAATAAAAAGGACTCCTCTACTAAATCCTTTCTCCAGACCCCCTCCGAGGGTGACCCCCAATATCATCATTTCATCCCCACCAGCAGAGGGGATGGCCACTTCGGGGAATGACCACCCCATCACCAAGAACTTTCTCCTTCAGCTTGTCCAGGAAATCAAGGATGATATTATAGGGTAAAGATCAATCTTCAACATGACCACTGTGCCCTTCAGCGGGTTGTGGATGACCACGGGGGCTGTATGACAGAAACCGAACAGTCATTTGACAAACAATCTGAGGAATGTGAAGCCCTGCAACAATGTATCCTTCAACTTTAGGATCAATTTATTGCCCTTCAAGAGAAATGCGAGTAGTTAGAAAACAGGTTGTATCACCACAGCATCTGCATCCATGGAGTCTCCACCACTGTGACCGACGCTGCTCTTCCTTAATACCTCCTGGACCTGTTTGATGCCCTCCTAGAGCATGACACAGGATCACCAATTCATTTAGACAGGACACACAGAGTGATATCCCTATACCAATCCAGGAAAGGCGATGAGGGGGGAACGGTGCTGCTACTGCTCAAATAGCCAGGTTTTGAGCCGCTTCCTGAAAGTCAGCCGGCCTTCGGTCTGCCTTAGGGGCAAGGGAAGGGTGTTCCAGGTGTTGGCGGCGAGGTGGGAGAAGGATCTGCCTCCGGTAGTCGCTCTTCGGATGTGGGGGACGGTGGCGAGGGCGAGGTCGGCTGAGCGAGTTGGCGGGACGGGGTGTAGAAGGTGATTCATCTGTTGAGGTAGGCTGGACCAGTGTTGTGGATCTCTTTGTGTGCGTGGGTGAGGAGCTTGAAGGTTATCCTTTTGTTGACGGGGAGCCAGTGTAGGTCTTTCAGAAGGTGGGTGATGTGGCTCTGGCGGTGGGCATCAAGGATCAGGCGTGTGGAGGCGTTTGTATGCGTTGTAGTCGTTTGAGGAGTTTGGCCGGGGCTCCTGCGTAGAGGGTGTTTCCGTAGTCAAGTTTGCTGCTGACAAGGGCTTGGGTGACTGTTCTTCCTGTATCTGTGGGGACCCATCTGTAGATCTTGCGGAGCATGCGGAGGGTGTTGAAGCAGGTTGAGGAGACAGCGCTGACTTGCTTGGTCAAGGAGAGTTTTGAGTCAAGGATGATGCCCAGGTTGCATGCGTGGTTGGTGGGTGTTGGGGCTGCTCCCCGAGCGGTCGGCCACCAGTAGTCATGCCAGGCTGAAGGGTTGGCACCGAAGATGAGGACCTCCGTCTTATCTGAGTTCAACTTCAGTTTGCTGTTCCTCATCCATTCGGCAACGGCCTTCATTCCTTCGTGGAGGTTGGATTTGGCGGAGAGGGGGTCCATGGTGAGGGAGAGGATCAGTTGGGTGTCGTCGGCGTAGGAGATGATGTTGAGGTTGTGCAGCCGGGCGACGCGGGCGAGCGGGGCCATGTAGATGTTGAAAAGTGTAGGGCTGAGGGACGAACCTAGGCGAACGCTGCAGATGATCTTGGAGGCTTTGGAGCGAAAAGGGGAAGACACTCTGGGTTCTGCCGGAGAGGAAGGAGGTGGTCCACTCCAGAGCCTTGTCCCAGATCCCTGCGTTGTGAAGGCGTGTGCGTAGGATGCAGTGGCAGGCGGTGTCGAAGGCGGCCGAGAGGTCCAGGAGGATGAGGGCTGCGGTTTCGCCGTTGTGAAGCAGGGCCGTGATGTTGTTTGTGGCGGCGATGAGGGCGGTTTCCGTACTGTGGTTGCTGCGGAACCCTGACTGGGATGGATCCAGGATGTTGTTTTCTTCGAGGTAGTGGGTCAGTTGTCTGTTGACGATCTTCTCGATGACCTTGGCCGGGAATGGGAGCAGGGAGGTGGGGCGGAAATTCTTGAGGTCTCTCGGGTCCGCCTTGGGTTTCTTGAGTAGGGGTTTGATCTCAGCATGCTTCCAGCGCTCGGGTAGGCCGCGGTCTCGAAGGAGATGTTGATGACTTTGCGGAGGTGGGGTGCGATGGTGGCGCTTGCTTTGTTAAAGATGTGGTGCGGGTATGGGTCTTAGAACACCTATGGAATGCTTGTGTGGAAGATACTCCAGCCCCATCTGAGCCAGTGGCTGAGCCTGCTGCTTCACCATGATCTCCGCTGAGCATTCCTCCCAGCCCTTGGATTCCCTCCAGGGTCCTCCACTCTATTGAGCCTGGTAGGGCCCACTCAATTCATTACATTTCCACGGCTTTCATCCATCCTAACTCAACATGGACTCTGGGACCAAAACCCCCCTCCCCGACAGATGCCCCACCTATTCTGAGGGCGCTACATGGACCCGAATTAGCCCTTTGAGTTTTTAGTTTGCAATGTTTTGTTTCTCTTGTTATTTCTGTCTCATTTTGGGGGTGAAGGGAAGGCTTGCACTCTAAACCAACACAAAGTCTCACATCTATCACTCATGTATTCATTGGGGAGTGAGGGGTCACACTTCTGCGATATCCCTACTCTTCTGCCCTTGACATGTTCACACCCCCTCCATCTTTAACAGTAGTCACTTACAATTTCAGGGGGCTTAGCAGCCCCACCATGATTAAAGGCATCCTTAATGAGTGTCCACCTTGAAGGCTCAGGTTTTCTTTCTCCAGGAAACCCACCTTGTGCATTCTGATATTGGCAGACTTTGTTCTTGGAAATTCCCTACACAATATCATGCTTCTTCCTGCACCAAAACAGTAGGAGTTGCAGTTCTCATTGCCTATGCTGCTCCTTTCTTTAAGTGTAACCCTAGATTGGAGGTGGGGGAGGGGGTAGATGGATACTAATCAATGGGCTTTGGGAGGGTGTCACAGAGAGCCTGGCTTCCATTTAAGCACCTAACATGGGCCAGGGGTGCTTTCTCTGTGATGCTCTTCAATCTGTTGTGGCGCTCACAGAAGGCCCCCTAATAATAGGAGGCAATTTTAATATTGTCCTCTGCGCCTCCCAGGTTAAATGACACCAGCCTCATGGGGGGACACTGAAGCGGACCATGGGGGCGCCTGCCTGGCGCACAGACTTTGGGCTGTTGGACACTTAGAGAACATGCCACCCACAACTATAGATTACTCCCACTATTTAGCAGAACACCTCATTGTAAGGAAATGCCTCCTTGGCATGGTTACCCCCTGACTTTTTACCTTTGCTGATGCTACGTTTTGATTTGAAAGTGTGCTGAGGCCTGCTAACCAGGCCCCAACACCAGTGTCCTTTCCCTAACCTGTACTTTTGTTTCCATAATTGGCACACCCTGGCATCCAGGTAAGTCCCTTGTAACTGGTACCCCTGGTACCAAGGGCCCTGATGCCAGGGAAGGTCTCTAAGGGCTGCAGCATGTCTTATGCCACCATGGGGACCCCTCACTCAGCACAGACACACTGCTTGCCAGCTTGTGTGTGCTAGTCGGGATAAAATGACTAAGTCGACATGGCACTCCCCTCAGGGTGCCATGCCAACCTCACACTGCCTATGAAGTATAGATAAGTCACCCCTCTAGCAGGCCTTACAGCCCTAAGGCAGGGTGCACTATACCATAGGTGAGGGCATAAGTGCATGAGCACTATGCCCCTACAGTGTCTAAGCAAAACCTTAGACATTGTAAGTGCAGGGTAACCATAAGAGTATATGGTCTGGGAGTCTGTCATACACGAACTCCACAGCACCATAATGGCTACACTGAAAACTGTGAAGTTTGGTATCAAACTTCTCAGCACAATAAATGCACACTGATGCCAGTGTACATTTTATTGTAACATACACCCCAGAGGGCACCTTAGAGGTGCCCCCTGAAACCTTAACCGACTACCCGTGTAGGCTGACTGGTTTTAGCAGCCTGCCACACACCAGACATGTTGCTGGCCACATGGGGAGAGTGCCTTTGTCACTCTGTGGCTAGTAACAAAGCCTGTACTGGGTGGAGATGCTTATCACCTCCCCCTGCAGGAACTGTAACACCTGGCTGTGAGCCTCAAAGGCTCACCCCCTTTGTTACAGCACCCCAGGGCACTCCAGCTAGTGGAGTTGCCCGCCCCCTCCGGCCACGGCCCACTTTTGGTGGCAAGGCCGGAGGAGATAATGAGAAAAACAAGGAGGAGTCACTGGCCAGTCAGGACAGCCCCTAAGGTGTCCTGAGCTGAGGTGACTCTAACTTTTAGAAATCCTCCATCTTGCAGATGGAGGATTCCACCAAAAGGATTAGGGATGTGCACCCCTCCCCTCAGGGAGGAGGCACAAAGAGGGTGTAGCCACCCTCAGGGCTAGTAGCCATTGGCTACTAACCCCCCAGACCTAAACACACCCCTAAATTCAGTATTTAGGGGCTCCCCAGAACCTGCAACCTAAGAAGAAGAGGACTGCTGAACTGAAAAACCCTGCAGAGAAGACAGGGACACCAACTGCTTTGGCCCCAGCTCTACCGGCCTGTCTTCCCACTTCTAAAGACACAGCACCAGCGACGCGTTCCTCGGGGAACAGCGACCTCTGAAGCCTCAGAGGACTGCCCTGCATCTAGAAGGACCAAGAACTCCTGAGGACAGTGGTCTGTTCACTAAAGACTGCAACTTTGCAACAAAGAAGCAACTTTGAAACAACACGCGTTTCCCGCCGGAAGCGAGAGACTTGGCACTCTGCACCCGACGCCCCCGGCTCGACTTGTGGAGAACAATCACTTCATGGAGGACTCCCCGGCGAGTGCGAGACCGAGAGTAGCCAGAGTTGACCCCCCTGAGCCCCAACAGCGACGCCTGCAGAGGGAATCCCGAGGCTCCCCCTGACCGTGACTGCCTGCTTCAAAGACCCGACACCTGGTAAAGGCACTGCATCTGCAGCCTCCAGGACCTGAAGGATCCGACCTCCAGTGCAGGAGTGACCCCCAGGTGGACCTCTCCCTTGCCCAGGTGCTGGCTACCCCGAGGAGCCCCCCCCCCTTGCCTGCCTGCATCGCTGAAGAGACCCCTTGGTATCCCATTGCTTTCTATTGAAAACCTGACGCTTGTTTGCACACTGCACCCGGCTGCCGCCGTGCCGCTGAGCGTGTACTTTCTGTGTGGACTTGTGTCCCCCCAGTGCCCTACAAAACCCCCCTGGTCTGCCCTCCGAAGACACAGGTACTTACCTGCTGGCAGACTGGAACCGGGGCACCCCCTTCTCCATTGAAGCCTATGCGTTTTGGGCACCACTTTGACCTCTGCACCTGACCGGCCCTGAGCTGCTGGTGTGGTAACTTTGGGGTTGCTCTGAACCCCCAATGGTGGGCTACCTTGGACCCAAACTTGAACCCCGTAGGTGGTTTACTTACCTGCAAAAACTAACAAACACTTACCTCCCCCAGGAACTGTTGAAAATTGCAGTGTGTCTAGTTTTAAAATAGCAATATGTCATTAATGTGAAAACTGTATATGCTATTTTGCTAATTCAAAGTTCCTAAAGTACCTACCTGAAATACCTTTCATTTGAAGTATTACTTGTAAATCTTGAACCTGTGGTTATTAAAATAAACTAAGAAAATATATTTTTCTATACAATAACCTATTGGCCTGGAATTGTCTTTGAGTGTGTGTTCCTCATTTATTGCCTGTGTGTGTACAACAAATGCTTAACACTACTCCTCTGATAAGCCTACTGCTCGACCACACTACCACAAAATAGAGCATTAGAATTATCTCTTTTTGCCACTATCTTACCTCTAAGGGGAACCCTTGGACTCTGTACATACTATTCCTTACTTTGAAATAGTGCATACAGAGCCAACTTCCTACATTGGTGGCAGCGGTGGGATACAAGACTTTGCATTTGCTGGACTACTCAGCCAATACCTGATCACACGACTAAATTCCAAAAATTGTCATTAGAAACTGATTTTTGAAATTTGAGCTATTTTTGTAAATTTTTAAAAGTCCTGCTAGGGCTTTGTGTTAGTCCCTGTTAGCATTTCTTTTAGAGTTTAAAAGTTTTTTTAAAGTTTGAATTAAGTTCTAGAGATAGTTTTAGATTCTTAAAAAGTATTCCAACTTTTAGAAACATAGGGGGTCATTCCAACCCTGGCGGTCGGTGTTAAAGCGGCGGCCAACCCGCAAACAGGCAGGCAGCCAAAAAAATAGAATTCTGACCCTGGCGGGAACCGCCAACACAGACCGCCACTTTAACACTCCGACCGCCACGGCGGGACAAACAAACAGCGCGGCGGTCACCGCCAACAGACAGGCGGCAGACAATGTACCGCCCACCCTATCACAACTCACCAATCCGCCACCTTTTCCGGGGCGGGAGCCCCGCCGATAAAAACACGGCGGAAACAGACTACAAACGGGAAAACGCTCACCCTACACACTCCACGAGGAATCTGGACAGCATGGAACCAGAACTACACATCCTACCAGCAATTGGCTACCTGCTCCTCCTCCAGGAGCACGAACGCCGGCGCAGAAGACAACGGTGAGTACTGCACCTACGACACAGGGGAGGGGGGAGGAGAAAAGAATACGGGCACACACATATGCACACCACCCCCCACCCAACTACCTACACACCAATGCAGAGCAACAACTCAGAGTGACACCCCCCAAACCCCCCAGAAGAATGCAAAGACAAAATAATATGTTATTGGAATTCAAATATATTGTAAGGCTAAGTAAATAAGTAATGGCCACTGTTAAATCCTGGGGAGTGCAAAGCCACAGTCTCTCAAGTCCAGACAGTGGGTGGCTTGGCCCACTGTGCCATCCTGGGGAGTGCAAAGCCACACTCTCTCAAGTCCCGACAGTGGGTGGCTTGCCCACTGTGCCATCCTGGGGAGTGCAAAGCCACAGTCTCACAAGTCCCGACAGTGGGTGGCTTGCCCACTGTGCCATCCTGGGGAGTGCAAAGCCACAGTCTCACAAGTCCCGACAGTGGGTGGCTTGCCCACTGTGCCATCCTGGGGAGTGCAAAGCCACAGTCTCACAAGTCCCGACAGTGGGTGGCTTGCCCACTGTGCCATCCTGGGGAGTGGAAAGCCACAGTCTCACAAGTCCCGACAGTGGGTGGCTTGCCCACTGTGCCATCCTGGGGAGTGGAAAGCCACAGTCTCACAAGTCCCTACAGTGGGTGGCTTGCCCACTGTGCCATCCTGGGGAGTGCAAAGCCACAGTCTCTCAAGTCCCGACAGTGGGTGGCTTGCCCACTGTGCCATCCTGGGGAGTGCAAAGCCACAGTCTCTCAAGTCCCGACAGTGGGTGGCTTGCCCACTGGCCATCCTGGGGAGTGCAAAGCCACAGTCTCACAAGTCCCGACAGTGGGTGGCTTGCCCACTGTGCCATCCTGGGGAGTGCAAAGCCACAGTCTCTCAAGTGGATGACAGACTCCAGCGGTACTGGAGGAGTCTTGGTGCCCAGAGTGTATTGTGCAGCCCTGTCCGACACTGATCCGGCCCTGCCCCTTCTGCCAATGTGTCAGCGGTGCTTGGGTTGAAGGGCCCAGCGGAGCGGTGCAGAGACGGCGGTGCCCAGCGGAGCGGTGCTTGGGTTGAAGGGCCCAGCGGAGCGGTGCTTGAGTTGAAGGGCCCAGCGGAGCGGTGCTTGAGAGGAAGGGCCCAGCGGAGCGGTGCTTGAGAGGAAGGGCCCAGCGGAGCGGTGCTTGAGTTGAAGGGCCCAGTGGAGTGGTGCTTGAGAGGAAGGGCCCAGCGGAGCGGTGCTTGAGAGGAAGGGCCCAGCGGAGCGGTGCTTGAGAGGAAGGGCCCAGCGGAGCGGTGCTTGAGTTGAAGGGCCCAGCGGAGCGGTGCTTGAGAGGAAGGGCCCAGCGGAGCAGTGCTTGAGAGGAAGGGCCCAGCGGAGCGGTGCATGAGAGGTAGGGCCCAGCGGAGCGGTGCTTGAGAGGAAGGGCCCAGCGGAGCGGTGCTTGTTTTGAAGGGCCCTGTTCAGAGGTTCTTGAGACGGCGGTGCCCTGTTCAGCGGTGCCTGTCTTGAAGGGCCCTGTTCAGCGGTTCTTGAGATAGCGGTGCCCTGTTCAGCGGTGCTTGTCTTGAAGGGCCCTGTTCAGCGGTGCTTGTCTTGAAGGGCCCTGTTCAGCGGTTCTTGAGACGGCGGTGCCCTGTTCAGCGGTGCTTGTCTTGAAGGGCCCTGTTCAGTAGTTCTTGAGACGGCGGTGCCCTGTTCAGCGGTGCTTGTCTTGAAGGGCCCTGTTCAGCGGTTCTTGAGACGGCGGTGCCCTGTTCAGCGGTGCCCTGTTCAGCGGTGCCTGTCTTGAAGGGCCCTGTTCAGCGGTTCTTGAGACGGCGGTGCCCTGTTCAGCGGTGCTTGTCTTGAAGGGCCCTGTTCAGCGGTACTTGAGACGGCGGTGCCCTGTTCAGCGGTGCCTGTCTTGAAGGGCCCTGTTCAGCGGTTCTTGAGACGGCGGTGCCCTGTTCAGCGGTGCTTGTCTTGAAGGGCCCTGTTCAGCGGTTCTTGAGACGGCGGTGCCCTGTCCAGTGGTGCCTGTCTTGAAGGGCCCTGTTCAGCGGTTCTTCACATGTGTCTCCAGGGCACCAGATCCGGCCAATATATGGTGTTCACTCGCCATCCGACTTCTCGCTTGCGGGGCCCTCCTGTGCTGGTGTCCCGTGCCCGTGGGTGTACTCCTTCACCCCCAGAATGGGGCTGGTGGGGCCCTCCTGGGCAGCTCGCCTGCTGCCGGACTTGTCGGCCGTGCTGCCCTTGCCTGATCCTCTGTGGCCCTTGCCTCCCTTTGGAGATGTGCCAGGTGGCACCCCACTTCCTGACGGTGCCAGGGTGGTGCCTGTGGAGGCTGCCGTCTCTGTCCTCTCGCGCTGGCCCTTGACTTTTTTGGATTTTTTCCCAGGGGGTGGGCTGGCTGTCCCTTTGCTGCTGGCCGATGTAGCTGCCCTCAAAGGTGGTGGACTCCAATATCCCTGGACTATGGTCCTTGTAGGTCCAGGGGTTGTGGTGGCTGAGGTGCTGATTGGACTTTTACGAGATGGAGGGGGTGGGTCAGGTGATGGAAAGAGGTTAATTTTGGAGAGGAAAAACCTTTTAGGAGCAATGGGAAGGGTAGGTGCAGTGGGTATGGGAGTGGAGGAAGAGGATGTGGTTGTAGGAGAGTCAAGTGTGCTGTCTTTGGGTGCAGGTGCTTGTGACGGAGGCTGTCTTGAGGTGGATGGCTGTTGGGTGGGTGGCTGCCTGCGTTTGTGTGGTTTGGAAGAGGGGGTGACAGACACACTGGGAGAGGACACAGGGGACGTTTAAATGGCAGTGGGGGTGGTGACTGCACGTGTGCGGAGTCTTCTGGTGGGTGTGCTGGTGAAGGACTTAGTGGCTGATGAAGTGGTGTATGCAAGTGTGAGTGGAGACTTCACAGGGAGGGAGGAGGGAGACTAGGAGGAGGGGGACACAGAGGAGGCAGTGGCTGTTGGCATGTCTGCATGTGGATGTTGCTTGTGTGAATGCTTGTGGGATGTGTGGTGCTTATGTTTGGATGAGCTGACCTTGGGTGTTGAGGTGTGTGCAGGCTGGTCTGTAGGTGTGTCTGGGATAGGCAGAGGAACAGGGGAGTGGGACTGGGTGGAGGGAGTTGGAGGAGGGAGGCTGGAGACAGGTACAATGGCTGCCGTCAGTGCTGAGGCCAGAGCGTTGAACGATCGCTGATGGGCAGCCTGACCCGAATGAATGCCCTCCAGGTATGCATTGCTCCGATGCACCTCCCTTTCCACCCCCTGGATGGCATTCAAAAGGGTAGACTGCCCAACAATGAGCGTCCAGAGGAGGTCAATGACCTCCTCACTGAGGGCAGCAGGGGTAACTGGGGCAGGGCCTTAGGTGCCTGGGGCGAAGGAGATGCCCGCCTTGGTGTGCGAGCGGGCACGGGGCGAACGCTAAGGGGCTGCTTGGAGGGCAGAGCTGGTGCACTGGGTGGCGGCTGTACCTGTTGTTGCGGTGGGCACGGATGTTGCCGCCACCACAAGGTAGCTCCCTTCCGAGGACGTGTCGGTGTCGCTGATGTCTCCACGTGTCCCCGTTGTGGAGCCCCCCTCGCCATCCGTCTCACTGGTGAAATCAGAGTCCGTTGCATGGCCCTCCGGGGCAATGTGAGATGCAGCTCCCTCGTGCTCCAATGCACTTCTCCTCCGCCAGATGATGCTAATGCACACATGAACAGGAAGAGCAGACATAAAAAGGGGGGGGGAGAAATAAAGACATGTTGAGTGCATGCATTGGCAACACAGTTGGCGGAGAGGACAGACACAGAAGCCCCCTGCACTACGCCGCGCACTTGGGGTACACTACTCAATCAGTGAGACTTGGCCTACAAGCCAATGGACGACATCTGCACACATACGTGACACAAGGCCATGGATAGCTGTACTTGCCACCCTACAGAGGTGGAGGGCGGGGGCACAGGGCCATGCCTTACGGAGGGGACTAGCCTACAGAAATCGTCCTGGCCTAGGGATACCCACATCCCTCCTCCCCCACCCAGACACCTCCACTGCGCGCTAAGATAGCAGAATGTGCTTGTACTCACCCCCTTGTGTCTGCTGTGATGTCCTCAGTCGCCCATCCAAATCTGGGTAGGCCACCGCCAGGATCCGAGACATCAGGGGGGTCAATTGACGAGTGGCACCCCTCCTACGTTGGAGGCCATCCCCAGCAGAGCCTCCGCTGTCTTTCTGCTCCCGCGGCGGATGTCCTCCCACCTCTTGCGGCAGTGGGTGCCCCGTCTGTTGTGGCCCCCCAGGGTTCGGACGTCCTTGGCGATGGCACGCCAAATGTCGACTTTCTGATGGGCGCTGACCTATGTGACACGTACAGGGAGAGAAAATAAAATATCATAATTTTCTGCATGCTCAATGTGAGTGTCCCCCCATCCCCACCCTTGCCATGTGGCACATGCTCTCATCTGTCGTTTGATGCCTCATACGCTCCCCTCCGCACCATCGTTCATTCACCCCACTCAACCCAGGCATTGCCCACAAAGCATGGTCCCAGTGTACTAACCTGTTGGTCTGGAGGACCGTAGAGTAGCGCATACTGGGGGAGGACCCCATCCACGAGTTTCTCCAATTCTTCAGAAGTGAAGGCAGGGGCCCTTTCCCCAGTCGCAGCAGCCATTGTCTCTTCCAGACCGAGGTCACAGCAGCACTTGCAGTATAGGTCCTCTCCTGTGGATGATCAGGTCTCGAGTGAATAAGCTGATAGAAAATGGCGGTCACGCCCGCAGCGATGCTTACCGCGGCGGTGCGTACCGCGACCGCCGGCGCACTTCGTCATTGGCTCCTGAAACCCATAGGGTTCTATGTTAACCAATGCGGCTTTGCACCGCGGTCTTCGACCGCCTACCGCCACGGTGTGCCACGCCAGTGCATTGACCTCACATCCTATTGTCACACTTCACAGGTCAGGCAGCCGCCATTTCAAGGTCCCACATGGCTTAATTTCAACTGCGTCACACAGGCCTAGGCCTTGCATTGCCACTCAATGCATAGCGAATCGTGCACTGTGCAAGCTGTGGGAACGTACCTGTGGTTTGCTTGACTCTGTGCTCCATGTTGTCCTTCCTAGGCACTGTCCGCTGGGACTTGCGAGGAGATGGAGGAATGTTCCCATGTACAGACCGCTGGTGGACCTGTCGACAATGGAAGAAAGACATGTCATACTGACATACAGACTTGACCGAGCCACTATACAGGAACTGTGTGCCCAGCTGGAGCCAGACCTGATGTCACCCATTCGCCAACCCACAGGGATTCCCCCTCTGGTGCAGGTTCTGTCAGTACTCCATTTTTTGGCAAGTGGATCATTCCAAACAACAGTGGCCATTTCATCAGGGATGTCTCAGCCTATGTTTTCTAAGGTTTTGTCCAGAATGTTGTCTGCCCTGATGAAATACATGCGGAGCTGCATTGTTTTCCCTGAGGTGGGCGATTTGGCTACAATGAAGGGTGATTTCTATGCCCTTGGACATATTCCCAACATCATTGGTGCCATTGATGGGACCCATGTGGCTTTGGTTCCCCCCAGTGAAAGTGAACAGGTGTACAGGAACAGAAAAAGTTATCATTCAATGAATGTCCAGGTGGTCTGTTTGGCTGACCATCATGCGAAATAGCAGCATCCCTTATGTGATGGAACAGCTACAGAGACACCGTGTGTGGCTCATTGGTGACTCTGGTTACCCCAACCTGTCGTGGCTACTGACCCCAGTGAGGAATCCCCGGACCAGGGCAGAGGAACGGTACAATGAGGCCCATTGGCGGACTAGGAGGGTGATCGAGCGGACCTTCGGCCTCCTGAAGGCCAGGTTTAGGTGCATGCATATGACAGGTGGATCCCTAATGTACTCACCGAAGAAGGTGTGCCAGATCATCGTGGCCTGCAGTATGCTTCACAACCTGGCTTTGCGACGCCAGGTGCCTTTCCTGCAGGAGGATGGTCCAGAGGGTGGTGTTGTGGCAGCTGTGGAGCCTGTGGAGAGTGAAGAGGAGGAAGACGACGGGGACGACACAGACAACAGGGACACAGTGATACAACAGTATTTTCAATAACACACAGGTACGAATCCAAACCGCCATTTTACGTGTACTTACAGTCTCCTGCCTCTCTACTGTCTGAGTTTCCCCCCAGTTTATGTTAACTGAGTTGTGACTTTCCCTTCCGTTTTCAGAGATGTGGGCCCCACTGCGTGACCTCTGCTTTGTTTGCCCATGGACTACAGCTGTGTGACAGTGGTATGTTGTCATCACAATGTAACTGAACATTTTGGCACCGTTATGTCTAATACATTTGTTCAAAATACAAGCAGACTCCAGATAATTTTAGTGCAATAAGTGATTTTATTTAAGTGCTAAATTTAGGGATATGCTTGAAAATCGGTGATGGGTGATGGTGGAGTAATGTCCATGGCAGAGTCCAGATTGTCAGTCTCACAGGTGTATTGTCCATATGCCTGTGGAAGGATGGAGCAGGGGCAGTTTAAGGTTGGACAGGGTGACAATGTGGGACAGTGGGATGACATCAGGGGTTATCCTTTGCTGGCGGGGGTCTTGGCATTCTACTCTGTCTTCTTCCGAGATCTCAGGCCCCGCTTGCGGGGTGGTTCATCTTCTGCAGGAGGTGGGGTTCTGGTGGCCTGTTGTTGTGTGGGGGCCTCCTGTCCACTAGCGCCGGCGGAGGTGGTAGCCTGTTCTTGGCCCATGCTAGTGACAGGGGCCCTTTGTGGTGCCACATGGTCCCGCAATGTGGTGACAATCTGGTTAAGAGCCACGACGATGGTCCCCATTGCGGAACTAATGGTTCGGAGTTCTTCCCTGAACCCCATGTACTGTTCCTCCTGCAGTACCTGGATCTCCTGGAACCTGGCCAGTACCGTAGCCATCGTCTCCTGGGAGTGGTGGTATGCTCCCATGATGGAGGAGAGGGCCTCGTGGAGAGTGGGTTCCCTGGGCCTGTCCCCCCCGTCGCACAGCAGCCCTCCCAGTTCCCCTGTTTCCCTGGGCCTCTGTCCCCTGGACCGTGTGCCCACTACCACTGCCCCCAGGTCTCTGCTGTTGTTGGGGTGGTGGGTCAACCTGGGTGCCCTGTAGTGGTAGACACACCGCTGATTGACGTGTCCTGGAGACAGAGGCATGGGCCCGCTGGGTGGGAGCTGTGCTGGTGTTCCCAGAGGGGGGTAGGTCTGCTGTGGCCTGTGGCTGTGTGAGGGGAACCGACTGTCCCGAGGTCCCCGATGGGCCGGGCTGGTCATCTGGGTCCAGGGAGACAGAGCTGCTGTCATCACTGGGGGCCTCTTCTGGGGGTGGGATGGACATTTCTGGAACCTCCTGGGCGGTGTGGTGGCGTTCGGGTCCTGCAGGGGTATAAGAGTATGGTTATTGCTTCTGTGTGTGCCATAGTGTGCAATGGGTGGGTGGCCGTGTACCCCAGTGCTGGCATTCCCTTGTGAGGGCTGTTGTGACGGTGGCTTGTGGGGGAGATGGGTATGTGCAGTGGGCATGCTTTGGTGATGGGTGTCCATGCTTTGTGGACGCATGCAGGGCTAGGTGTTGGGATGGGTGGGTTGTGATGGTGAGCCATTTGCAAGGAGTTGGTGTGATGGGGGTGGGGGTGGGGGTGAGGGTGGGGGTATGATTTGGCATGCAGGTGGGGTGGGGGAAATGAAGTAGTGAAGATTTGACTTACCAGAGTCCATTCCTCCAGCTACTCCTGCGAGGCCCTCAGGATGCAGGATGTGCAAAACTTGCTCCTCCCATGCTGTAAATTCTGGGGGAGTAGGTGGGGGTCCGCCGCCAGTCTTCTGCACTGCGATGTTGTGCCTTGATACCATAGAACGCACCTTCCCCCGTAAGTCGTTCCACCGCTTCCTGATATCGTCCCGATTTCGTGGATGCTGTCCCACAGCGTTGACCCTGTCCACTATTCTTTGCCATAGCTCCATCTTCCTGGCAATGGTGGTGTGCTGCACCTGTGTCCCGAAGAGCTGGGGCTCTACCCGAACTATTTCCTCCACCATGACCCTGAGTTCTGCGTCAGAAACCTGGGGTGTCTTTGGGGTGGTGTGGATGAGGTGTGGGGTGGTGTATGTGTTGTAGAGTGTGGTGAGTGTGGTGGTGTGTGGTGTTTTGTGCGTGGATATTGTGTGGGTGATGTTGGGATTTGCCTCTGTGTGATGGTGTACTCTATTCTGTGCTGTCTCTCTCTGGCCTTCAGTCGCAATTGTGGTCGTAAGGGTTTGTGGGTGATGTGGGGGGGTGTTTTATATTGAATTGGGTGTGTGGGAGTGTTGTGTGTATGTGTCTCAGGTGTGTGTATTTTGAATTGTCCAATGTGGCTGTGTTTTGTAAAGGTGTGTATTTCGAGCGCAGCGGTGTGTACCGCCAATGGAATACCGCGGTTGAAAGACCACTGCGGGGATTTGTGGGTCGGAATGGCATGGGCGTATTTCTGTTGGCGTGACGGTGGAGGTTTGGTCATCGCCAGTTTTTTGCTGGCCGTTGGTGTGGCGGACTTTTGTTGTTGTCGGGTTTTTGGCGGTTTGCCAGTTGCGGGTCAGAATGACCGTGGCGGTTTACCGCGACCGCGGCGGTGTTATGGCGGTCTTCTGACCGGCGGTAAGCGCCTTTTACCGCCGAGGTCAGAATGACCCCCATAATGTCTAATGCAGAAGAGAATGTGATGGAACTCGACATCACCCCTTACCTCCATCTTAGGATGAGAGAGTTAAGGTCTCTCTGCAAATTAAAAAATATTAAAGCTGGTTTAAACCCTACCAAATTACAGCTCCAGGAGCTGATGGCAGAGTTTGCCAAAGACAACCCCTCTGAGGATGACCTCTCAGAGGGGGAAGCTAGTGATGTGGAGGAGAATTCCCCCCCTCCAGTCCTAGTTAGGGAGAACAAGGCTCCTCAAGCCCTGACTCCAACTGTGATAGTCAGAGATGCTGTTTCTCTCATAGGAGGGTCCAGCACCTCTGGAATCACTGAGGATAGCCTCAGTCAAGATGACCTACTGTTAGCCAGGATGGTCAAAAGATTGGCTTTAGAGAGACAGCTCCTAGCCATAGAAAGGGAAAGACAAGACAAGAGATGGGTTTTGGTCCCATCCATGGTGGCAGCAACATAAATAGGGTCAGAGATTCTCCTGACATGTTGAAAATCCCTAAAGGGATTGTAACTAAATATGAAGATGGTGATGACATCACCAAATGGTTCACAGCTTTTGAGAGGGCTTGTGCAACAAGAAAAGTAAACAGATCTCACTGGGGTGCTCTCCTTTGGGAAATGTTCACTGGAAAGTGTAGGGATAGACTCCTCACACTCTCTGAAAAAGATGCAGAATCCTATGACCTCATGAAGGCTACCCTGATTGAGGGCTTTGGATTCTCCACTGAGGAGCATAGAATTAGGTTCAGGGGGGCTCAAAAATCCTCGAGCCAGACCTCGGTTGATTTTGTTGACTACTCAGTGAAAACACTGGATGGTTGGATTCAAGGCAGTGGTGTAAATGATTATGATGGGCTGTACAATTTATTTGTGAAAGAACACCTGTTAAGTAATTGTTCAAATGATAAACTGCATCAGCATCTGGCAGACCTAGGACCAATTTCTCCCCAAGAATTGGGAAAGAAGGCGGACCATTGGGTCAAGACTAGGGTGACCAAGACTTCCACAGGGGGTGACCAAAAGAAAGGGGTCACAAAGCCTCCCCAGGGGAAGAGTGTTGAGACATCCAAACAGAAAAATAGTAAAGAGTCTTCTACAGGCCCCCAAAATCCTGCACAGGAGGGTGGGCCCAGAGCCTCTTCGCAATCCAATTTTGGGTACAAGGGTAAAACCTTTGATCCCAAAAAGGCCTGGTGTCGTAGCTGTAATCAGCCTGGACACCAAACTGGAGACAAGGCCTGTCCCAAGAAAGGTTCCACTTCTAACTCTACTCCAGCTAACACTGGAATGGCCAGTCTCCAAGTGTGATCAACAGTGTGCCCAGAGCAAATCAGGTGTCACACTGCAGCTACATTAGTCTCTGAGGGTAGGGTGGATTTAGCCACACTGGCTGCCTGGCCCCCTAACATGCAAAAATACAGGCAGCAGCTCTTAATTAATGGGACAAGTGTAGAAGGCCTGAGTGATACAGGTGCCAGTGTCACCATGGTGACAGATAAACTGGTTTCCCCTGGTCAATACCTGGCTGGACAAACTTATCCAGTCACCAACGCTGACAATCAGACTAAAGTACATCCCATGGCTATGGTAACTTTAGAATGGGGAGGGGTCAATGGCCTGAAACAGGTGGTGGTCTCCTCAAATATCCCTGTAGACTGTTTGCTTGGAAATGACCTGGAGTCCTCAGACTGAAAACCCATGCAGCCATGCTGGGTATCCCTGAACTGGTGTGTGTCAAGACAAGGGCACATTGCAAGGCTCAGGGTGAAAAAGTGGTGTTGGAGCCTGGAAAAAGGGCCCAACCCACCAAGAGAAAAGGAAAGAAGACTGGGGAACCAGCTTCCACACAACAAGAAAAAGAGAACCTCTCTTCCCAGGAAGAAGTTCTGCCCTCTGAGGGACCTGAGCCTCTGGAGTTAGAACCTTATCAGGTTGAGCTCCTAGGCCCAGGGGGACCCTCAAGGGGGCAGTTGTGTAAGGGGCAAGAAACCTGTCCCTCTCTTGAAGGCCTTAGGCAGCAAGCTGCTGAAGAGTCCAATGGAAAAATAACAGGAACACATAGGGTCTATTGGGAAGATGGACTCCTTTACACTGAGGCAAGAGATCCCAAACCTGGTGCCACTAGGAGAGTGGTAGTGCTTCAGGAGTTTAGGGAGTTAATTCTGACCTTAGCCCATGATATTCCTCTTGCTGGGCATTTGGGACAGGCTAAGACGTGGGAGAGACTAGTCAACCACTTCTATTGGCCCAACATGTCCCAGAAGGTCAAGGAGTTTTGTGTCTCCTGTGCCACCTGTCAAGCCAGTGGTAAGACAGGTGGACACCCAAAGGCCCCCCTCATTCCACTTCCAGTGGTGGGGGTCCCCTTTGAAAGAGTGGGTGTGGACATAGTGGGTCCACTTGAACCTCCCACAGCCTTAGGGAACCAATACATACTAGTAGTAGTGGATCATGCTTCTAGATACCCTGAAGCAATTCCCCTTAGGTCGACTACTGCCCCTGCAGTAGCCAAAGCACTCATTGGTATTTTTACCAGAGTGGGTTTTCCTAAGGAGGTGGTGTCTGACAGAGGTACCAACTTTATGTCAGCATACCTGAAACACATGTGGAATGAGTGTGGGGTGACTTACAAATTCACCACACCATACCATCCACAAACCAATGGCCTTGTTGAGTGATTCAACAAGACATTGAAAGGCATGATCATGGGGCTCCCTGAAAAACTCAAAAGGAGATGGGATGTCCTCTTGCCATGTCTGCTTTTCGCTTACAGAGAGGTGCCTCAGAAGGGAGTAGGGTTTTCCCCCTTTGAACTTCTGTTTGGCCACCCTGTAAGGGGACCACTAGCTCTTGTGAAAGAAGGCTGGGAGAGACCTCTTCATGAGCCTAAGCAAGATATAGTGGACTATGTACTAGGCCTACGTTGAAGGATGGCAGAGTACATGGAAAAGGCAAGCAAAAACCTTGAGGCCAGCCAACAGCTCCAGAAGTTTTGGTATGACCAAAAGGCTGCTATGGTTGAATTTCTGCCAGGGCAGAAAGTCTGGGTTTTGGAACCTGTGGCTCCCAGGGCGCTTCAGGACAGATGGAGTGGCCCTTACCCAGTGCTAGAGAAGAAGAGTCAGGTCACCTACCTGGTGGACCTAGGCACTAGCAGGACCCCCAAGAGGGTGATCCATGTGAACCGCCTCAAGCTCTTCCATGATAGGGCAGATGTGAATCTGTTGATGGTAACAGATGAGGACCAGGAAGCTGGGAGTGAACCTCTCCCTGATCTCCTCTCCACAGACCCTAAAGATGGCTCAGTAGATGGAGTGATCTATTCAGACACCCTCTCTTGCCAACAGCAATCTGACTGTAGGACGGTCCTGCAACAGTTTGCTGAGCTCTTTTCCCTAATCCCTGGTCAGACACACCTGTGTACCCATTGAGAGACTCTGGATTTGCACTCCCCAGGATGGTACAGTGGGCAACCCACCCACTGAAAAGACTTGAGAGACTGTGGCTTTGCACTCCCCAGGATAAAGCAGTGGGCAAACCACCCACTGGAGAGACTTGAGAGACTGTGGCTTTGCACTTCCCAGAATACATCAATGGGCATGGAGCCCCCTCATGGAGCAGTGGCGTCGTGCATTCATCAGGCTGAGGTGCCTCCCCCGAGGTGCCTGTATATTTTCAGTCTGATGCCCCAGCAGTGATCTCTCCGTTTGGAGTCAGGTATCTAATGTGAGCCTCGCCCATGCATTTTGGGCCCAGTGGTCCACGGACAATGATTGGTGCACTATACGGAGTTGTGTAGTTGGTGTACATAATTGTATATACTGGATTTGGAGTTTTGACTACTGGATTTTTATTGATTACAATCGTTCAAATCATTTCCTTTTGTCCTTGCGTTATTCAAAGGGGGGTGTAAATGTAATGTTGCAGCATGTATTTGTGTGTATGGTGTTGTGGGTGAGGGTGGGGGTGGGGGTGTTGCGTGTTGCGTGTTGCGTGTGTGTGTCACTCTCTTTTCCCTCCCCCCTCCCCTGTGTTGTAGGTGCAGTACTCACCGTGGTTGTCGCCGCCGTCGTCGGAGCTCCTGATAGAGGAGCAGGAAGACCATTGCCGGCACGATCTGCCGTTCTGGCTCCATGGCGTCCTGGTTCCTCGTGGGGTGTGGAGAGGTGAGTGATTTTCCCTTCTGTGTACTGTTTCCGCCATGTTTTTATTTGCGTTGGTTCCACCCCAGAAAAGATGGCAGATTGCCGGGTTGTGATAGGGTGGGCGGTACATTGTCTTCCGCCTGTCTGTTGGCGGTTACCGCTGCGCTGTTTATTTGTACTGCCGTGGCGGTCGGAGTGTTAAAGTGGCTGTCTATGTTGGCAGTTTCCGCCGTGGTCGTGATTCCATTTTTTTCCCTGCTGGCCTGTTGGTGGTATTACCGCCGGTTTAACACCGACCGCCAGGGTTGTAATGAGGGCCTATGTCTTTCCGGGAGGAGTACACTGTTTGGCAGGTACAGATTTTTTCAGATGCAGCAGGTGCAGCTTGTTTTGGACTGTTTTGGGATGGTCATTGGTGCGCGGAGACATGGCCTGCACAATGGTTGAGTCAAGGGAGGAGTATTGCCTTCTTGGAATTCTTTCCTCTGCTGGTGGCTTTGTCAGTCTGGGGATATGAATTGGTAAACAGGTCAGTGATGTTTCACATGGATAACTTAACGGTGGTTGAGTTGGTGAATAGACAGAGAGCTAAGGATCTTAGGGTGCTGCGGTTGCTCAGGAGGTTTATGTTGCGTTGCTTAACTCTGAATATCATTTTTAAGGCTGGGCACATTCCTGGGGTAAACAATTCCATTGCAGATTCCCTGTCTTGTTCGCAGTGACAGTGTTTCTAGCAGTTGGCATCCGTCGCAGAAGAGCACAAAGCAGCGGTCCCGGCCGACATTTGGGAGTGGGGCGCGTGATGGTCATGAGACTGGTGGAGAGGTTGCTAGCAGAATCAACCCTCAGGAGTTACCGCCTGGCACGGTTGGAATTTCAGAATTTTGAAGCTTACAGGGGCATTTTTGGACACAGGAATAAAGAATACGAGAGTCTAGGGTGATGCGTTTTGTTGTGTTTTTGATTCGGAAGGGTTTATCGCCAGCCACAATTAGGGGCAAGTTAACAGGAGTGTCTTTTTATGGGAAGTTGTTTTTTGGATGGGACCCGGAAAGGAATGACATTCTGGGAAAAATGTTGAAAGTTTGGGGCGAGAATCCACACACAATCAGCTTTTGTTCGTGAAGCCATTACATTTGAGTTACTATTGGAGATTTTGCACGTGCTGCCAGTTTGTTGTTTCAGTGTCAATGAGGTGGCCCTATTTCGTTTATGTATGATATGGATGTTTTTTGGGCCTTTTAGTGTGTCTCCTTTGTTGGGGGGTGGGGAAAGCTGGGGGCTTAAATGTAAGTGAGGTGGAACGTCAGGGTGAGAGGCTACAGATTTGGTTGCGTGATCAAAGGCGGATCAATTGAGTAAGGGTAAGTGGATATGGTTGGAGCAAGGTGGAGTGTCGGAAGCATGCCCGGTACGAGAATGGGACTCTTTCAGGGTGAACAGGGTGAGCCTGAGGGAAAGTGTGTTTATTCATGAGAATAGCATGAAGGTTACAGCTTTCCAGCTGTTGTCTGTGAATGGTTTTGAGGCGCCTGGGTAGACAGGTGGGTAATTTTGGTACTCACTCCTTTAGGATTGGCGCAGCGACTGAAGCGGCCAGGTTGGGGTGGGATTGGGATAGGATCTGGCGCATTGGACGGTGGCGATCGAAATGCTGTGAGCGATATGTAACGGCTTAATTGGCTATGGGGAACAGGTACAGGCAGGTTTGTGAGTAGGGAGCGCTTGTTTGGGGTGTGGTGTTGTACACGGGGGGACTTGTGGTTTTCATTCTGACTGATGTTTCTTTTTCAGGTTGTGTGAGTGGCCCAGCAAATCATAAAGTGATCATGTGGTTGGTCGGGCACTCTTTTATTCATTGGGTGGCAAAATGTGCAGAGACGTAGGTCTATGGACGATCTTTGGGACTCTCGAGTACCAGGCACGAGGTGCTGTGGTGGGGAAAGAGCGGCATGAGGTGGGGCAATTTGCTTCCTTTTATTACATCGATTTTGCCGATGTGGGGATGTCCTGATGTATTGGTGTTACACCTGGGAGAGAATGACCTGGTCCGTCTCTTTGGGCTCACCCTACTGCAACACATGCAACGTGACTTGGTACTGATGAAACGCATCATGCATGGGACTTGCCTGGTGTGAACAGAACTTGTGCCACGGAGGAAATGGAATGGAGCACAAAAACATGGGGCTATCGAAAGGGCTCGGAGGAAGCTCAATAGGGCTACGCGGATTTTCTGCTGGGCTCAGGATATTAAGGTTCTGACACACAAGGGGATAAAGGAGGAGGAGCAGGTGCTTTTCAGGGAAGACGGTGTGCATCTCTCAGAAATGGGGAATGCACATTACATGATGGAGTTGCGTTTCTTGCTGACTAACTTATGGGGAGAAAACTGTTGGCATTGTGAAACGGAGGGCAAGGCATGAAGTGTTGCAGTGAGTCCGCTGGTGGGGCAGCAAAACGCCAATTGGGTTTGTGCTGGGTGGCAGTAGATGGGGGAGCGTGGAGAGTCAGATGCGGGTTTGTCCACCCTTCCAGAGGGAGAAAGAAGCAGGTGAAGGATGATAGACCGGGGGAGGCCCGAGTCAGGCAGGGGATACGAAGAAAAGGGGGATGTGTGGGAATGGAAGTGGAAATTGGGTGAGCGAATGATAAGTGGTGGATTGAAGTGAGGATGTAAGAAGAGGAATTACAAGGTTAAAGATAAAAGTTGACATTTAAGTTATGGTTACTTTGATGTGTTATTATGATAAGCAACCCTTTCCTAATAAATCCCTTTTACACTAAAACAAGGGTGTCGGAGTCTATGTCCCGATATCAGCCCCGCGAAGAGCTGGACGTAGTCCATTCTTTTCGCGGGGGCTCTCGGGACGGATGGAGATGGCCAGGACAGGGATAGGCTGGACGGTGGGAGGGTCTTTAGGGAAGGTATATAGGGGGGTGAGGGCTGGAGGATCGGCCTCTTCGGCGCTAGCAGGTTACGCCCTGCAGGTACGAAGTTGAGAAGGATGGGTCAGGTGTGAGGCAGTAGGTCAGGGATGGGGGTGGATGTTCATGCCAGTTTTAGGGCAGGTTGCTTGGGCGGGCAGTAGATGGGGGAGGGTCAGATGCGGACCTGTCCATCCTTACAGGGGGAAAAAGAAACAGGTAAAGGATGACAGACTGGGGGAGGCCCGTGTCAGGAAGGGGATATGAAGAAAAGGGGGATGTGTGGGAATGGAAAGGGAAATTGGGTGAGCGAAGGATAAGTGGTGGATTGAAGTGAGGATATAAGAAGGGGAGTTACAAGGTTAAAGATAAAAGTTGACATTTAAGTTATGGTTTCTTTGATGTGCTATTATGATAAGCAAGCTTGTCCTAATAAATGGCCTTTTACACTAAACAAGGGTGTCGGAGTCTATGTCCTGAAATATAATTCTCTATGCCCTCTTTGAGTTTCCCCCAACAACAAACACCACTCAACTTCTACCACACTGTGCCGGTGTTCAACATTACTTTAAAAAAATTTCATCAGGTTAAACCACAACGGAGGTTTGGCCAATTTTTATTCTGTGGGGGACCGGTGGAAGGGTGATCGGCAATACTGAGTTTGACGACCACTGATCAGAGGTATGTTCTAGCACATTCATGATTTGTTTTGTATCAGCACTGGTGAACAAGCTCTTAATAAAACCACTGCAAGGTTCAAACATCTGCATTATTAAGTGAATGTATTGTAATTTTATATGATTTGAATTCAGGCTTTGATGCCATTTTCCGCTGCTTAGTCAGTCGCGCCATGGATGTTTTTTGGCGCCTGGGTGAAGTCTCTTACAAAGCTTGCAGCATGAAGTCCTTCTCAGATGAAAACTGAGCTATGATCAAGCACTAGATGGAGAATGTTGCTCGGATCTGGTATGGCCATGGACTCGGCACTAGAGACCTAGGGCCATATTTATACTCTGTTTGAGCCGGATTTGCGTAGTTTTTTTTATGCAAATTCAACGCAAAACGAACTCCATATTTATACTTTGGCGTTAGACGCATCTAGCGCCAAAGTTCATGGAGTTTGCGTCATTTTTTAGCGTGGACACCTTCCTTGCGTTAATGATATGCAAGGTAGGCGTTCCCGTCTAAAAAATGACTCCGAGGCATGTGCGCCGTATTTACACTCCCGGGCAAAAATGACGCCCGGGAGTGGGTGGGTCAAAAAAAATGACGTCCAGCCGCTTTTGCGTCATTTTTTAGCGCCTGGTCAGGGCAGGCGTTAAGGGACCTGTGGGCTCGGAAGGAGCCCAGAGGTGCCCTCCCATGCCCCCAGGGACACCCACTGCCACTCTTGCCCACCCCAGGAGGACGCCCAAGGATGGAGGGACCCATCCCAGGAAACTTAAGGTAAGTTCAGGTAATTTTTTTTTAAAAAAAAATTGTGGCATGGGGGGGCCTGATTTGTGCCCCCCTACATGCCACTATGCCCAATGACCATGCCCAGGGGACATAAGTCCCCTGGGCATGGCCATTGGGCAAGGGGGCATGACTCCTGTCTTTGCTAAGACAGGAGTCATTTCAATGGGGGTTGGGAGTAAAAAAAAATGGCGCAAATCGGGTTGAGGTGAAAATTTTGCCTCAGCCTGACTTGCCCCATTTTTTGACGCCCAGGCTCCATTTTCCCCTACACCGGCGCTGCCTGGTGTAAGTCATTTTTTTTCACGCACACCAGGCAGCTCCGCCGGCTAACGCCGGCTAACGTCATTGAATAAATACGGCGCCCGCATGGCGCTTCAGAATGGCGTTAGCCGGCGTTAAGTTTTTTGACGCACAACTGCGTTGGCGCAGTTGTGCGTCGAAAAGTATAAATATGGCCCCTACTCTGAATAATTTGGCGGTGACGCCGTTACAGTTGCAACACACATTCCTGTGCCTGCAATGTGGACTTTAAGTGCTACGTCTTTTATAAAAGTGGGCAAGCCACTTAAGGCTCGGCCAGAGACCCAGCAAAACGAGCCAAGCATTAATGCGCCTTCGATCTGCCACCCACGTTCTATCAACATGCACTAAGAACGTAATGCATAAATCTTTGGTGTTAAAAAGGAGAGAAAAGGGGCGCCATCTAGTGGGTGAATTGCATAATGAGAAAGGAGGAAACCTGGGTCGAATCCTGGCTTCTCCGCTTGACCAAACTGTGATGCTAAGCAAATATTTTTTTAGAGTCTCCTTGCTATTTTTTCAACACACAGTACAGCGCTTTCCCATAGGTGAATTCGGGGTGCAGACTGTACAAAGATTATGGCGGTCATTCTGACCGCAGCGGGCGGCGGTCGCGCCAGCCATGCGGTTACCGCCGAATGACCGCTCCGCGGTCAGGAGACCGCGGCGGCCATTCTGGCTTTCCCGCTGGGCCGGCGGGCGACCGCCAAAAGGCCGCCCGCCGGCCTAGCGAGAAAGCCCCTGCAACAAGGATGCCGGCTCTGAATGGAGCCGGCGGAGTTGCAGGGGTGCGAAGGGTGCAGTGGCACCCGTCACGATTTTCACTGTCTGCCAAGCAGACAGTGAAAATCTGTATGGGGCCCTGTTAGGGGGCCCCTGCACTGCCCATGCCAGTCAAATGGCATGGGCAGTGCAGGGGCTCCCAGGGGCCCCACGACACCCGTTCCTGCCATCCTGTTCCTGGCGGTAAGAACCGCCAGAAACAGGGTGGCGGGAAGGGGGTCGGAATACCTGGAGGATTCCCTGGGCCAGGGGAAAACCGGCGGGAAACCACTGGTTCCCCTTTTCTGACCGCGGCTTTACCGCTGCGGTCAGAATAGCCCTGGAAGCACCGCCAGCCTGTTGTCGGTGATTCCGCGGTCCCCGGCCCTGGCGGTCATGGACCGTCAGGGTCGGAATGACCCCCTATATGATGTATTAAGGCGAAACGCTTCTGCATGTTAAAGAAATACTTTTTTAATTTTAAAGAGACTATCACATTTTTACCCATCCAGACCTTTGGCTCGGCTTTTCCTGTTAAGTTGTTGGCTCGCCCATCGCTAGTCTTTCGGTTCTTAAGCCAAGAACCATGTAAAAGCTTCACCTCCCCACACGCTTCAAAAGTCAACAGAGTAAGCCCTGAAGTCAAAGAATTGCAACACTCAAAGCTTCATCCTGTCTCCAGAAACTGCTGCAAACCTCGGATGCTGAAAGATAGTCCAGTGATGCTGTCCACATCGCTTGTGTCCAGACTGAGGTGATGGACAGTTGTAAGTGCTGTAAACTTGCAAGTTGCGCTTGGGCCGGATTGATCTACAGGGCAACCTGGCAGGCGCTCGCCCGAGCGGGTCGTCACACTACTCTCATGTGTTTATGATAATAGCATGAGAGTAGTGCCTTGTGGGCAGCCCCAGGCCTCCACTCGAGAGCAAGAGGCGATGTCTCTGTCTCCGCCAACTCTCTGAAACAGGGGGTGAAATATGCACGTCTGGATGGCAGCGACAACAGAGCAGGCAGACTCAAATGCTTACTTCACTTCTATGGGTTGGCCGACTGCCAGTGCCAATCAAAATGTCCTCCCCTCACGAAGAGTCGTGGAAGAGAAATGAAACAGTAGGATACAGTATGTTTTTCAACACATGGGTGTGGATGTCTGTGGTGTGTGTCTGTTTTTATGTGGAAGGGCAACCGGATGATGACGAGTGGGCATTTTTGTCCTGATGAAATCAAACGGAACTCTACATGCCACCTGTAGGAAGTTGGCTCTGTATGTGCTATTTCAAAGTAAGGAATAGCATGCACAGAGTCCAAGGGTTCCCCTTAGAGGTAAAATAGTGGTAAAAATAGATAATACTAATGCTCTATTTTGTGGTAGTGTGGTCGAGCAGTAGGCTTATCCAAGGAGTAGTGTTAAGCATTTGTTGTACATACACATAGACAATAAATGAGGTACACACACTCAGAGACAAATCCAGCCAATAGGTTTTTGTATAGAAAAATATCTTTTCTTAGTTTATTTTAAGAACCACAGGTTCAAATTTAACATGTAATATCTTGTTTGAAAGGTATTGCAGGTAAGTACATTAGGAACTTTGAATCATCTCAATTGCATGTATACTTTTCAAGTTATTGACAAATAGCTACTTTAAAAGTGGACACAGTGCAATTTTCACAGTTCCTGGGGGAGGTAAGTTTTTGTTAGTTTTACCAGGTAAGTACGACACTTACAGGGTTCAGTTCTTGGTCCAAGGTAGCCCACCGTTGGGGGTTCAGAGCAACCCCAAAGTCACCACACCAGCAGCTCAGGGCCGGTCAGGTGCAGAGTTCAAAGTGGTGCCCAAAACACATAGGCTAGAATGGAGAGAAGGGGGTGCCCCGGTTCCGGTCTGCTTGCAGGTAAGTACCCGCGTCTTCGGAGGGCAGACCAGGGGGGTTTGGTAGGGCACCGGGGGGGACACAAGCCCACACAGAAATTTCACCCTCAGCAGCGCGGGGGCGGCCGGGTGCAGTGTAGAAACAAGCGTCGGGTTCGCAATGTTAGTCTATGAGAGATCTCGGGATCTCTTCAGCGCTGCAGGCAGGCAAGGGGGGGGTTCCTCGGGGAACCCTCCACTTGGTCAAGGGAGAGGGACTCCTGGGGGTCACTCCTCCAGTGAAAGTCCGGTCCTTCAAGTCCTGGGGGCTGCGGGTGCAGGGTCTCTCCCAGGTGTCGGGACTTAGGATTCAAAGAGTCGCGGTCAGGGGAAGCCTCGGGATTCCCTCTGCAGGCGGCGCTGTGGGGGCTCAGGGGGGACAGGCTTTGGTACTCACAGTATCAGAGTAGTCCTGGGGTCCCTCCTGAGGTGTTGGATCTCCACCAGCCGAGTCGGGGTCGCCGGGTGCAGTGTTGCAAGTCTCACGCTTCTTGCGGGGAGCTTGCAGGGTTCTTTCAAGGCTGCTGGAAACAAAGTTGCAGCCTTTCTTGGAGCAGGTCCGCTGTCCTCGGGAGTTTCTTGTCTTTTCGAAGCAGGGGCAGTCCTCAGAGGATGTCGAGGTCGCTGGTCCCTTTGGAAGGCGTCGCTGGAGCAGGATCTTTGGAAGGCAGGAGACAGGCCGGTGAGTTTCTGGAGCCAAGGCAGTTGTCGTCTTCTGGTCTTCCTCTGCAGGGGTTTTCAGCTAGGCAGTCCTTCTTCTTGTAGTTGCAGGAATCTAATTTTCTAGGGTTCAGGGTAGCCCTTAAATACTAAATTTAAGGGCGTGTTTAGGTCTGGGGGGTTAGTAGCCAATGGCTACTAGCCCTGAGGGTGGGTACACCCTCTTTGTGTCTCCTCCCAAGGGGAGGGGGTCACAATCCTAACCCTATTGGGGGAATCCTCCATCTGCAAGATGGAGGATTTCTAAAAGTTAGAGTCACCTCAGCTCAGGACACCTTAGGGGCTGTCCTGACTGGCCAGTGACTCCTCCTTGTTATTCTCATTATTTTCTCCGGCCTTGCCGCCAAAAGTGGGGGCCGGGCCGGAGGGGGCGGGCAACTCCACTAGCTGGAGTGTCCTGCGGTGCTGTGACAAAGGGGTGAGCCTTTGAGGCTCACCGCCAGGTGTTACAGCTCCTGCCTGGGGGAGGTGTTAGCATCTCCACCCAGTGCAGGCTTTGTTACTGGCCTCAGAGTGACAAAGGCACTCTCCCCATGGGGCCAGCAACATGTCTCTAGTGTGGCAGGCTGCTGGAACTAGTCAGCCTACACAGATAGTCGGTTAAGTTTCAGGGGGCACCTCTAAGGTGCCCTCTGGGGTGTATTTTGCAATAAAATGTACACTGGCATCAGTGTGCATTTATTGTGCTGAGAAGTTTGATACCAAACTTCCCAGTTTTCAGTGTAGCCATTATGGTGCTGTGGAGTTCGTGTTTGACCGACTCCCAGACCATATACTCTTATGGCTACCCTGCACTTACAATGTCTAAGGTTTTGTTTAGACACTGTAGGGGTACCATGCTCATGCACTGGTACCCTCACCTATGGTATAGTGCACCCTGCCTTAGGGCTGTAAGGCCTGCTAGAGGGGTGTCTTACCTATACTGCATAGGCAGTGAGAGGCTGGCATGGCACCCTGAGGGGAGTGCCATGTCGACTTACTCGTTTTGTCCTCACTAGCACACACAAGCTGGCAAGCAGTGTGTCTGTGCTGAGTGAGAGGTCCCCAGGGTGGCATAAGACATGCTGCAGCCCTTAGAGACCTTCCTTGGCATCAGGGCCCTTGGTACCAGAAGTACCAGTTACAAGGGACTTATCTGGATGCCAGGGTCTGCCAATTGTGGATACAAAAGTACAGGTTAGGGAAAGAACACTGGTGCTGGGGCCTGGTTAGCAGGCCTCAGCACACTTTCAATTGTAAACATAGCATCAGCAAAGGCAAAAAGTCAGGGGGCAACCATGCCAAGGGGGCATTTCCTTACACAACCCCCCCCCCAAACGAAAGAGGATGAGACTAACCTTTCCCAAGAGAGTCTTCATTTTCTAAGTGGAAGAACCTGGAAAGGCCATCTGCATTGGCATGGGCAGTCCCAGGTCTGTGTTCCACTATAAAGTCCATTCCCTGTAGGGAGATGGACCACCTCAACAGTTTAGGATTTTCACCTTTCATTTGCATCAGCCATTTGAGAGGTCTGTGGTCAGTTTGAACTAGGAAGTGAGTCCCAAAGAGGTATGGTCTCAGCTTCTTCAGGGACCAAACCACAGCAAAGGCCTCCCTCTCAATGGCACTCCAACGCTGCTCCCTGGGGAGTAACCTCCTGCTAATGAAAGCAACAGGCTGGTCAAGGCCATCATCATTTGTTTGGGACAAAACTGCCCCTATCCCATGTTCAGAGCAACAGTCTGCACAATGAACTGCTTAGAATAATCTGGAGCTTTTAGAACTGGTGCTGAGCACATTGCTTGTTTCAGGGTGTCAAAGGCCTGTTGGCATTCCACAGTCCAGTTCACTTTCTTGGGCATTTTCTTGGAGGTGAGTTCAGTGAGGGCTGTCACAATGGATCCATATCCCTTCACAAACCTCCTGTAATACCCAGTCAAGCCAAGGAATGCCCTGACTTGAGTCTGGGTTTTTGGAGCTACCCAGTCCAGAATAGTCTGGATCTTGGGTTGGAGTGGCTGAACTTGGCCTCCGCCTACAAGGTGTCCCAAGTAAACCACAGTTC
The DNA here is from genome assembly GCF_031143425.1 of Pleurodeles waltl. Lineage (NCBI taxonomy): Eukaryota > Metazoa > Chordata > Amphibia > Caudata > Salamandridae > Pleurodeles > Pleurodeles waltl. The sequence goes on along the minus strand of NC_090448.1, from coordinate 775,893,337 downwards.
CCTGCCCTATCTGGCATTTGGATGCCTTGATAGAGAGGCCTGCAGATTGCAGAGCCTTCAAAACCTTCTTCAGGTGGACCAGGTGATCCTGCCAGGTGGAGCTAAAGACAGCAATATCATCAAGATAAGCTGTGCTAAAGGACTCCAAGCCAGCAAGGACTTGATTCACCAACCTTTGGAAGGTGGCAGGGGCATTCTTTAAACCAAAGGGCATAACAGTAAACTGATAATGCCCATCAGGTGTGGAGAATGCTGTTTTCTCTTTTGCTCCAGGTGCCATTTTTATTTGCCAGTACCCTGCTGTCAAGTCAAAGGTACTTAAGAATTTGGCAGCACCTAATTTATCTATGAGCTCATCAGCTCTTGGAATTGGATGAGCATCTGTCTTGGTGACAGAATTGAGCCCTCTGTAGTCCACACAAAACCTCATCTCTTTCTTTCCATCTTTGGTGTGAGGTTTGGGGACTAAGACCACTGGGCTAGCCCAGGGGCTGTCAGAGCGCTCAATTACTCCCAATTCCAGCATCTTGTGGATTTCCACCTTGATGCTTTCCTTAACATGGTCAGATTGTCTAAAGATTTTGTTCTTGACAGGCATGCTGTCTCCTGTGTCCACATCATGGGTACACAGGTGTGTCTGACCAGGGGTTAAGGAGAAGAGTTCAGGAAACTGTTGTAGGACTCTCCTACAATCAGCTTGCTGTTGGCCAGAGAGGGTGTCTGAGTAGATCACTCCATCTACTGTGCCATCTTTTGGGTCTGATGACAGAAGATCAGGGAGAGGTTCACTCTCTGCCTCCTGATCCTCATCTGTTACCATCAACAGATTCACATCAGCCCTGTCATGGAAGAGCTTAAAGCGGTTCACATGGATCACCCTCTTGGGGCTCCTGCTTGTGCCCAGGTCCACCAGGTAGGTGACCTGACTCTTCCTTTCTAGTACTGGGTAAGGGCCACTCCATTTGTCCTGGAGTGCCCTGGGAGCCACAGGCTCCAGAACCCAGACTTTCTGCCCTGGTTGGAACTCAACCAGTGCAGCCTTTTGGTCATACCAAAACTTCTGGAGCTGTTGGCTGGCCTCAAGGTTTTTGGTTGCCTTTTCCATGTACTCTGCCATTCTAGAGCGAAGGCCAAGTACATAGTCCACTATGTCTTGTTTAGGCTCATGGAGAGGTCTCTCCCAGCCTTCTTTAACAAGAGCAAGTGGTCCCCTTACAGGATGACCAAACAGAAGTTCAAAGGGTGAGAATCCTACTCCCTTCTGTGGCACCTCTCTGTAAGCGAAAAGCAGACATGGCAAGAGGACATCCCATCTCCTTTTGAGTTTTTCTGGGAGCCCCATGATCATGCCCTTTAATGTCTTGTTGAATCTCTCAACTAAGCCATTAGTTTGTCGATGGTAAGGTGTAGTGAATTTATAAGTCACTCCACACTCATTCCACATATGTTTCAGGTATGCTGACATGAAGTTGGTACCTCTGTCAGACACCACCTCTTTAGGGAAACCCACTCTGGTAAAGATACCAATGAGGGCCTTGGCTACTGCAGGGGCAGTAGTCGACCTAAGGGGAATAGCTTCAGGATACCTAGTAGCATGATCCACTACTACCAGGATATACATATTTCCTGAGGCTGTGGGAGGTTCCAGTGGACCAACTATGTCCACACCCACTCTTTCAAAGGGGACCCCCACCACTGGAAGTGGAATGAGGGGGGCCTTTGGGTGCCCACCTGTCTTACCACTGGCTTGACAGGTGGGGCAGGAGAGGCAAAACTCCTTAACCATGTTGGACATATTGGGCCAGTAGAAGTGGTTGACTAACCTCTCCCACGTCTTGGTTTGTCCCAAATGTCCAGCAAGGGGAATGTCATGGGCCAATGTTAGGATGAACTCTCTGAACAGCTGAGGCACTACCACTCTCCTAGTGGCACCAGGTTTGGGGTCTCTGGCCTCAGTGTACAGGAGTCCATCTTCCCAATAGACCCTATGTGTTCCATTTTTCTTGCCCTTGGACTCTTCAGCAGCTTGCTGCCTAAGGCCTTCAAGAGAGGGACAGGTTTCTTGTCCCTTACACAGCTCCTCCCTTGAGGGTCCCCCTGGGCCTAAGAGCTCAACCTGATAAGGTTCAAGCCCCAAAGGCTCAGTTCCCTCATAGGGCAGAACTTCTTCCTGAGAAGAGAGGTTCCCTTTCTTTTGCTGTGTTGCAGTTGGTTTCCCAACTGACTTTCCTGTTCTCTTGGTAGGCTGGGCCATTCTTCCAGACTCCAGCTCTACTTGTTCACCCTGTGCCTTGCATTGTGCTCTTGTTTTCACACACACCAGTTCAGGGATACCCAGCATTGCTGCATGGGTTTTTAGTTCTACCTCAGCCCATGCTGAGGACTCCAGGTCATTTCCAAGCAGACAGTCCACTGGGATATTTGAGGAGACCACCACCTGTTTCAGGCCATTGACCCCTCCCCATTCTAAAGTAACCATTGCCATGGGATGTACTTTTCTCTGATTGTCAGCGTTGGTGACTGTGTAAGTTTTTCCAGTCAGGTATTGGCCAGGGGAAACCAGTTTCTCTGTCACCATGGTGACACTGGCACCTGTATCCCTCAGGCCCTCTATTCTAGTCCCATTAATTAAGAGTTGCTGTCTGTATTTTTGCATGTTAGGCGGCCAGACAGCTAGTGTGGCTAAATCCACCCCACCCTCAGAAACTAGAGTAGCTTCAGTGTGGACCCTGATTTGCTCTGGGCACACTGTTGATCCCACTTGGAGACTAGCCATAACAGTGTTACCTGGATGGGAGTTTGGAGTGGAACCTTTCTTGGGACAGGCCTTGTCTCCAGTTTGGTGTCCATGCTGTTTACAGCTATGACACCAGGCCTTTTTGGGATCAAAGTTTTTACCCTTGTACCCATTGTTTTGTGAAGAGGCTCTGGGCCCACCCTCCTGTGCAGGTTTTTGGGGGCCTGTAGAAGACTCTTTACTATTTTTAGTTTTGGTTGTCTCATCACTCTTCCCCTGGGGAGTCTTTGTGACCCCTTTCTTTTGGTCACCCCCTGTTGAAGTCTTGGACACCCTTGTCTTGACCCAATGGTCCGCCTTCTTTCCCAATTCTTGGGGAGAAATTGGTCCTAGGTCTACCAGATGCTGATGCAGTTTATCATTGAAACAATTACTTAACAGGTGTTCTTTCACAAATAAATTGTACAGCCCATCATAATTACTTACACCACTGCCTTGAATCCAACCATCTAGTGTTTTCACTGAGTAGTCTACAAAGTCAACCCAGGTCTGGCTCGAGGATTTTTGAGCCCCCCTGAATCTAATCCTATACTCCTCAGTGGAGAATCCAAAGCCCTCAATCAGGGTACCCTTCATGAGGTCATAAGATTCTGCATCTTGTCCAGAGAGTGTGAGGAGTCTATCCCTACACTTTCCTGTGAACATTTCCCAAAGGAGAGCACCCCAGTGAGATCTGTTCACTTTTCTGGTTACACAAGCCCTCTCAAAAGCTGTGAACCATTTGGTGATGTCATCACCATCTTCATATTTAGTTACAATCCCTTTAGGGATTTTCAACATGTCAGGAGAATCTCTGACCCTATTTATGTTGCTGCCACCATTGATGGGTCCTAGGACCATCTCTTGTCTTTCCCTCTCTATGGCTAGGATCTGTCTTTCCAAAGCCAATCTTTTGGCCATCCTGGCTAACTGGATGTCCTCTTCACTGGGGTTATCCTCAGTGATTTCAGAGGTGTTGGTCTCTCCTGTGAGGGAACCAGCATCTCTGACTATTATTTTTGGAGTCAGGGTTTGAGGGACCCTGTTCTCCCTAGATAGGACTGGTAGGGGGGAATTTTCCTCCAAGTCACTATCCTCTTCCTCTGAGTTGCCACCCTCAGAGGGGTTGGCCTTTTCAAACTCTGCCAAAAGCTCCTGGAGCTGTATTTTGGTAGGTTTGGGGCCCATTGTTATTTTCTTTATTTTACAGAGTGACCTTAGCTCCCTCATCTTAAGATGGAGGTAAGGTGTGGTGTCGAGTTCCACCACAGTCACATCTGTGCTAGACATTTTGCTTCTAAAAGTTGGAATACTTTTTAAGAATCTACAACTGGTTCTAGAATCTAATTCAAACTTTTACAAACTTTTAAACTCTAAAAGAAATGCTAAACAGGATCTAACACAAGGCCCTAGCAGGTCTTTTAAGAATTTAGAAAACTTTTCAAATTGCAAAAATCAATTTCTAATGACAATTTTGGAATTTGTCGTGTGATCAGGTATTGGCTGAGTAGTCCAGCAAATGCAAAGTCTTGTACCCCACCGCTGATCCACCAATGTAGGAAGTTGGCTCTGTATGTGCTATTTCAAAGTAAGGAATAGCATGCACAGAGTCCAAGGGTTCCCCTTAGAGGTAAAATAGTGGTAAAAATAGATAATACTAATGCTCTATTTTGTGGTAGTGTGGTCGAGCAGTAGGCTTATCCAAGGAGTAGTGTTAAGCATTTGTTGTACATACACATAGACAATAAATGAGGTACACACACTCAGAGACAAATCCAGCCAATAGGTTTTTGTATAGAAAAATATCTTTTCTTAGTTTATTTTAAGAACCACAGGTTCAAATTTAACATGTAATATCTTGTTTGAAAGGTATTGCAGGTAAGTACATTAGGAACTTTGAATCATCTCAATTGCATGTATACTTTTCAAGTTATTGACAAATAGCTACTTTAAAAGTGGACACAGTGCAATTTTCACAGTTCCTGGGGGAGGTAAGTTTTTGTTAGTTTTACCAGGTAAGTACGACACTTACAGGGTTCAGTTCTTGGTCCAAGGTAGCCCACCGTTGGGGGTTCAGAGCAACCCCAAAGTCACCACACCAGCAGCTCAGGGCCGGTCAGGTGCAGAGTTCAAAGTGGTGCCCAAAACACATAGGCTAGAATGGAGAGAAGGGGGTGCCCCGGTTCCGGTCTGCTTGCAGGTAAGTACCCGCGTCTTCGGAGGGCAGACCAGGGGGGTTTGGTAGGGCACCGGGGGGGACACAAGCCCACACAGAAATTTCACCCTCAGCAGCGCGGGGGCGGCCGGGTGCAGTGTAGAAACAAGCGTCGGGTTCGCAATGTTAGTCTATGAGAGATCTCGGGATCTCTTCAGCGCTGCAGGCAGGCAAGGGGGGGGTTCCTCGGGGAACCCTCCACTTGGGCGAGGGAGAGGGACTCCTGGGGGTCACTTCTCCAGTGAAAGTCCGGTCCTTCAAGTCCTGGGGGCTGCGGGTGCAGGGTCTCTCCCAGGCGTCGGGACTTAGGATTCAGAGAGTCGCGGTCAGGGGAAGCCTCGGGATTCCCTCTGCAGGCGGCGCTGTGGGGGCTCAGGGGGGACAGGCTTTGGTACTCACAGTATCAGAGTAGTCCTGGGGTCCCTCCTGAGGTGTTGGATCTCCACCAGCCGAGTCGGGGTCGCCGGGTGCAGTGTTGCAAGTCTCACGCTTCTTGCGGGGAGCTTGCAGGGTTCTTTCAAGGCTGCTGGAAACAAAGTTGCAGCCTTTCTTGGAGCAGGTCCGCTGTCCTCGGGAGTTTCTTGTCTTTTCGAAGCAGGGGCAGTCCTCAGAGGATGTCGAGGTCGCTGGTCCCTTTGGAAGGCGTCGCTGGAGCAGGATCTTTGGAAGGCAGGAGACAGGCCGGTGAGTTTCTGGAGCCAAGGCAGTTGTCGTCTTCTGGTCTTCCTCTGCAGGGGTTTTCAGCTAGGCAGTCCTTCTTCTTGTAGTTGCAGGAATCTAATTTTCTAGGGTTCAGGGTAGCCCTTAAATACTAAATTTAAGGGCGTGTTTAGGTCTGGGGGGTTAGTAGCCAATGGCTACTAGCCCTGAGGGTGGGTACACCCTCTTTGTGTCTCCTCCCAAGGGGAGGGGGTCACAATCCTAACCCTATTGGGGGAATCCTCCATCTGCAAGATGGAGGATTTCTAAAAGTTAGAGTCACCTCAGCTCAGGACACCTTAGGGGCTGTCCTGACTGGCCAGTGACTCCTCCTTGTTATTCTCATTATTTTCTCCGGCCTTGCCGCCAAAAGTGGGGGCCGGGCCGGAGGGGGCGGGCAACTCCACTAGCTGGAGTGTCCTGCGGTGCTGTGACAAAGGGGTGAGCCTTTGAGGCTCACCGCCAGGTGTTACAGCTCCTGCCTGGGGGAGGTGTTAGCATCTCCACCCAGTGCAGGCTTTGTTACTGGCCTCAGAGTGACAAAGGCACTCTCCCCATGGGGCCAGCAACATGTCTCTAGTGTGGCAGGCTGCTGGAACTAGTCAGCCTACACAGATAGTCGGTTAAGTTTCAGGGGGCACCTCTAAGGTGCCCTCTGGGGTGTATTTTGCAATAAAATGTACACTGGCATCAGTGTGCATTTATTGTGCTGAGAAGTTTGATACCAAACTTCCCAGTTTTCAGTGTAGCCATTATGGTGCTGTGGAGTTCGTGTTTGACCGACTCCCAGACCATATACTCTTATGGCTACCCTGCACTTACAATGTCTAAGGTTTTGTTTAGACACTGTAGGGGTACCATGCTCATGCACTGGTACCCTCACCTATGGTATAGTGCACCCTGCCTTAGGGCTGTAAGGCCTGCTAGAGGGGTGTCTTACCTATACTGCATAGGCAGTGAGAGGCTGGCATGGCACCCTGAGGGGAGTGCCATGTCGACTTACTCGTTTTGTCCTCACTAGCACACACAAGCTGGCAAGCAGTGTGTCTGTGCTGAGTGAGAGGTCCCCAGGGTGGCATAAGACATGCTGCAGCCCTTAGAGACCTTCCTTGGCATCAGGGCCCTTGGTACCAGAAGTACCAGTTACAAGGGACTTATCTGGATGCCAGGGTCTGCCAATTGTGGATACAAAAGTACAGGTTAGGGAAAGAACACTGGTGCTGGGGCCTGGTTAGCAGGCCTCAGCACACTTTCAATTGTAAACATAGCATCAGCAAAGGCAAAAAGTCAGGGGGCAACCATGCCAAGGAGGCATTTCCTTACACAACCCCCCCCCAAACGAAAGAGGATGAGACTAACCTTTCCCAAGAGAGTCTTCATTTTCTAAGTGGAAGAACCTGGAAAGGCCATCTGCATTGGCATGGGCAGTCCCAGGTCTGTGTTCCACTATAAAGTCCATTCCCTGTAGGGAGATGGACCACCTCAACAGTTTAGGATTTTCACCTTTCATTTGCATCAGCCATTTGAGAGGTCTGTGGTCAGTTTGAACTAGGAAGTGAGTCCCAAAGAGGTATGGTCTCAGCTTCTTCAGGGACCAAACCACAGCAAAGGCCTCCCTCTCAATGGCACTCCAACGCTGCTCCCTGGGGAGTAACCTCCTGCTAATGAAAGCAACAGGCTGGTCAAGGCCATCATCATTTGTTTGGGACAAAACTGCCCCTATCCCATGTTCAGAGGCATCAGTCTGCACAATGAACTGCTTAGAATAATCTGGAGCTTTTAGAACTGGTGCTGAGCACATTGCTTGTTTCAGGGTGTCAAAGGCCTGTTGGCATTCCACAGTCCAGTTCAATTTCTTGGGCATTTTCTTGGAGGTGAGTTCAGTGAGGGCTGTCACAATGGATCCATATCCCTTCACAAACCTCCTGTAATACCCAGTCAAGCCAAGGAATGCCCTGACTTGAGTCTGGGTTTTTGGAGCTACCCAGTCCAGAATAGTCTGGATCTTGGGTTGGAGTGGCTGAACTTGGCCTCCGCCTACAAGGTGTCCCAAGTAAACCACAGTTCCCTGCCCTATCTGGCATTTGGATGCCTTGATAGAGAGGCCTGCAGATTGCAGAGCCTTCAAAACCTTCTTCAGGTGGACCAGGTGATCCTGCCAGGTGGAGCTAAAGACAGCAATATCATCAAGATAAGCTGTGCTAAAGGACTCCAAGCCAGCAAGGACTTGATTCACCAACCTTTGGAAGGTGGCAGGGGCATTCTTTAAACCAAAGGGCATAACAGTAAACTGATAATGCCCATCAGGTGTGGAGAATGCTGTTTTCTCTTTTGCTCCAGGTGCCATTTTTATTTGCCAGTACCCTGCTGTCAAGTCAAAGGTACTTAAGAATTTGGCAGCACCTAATTTATCTATGAGCTCATCAGCTCTTGGAATTGGATGAGCATCTGTCTTGGTGACAGAATTGAGCCCTCTGTAGTCCACACAAAACCTCATCTCTTTCTTTCCATCTTTGGTGTGAGGTTTGGGGACTAAGACCACTGGGCTAGCCCAGGGGCTGTCAGAGCGCTCAATTACTCCCAATTCCAGCATCTTGTGGACTTCCACCTTGATGCTTTCCTTAACATGGTCAGATTGTCTAAAGATTTTGTTCTTGACAGGCATGCTGTCTCCTGTGTCCACATCATGGGTACACAGGTGTGTCTGACCAGGGGTTAAGGAGAAGAGTTCAGGAAACTGTTGTAGGACTCTCCTACAATCAGCTTGCTGTTGGCCAGAGAGGGTGTCTGAGTAGATCACTCCATCTACTGTGCCATCTTTTGGGTCTGATGACAGAAGATCAGGGAGAGGTTCACTCTCTGCCTCCTGATCCTCATCTGTTACCATCAACAGATTCACATCAGCCCTGTCATGGAAGAGCTTAAAGCGGTTCACATGGATCACCCTCTTGGGGCTCCTGCTTGTGCCCAGGTCCACCAGGTAGGTGACCTGACTCTTCCTTTCTAGTACTGGGTAAGGGCCACTCCATTTGTCCTGGAGTGCCCTGGGAGCCACAGGCTCCAGAACCCAGACTTTCTGCCCTGGTTGGAACTCAACCAGTGCAGCCTTTTGGTCATACCAAAACTTCTGGAGCTGTTGGCTGGCCTCAAGGTTTTTGGTTGCCTTTTCCATGTACTCTGCCATTCTAGAGCGAAGGCCAAGTACATAGTCCACTATGTCTTGTTTAGGCTCATGGAGAGGTCTCTCCCAGCCTTCTTTAACAAGAGCAAGTGGTCCCCTTACAGGATGACCAAACAGAAGTTCAAAGGGTGAGAATCCTACTCCCTTCTGTGGCACCTCTCTGTAAGCGAAAAGCAGACATGGCAAGAGGACATCCCATCTCCTTTTGAGTTTTTCTGGGAGCCCCATGATCATGCCCTTTAATGTCTTGTTGAATCTCTCAACTAAGCCATTAGTTTGTCGATGGTAAGGTGTAGTGAATTTATAAGTCACTCCACACTCATTCCACATATGTTTCAGGTATGCTGACATGAAGTTGGTACCTCTGTCAGACACCACCTCCTTAGGGAAACCCACTCTGGTAAAGATACCAATGAGGGCCTTGGCTACTGCAGGGGCAGTAGTCGACCTAAGGGGAATAGCTTCAGGATACCTAGTAGCATGATCCACTACTACCAGGATATACATATTTCCTGAGGCTGTGGGAGGTTCCAGTGGACCAACTATGTCCACACCCACTCTTTCAAAGGGGACCCCCACCACTGGAAGTGGAATGAGGGGGGCCTTTGGGTGCCCACCTGTCTTACCACTGGCTTGACAGGTGGGGCAGGAGAGGCAAAACTCCTTAACCATGTTGGACATATTGGGCCAGTAGAAGTGGTTGACTAACCTCTCCCACGTCTTGGTTTGTCCCAAATGTCCAGCAAGGGGAATGTCATGGGCCAATGTTAGGATGAACTCTCTGAACAGCTGAGGCACTACCACTCTCCTAGTGGCACCAGGTTTGGGGTCTCTGGCCTCAGTGTACAGGAGTCCATCTTCCCAATAGACCCTATGTGTTCCATTTTTCTTGCCCTTGGACTCTTCAGCAGCTTGCTGCCTAAGGCCTTCAAGAGAGGGACAGGTTTCTTGTCCCTTACACAGCTCCTCCCTTGAGGGTCCCCCTGGGCCTAAGAGCTCAACCTGATAAGGTTCAAGCCCCAAAGGCTCAGTTCCCTCATAGGGCAGAACTTCTTCCTGAGAAGAGAGGTTCCCTTTCTTTTGCTGTGTTGCAGTTGGTTTCCCAACTGACTTTCCTGTTCTCTTGGTAGGCTGGGCCATTCTTCCAGACTCCAGCTCTACTTGTTCACCCTGTGCCTTGCATTGTGCTCTTGTTTTCACACACACCAGTTCAGGGCTACCCAGCATTGCTGCATGGGTTTTTAGTTCTACCTCAGCCCATGCTGAGGACTCCAGGTCATTTCCAAGCAGACAGTCCACTGGGATATTTGAGGAGACCACCACCTGTTTCAGGCCATTGACCCCTCCCCATTCTAAAGTAACCATTGCCATGGGATGTACTTTTCTCTGATTGTCAGCGTTGGTGACTGTGTAAGTTTTTCCAGTCAGGTATTGGCCAGGGGAAACCAGTTTCTCTGTCACCATGGTGACACTGGCACCTGTATCCCTCAGGCCCTCTATTCTAGTCCCATTAATTAAGAGTTGCTGTCTGTATTCTTGCATGTTAGGCGGCCAGACAGCTAGTGTGGCTAAATCCACCCCACCCTCAGAAACTAGAGTAGCTTCAGTGTGGACCCTGATTTGCTCTGGGCACACTGTTGATCCCACTTGGAGACTAGCCATAACAGTGTTACCTGGATGGGAGTTTGGAGTGGAACCTTTCTTGGGACAGGCCTTGTCTCCAGTTTGGTGTCCATGCTGTTTACAGCTATGACACCAGGCCTTTTTGGGATCAAAGTTTTTACCCTTGTACCCATTGTTTTGTGAAGAGGCTCTGGGCCCACCCTCCTGTGCAGGTTTTTGGGGGCCTGTAGAAGACTCTTTACTATTTTTAGTTTTGGTTGTCTCATCACTCTTCCCCTGGGGAGTCTTTGTGACCCCTTTCTTTTGGTCACCCCCTGTTGAAGTCTTGGACACCCTTGTCTTGACCCAATGGTCCGCCTTCTTTCCCAATTCTTGGGGAGAAATTGGTCCTAGGTCTACCAGATGCTGATGCAGTTTATCATTGAAACAATTACTTAACAGGTGTTCTTTCACAAATAAATTGTACAGCCCATCATAATTACTTACACCACTGCCTTGAATCCAACCATCTAGTGTTTTCACTGAGTAGTCTACAAAGTCAACCCAGGTCTGGCTCGAGGATTTTTGAGCCCCCCTGAATCTAATCCTATACTCCTCAGTGGAGAATCCAAAGCCCTCAATCAGGGTACCCTTCATGAGGTCATAAGATTCTGCATCTTGTCCAGAGAGTGTGAGGAGTCTATCCCTACACTTTCCTGTGAACATTTCCCAAAGGAGAGCACCCCAGTGAGATCTGTTCACTTTTCTGGTTACACAAGCCCTCTCAAAAGCTGTGAACCATTTGGTGATGTCATCACCATCTTCATATTTAGTTACAATCCCTTTAGGGATTTTCAACATGTCAGGAGAATCTCTGACCCTATTTATGTTGCTGCCACCATTGATGGGTCCTAGGCCCATCTCTTGTCTTTCCCTCTCTATGGCTAGGATCTGTCTTTCCAAAGCCAATCTTTTGGCCATCCTGGCTAACTGGATGTCCTCTTCACTGGGGTTATCCTCAGTGATTTCAGAGGTGTTGGTCTCTCCTGTGAGGGAACCAGCATCTCTGACTATTATTTTTGGAGTCAGGGTTTGAGGGACCCTGTTCTCCCTAGATAGGACTGGTAGGGGGGAATTTTCCTCCAAGTCACTATCCTCTTCCTCTGAGTTGCCACCCTCAGAGGGGTTGGCCTTTTCAAACTCTGCCAAAAGCTCCTGGAGCTGTATTTTGGTAGGTTTGGGGCCCATTGTTATTTTCTTTATTTTACAGAGTGACCTTAGCTCCCTCATCTTAAGATGGAGGTAAGGTGTGGTGTCGAGTTCCACCACAGTCACATCTGTGCTAGACATTTTGCTTCTAAAAGTTGGAATACTTTTTAAGAATCTACAACTGGTTCTAGAATCTAATTCAAACTTTTACAAACTTTTAAACTCTAAAAGAAATGCTAAACAGGATCTAACACAAGGCCCTAGCAGGTCTTTTAAGAATTTAGAAAACTTTTCAAATTGCAAAAATCAATTTCTAATGACAATTTTGGAATTTGTCGTGTGATCAGGTATTGGCTGAGTAGTCCAGCAAATGCAAAGTCTTGTACCCCACCGCTGATCCACCAATGTAGGAAGTTGGCTCTGTATGTGCTATTTCAAAGTAAGGAATAGCATGCACAGAGTCCAAGGGTTCCCCTTAGAGGTAAAATAGTGGTAAAAATAGATAATACTAATGCTCTATTTTGTGGTAGTGTGGTCGAGCAGTAGGCTTATCCAAGGAGTAGTGTTAAGCATTTGTTGTACATACACATAGACAATAAATGAGGTACACACACTCAGAGACAAATCCAGCCAATAGGTTTTTGTATAGAAAAATATCTTTTCTTAGTTTATTTTAAGAACCACAGGTTCAAATTTAACATGTAATATCTTGTTTGAAAGGTATTGCAGGTAAGTACATTAGGAACTTTGAATCATCTCAATTGCATGTATACTTTTCAAGTTATTGACAAATAGCTACTTTAAAAGTGGACACAGTGCAATTTTCACAGTTCCTGGGGGAGGTAAGTTTTTGTTAGTTTTACCAGGTAAGTACGACACTTACAGGGTTCAGTTCTTGGTCCAAGGTAGCCCACCGTTGGGGGTTCAGAGCAACCCCAAAGTCACCACACCAGCAGCTCAGGGCCGGTCAGGTGCAGAGTTCAAAGTGGTGCCCAAAACACATAGGCTAGAATGGAGAGAAGGGGGTGCCCCGGTTCCGGTCTGCTTGCAGGTAAGTACCCGCGTCTTCGGAGGGCAGACCAGGGGGGTTTGGTAGGGCACCGGGGGGGACACAAGCCCACACAGAAATTTCACCCTCAGCAGCGCGGGGGCGGCCGGGTGCAGTGTAGAAACAAGCGTCGGGTTCGCAATGTTAGTCTATGAGAGATCTCGGGATCTCTTCAGCGCTGCAGGCAGGCAAGGGGGGGGTTCCTCGGGGAACCCTCCACTTGGGCGAGGGAGAGGGACTCCTGGGGGTCACTTCTCCAGTGAAAGTCCGGTCCTTCAGGTCCTGGGGGCTGCGGGTGCAGGGTCTCTCCCAGGCGTCGGGACTTAGGATTCAGAGAGTCGCGGTCAGGGGAAGCCTCGGGATTCCCTCTGCAGGCGGCGCTGTGGGGGCTCAGGGGGGACAGGCTTTGGTACTCACAGTATCAGAGTAGTCCTGGGGTCCCTCCTGAGGTGTTGGATCTCCACCAGCCGAGTCGGGGTCGCCGGGTGCAGTGTTGCAAGTCTCACGCTTCTTGCGGGGAGCTTGCAGGGTTCTTTCAAGGCTGCTGGAAACAAAGTTGCAGCCTTTCTTGGAGCAGGTCCGCTGTCCTCGGGAGTTTCTTGTCTTTTCGAAGCAGGGGCAGTCCTCAGAGGATGTCGAGGTCGCTGGTCCCTTTGGAAGGCGTCGCTGGAGCAGGATCTTTGGAAGGCAGGAGACAGGCCGGTGAGTTTCTGGAGCCAAGGCAGTTGTCGTCTTCTGGTCTTCCTCTGCAGGGGTTTTCAGCTAGGCAGTCCTTCTTCTTGTAGTTGCAGGAATCTAATTTTCTAGGGTTCAGGGTAGCCCTTAAATACTAAATTTAAGGGCGTGTTTAGGTCTGGGGGGTTAGTAGCCAATGGCTACTAGCCCTGAGGGTGGGTACACCCTCTTTGTGTCTCCTCCCAAGGGGAGGGGGTCACAATCCTAACCCTATTGGGGGAATCCTCCATCTGCAAGATGGAGGATTTCTAAAAGTTAGAGTCACCTCAGCTCAGGACACCTTAGGGGCTGTCCTGACTGGCCAGTGACTCCTCCTTGTTATTCTCATTATTTTCTCCGGCCTTGCCGCCAAAAGTGGGGGCCGGGCCGGAGGGGGCGGGCAACTCCACTAGCTGGAGTGTCCTGCGGTGCTGTGACAAAGGGGTGAGCCTTTGAGGCTCACCGCCAGGTGTTACAGCTCCTGCCTGGGGGAGGTGTTAGCATCTCCACCCAGTGCAGGCTTTGTTACTGGCCTCAGAGTGACAAAGGCACTCTCCCCATGGGGCCAGCAACATGTCTCTAGTGTGGCAGGCTGCTGGAACTAGTCAGCCTACACAGATAGTCGGTTAAGTTTCAGGGGGCACCTCTAAGGTGCCCTCTGGGGTGTATTTTGCAATAAAATGTACACTGGCATCAGTGTGCATTTATTGTGCTGAGAAGTTTGATACCAAACTTCCCAGTTTTCAGTGTAGCCATTATGGTGCTGTGGAGTTCGTGTTTGACCGACTCCCAGACCATATACTCTTATGGCTACCCTGCACTTACAATGTCTAAGGTTTTGTTTAGACACTGTAGGGGTACCATGCTCATGCACTGGTACCCTCACCTATGGTATAGTGCACCCTGCCTTAGGGCTGTAAGGCCTGCTAGAGGGGTGTCTTACCTATACTGCATAGGCAGTGAGAGGCTGGCATGGCACCCTGAGGGGAGTGCCATGTCGACTTACTCGTTTTGTCCTCACTAGCTCACACAAGCTGGCAAGCAGTGTGTCTGTGCTGAGTGAGAGGTCCCCAGGGTGGCATAAGACATGCTGCAGCCCTTAGAGACCTTCCTTGGCATCAGGGCCCTTGGTACCAGAAGTACCAGTTACAAGGGACTTATCTGGATGCCAGGGTCTGCCAATTGTGGATACAAAAGTACAGGTTAGGGAAAGAACACTGGTGCTGGGGCCTGGTTAGCAGGCCTCAGCACACTTTCAATTGTAAACATAGCATCAGCAAAGGCAAAAAGTCAGGGGGCAACCATGCCAAGGAGGCATTTCCTTACACCACCTCTGATGGTCTACGGCTATATGTTCCTGAATGAGGTCATGTGGTCAGATTAGTGAATGCTGGAGGCCCTAATTTCTGCACGAGCTGAACCGAGAGATCATCCAATCATTAGTTATTGAGCAAAACAAGGTTCTCTCCCTACTATATACAGGACTTCGTTTTTATCAGTGTTCCCATAAGAAACCTCACGAAGAAGGGACAGTTTTGTTCCATGCATTCAGATTGTCAAGCAGAGTTTGATGCTTGACAACGCAAGCATAACTAAAGCTAACTACATCGCCTTCCTTGACCATGCACTATGACAATCAGGTTGGACTGAGTATCATACTAACTCGAGATTAATTTCGTCTCTAGTGACTGAGATGTATTATCTAACATATGCCAGCAGACTGATAAAATCTGAGACTGAATGCCTGAAGCTGAAACGGAGAGCCTAGCAGTGGCCTGAGCATGTGAGCATTTTCACTTATTCAGATAAGCCAGCGCTTTTATTGTCTTATTGTACCACAAAGATTTCGTAACTAGCTTTAAGAATACCAAAGCCAGAATATCACCTGCAGTAAATTATTAGATTTGTGACTGTACAACTATTGTTTGAATATTGTATACAAGCGGGGAGAAGATTATAATCCCAATTACTTTTTTTCCTATGGCTTCTGCTGACGCACACCATCTCTGAGCTTTTGTTTGTGGAGGAATGCAGATACTATTTAAAGATGCTAGCCTGGCCTATCACAGTCCCCAAAATTTGAGCTCATACTACCTACCATGAAGATTCTTCATTCGAGGCTGTATCTGAGCTCCCTCACGCAATGTAATGATCACGAACGCAAACTGCTGATCCATGCAAACACAATTAAGGGCATTTTGATGAGCAGAAAGTGAACTGGCAGGTCATCAGAAAGGTTATAAGCTGAGGGCAGTTCAGCTAGTAATTCTAAAATTCCAGGAAAAAGGCCAAGTTGTACACTGCCTACTACACACCCTATGGTAAATGCAAAACATATTGTGGTTTTCCTTGATATAAGTTTATCTTTTTCAATGCAGGTCAACAAAATCTGTTAATTCAGAATATCCTGCTATACTTCTCGATCACTGCCAAAAAATAGTGATTTAGACTACTATCCTCTCTATCTCCTTTGGCCTCCCTCAATATTTGCTGGGGAAACTCCAGCTAGTTCAGAACACAGCAGCCTGGTTTCTTTTGAAACTTCCTACAACAGTGTTAGAAATTGGGTCTCTAGTTGGCCTTGGTTTGCACCTTGTCCAAGTAGGCACCCTCACTCTGGGTCAGGGTAAGGAAGCCACATAGCTAAGATAACCCCTGCTCACCCACTTGGTAGCTTGGCTCAAGCAGTCAAGCTTATCTCAGAGGCAACGTGTAAAGTATTTGCACACACACACACAAACACACACACGGTAACACAGTGAAAACACCACAAAAATATTCCACACCAGTTTAGAAAAATAGACAATATTTGTCTGAGTAGAACAAGACCAAAACAACAAACATCCAACATACACAAGCAAAGATAAACATTTTCAAAGAGTAAAGGAGTGGCATGGACCCCAGGTATAGACCCTTGGAAAATGATGAAAAAAAGACATTGCATGGGACAACAGCTCCGGTGCAGGCAGTTGCGTGGAGTCAGACAGCGGCCAGTTCTGAAGTCATTCTAGAGTCGACATGCTTGGTTTCTTCTTGGTTGCACCCGAGCTAACTTCCAAGGGGCCAGGGACTGAATATGGCACCACTTGGCACTTCAGGATTCTCAGCAATCGAGCCCAGGCGCAGAAAGTTGTGGTAGCCACTGAATTACCTGTAGATTGCTTACTAGGCAATGATTTGGAGACATCAGCTTGGGCTGAAGTGGAGTTGGAGGCTCATGCAGCAATGCTGGGCATTCCTGGGCATATTTTTGCTTTAACAAGGGCTCAGGCCAAGAAGCAAAAAGGACAGGGAAACTTGGATCCTGTAACAATGGACCAAGCGCTCCCACAAGCTAGGGGTAGGAAGGGTAATTCCTTGCCCACTATCCCTCCCTCACCAGAAGATTCCCCTTTTGAGGAAGAGGAATCCTCTCCCTGTGCAGAACCTCCACCAGATGAGCTGGCAGAAGACACTGCTGAGCTTTTGGGTGCAGAGGGGCCTGCTAGGGAAGAGCTGAGTGTGGCACAGCAGACCTGTCCCACACTAGAGGGTTTGAGACAGCAAGCTGTCAAACAGCAGAATGGGGATGTCAGTGATAGCCATAAGGTGTATTGGGAAGACAAACTCATGTATACTGAGTCAAGGGACCCTAAACCTGGAGCTGCAAGGATTTTGGTCATCCCTTTACAATACAGAGTTTCTTCTTACCTTGGCACATAGAATTCTTTTGGCTGGGCATTTGGGCCAAAGTCAAACTTGGGACAAACTTGTTCCTCTGTTTCACTGGCCTCATATGTCAGAGGACACCAAAGAGTTTTGTCGCTCTTGTGTGACCTGCCAAGCCAGTGGCAAGACTGGTGGCACTCCAAAGGCCCCCTTAATTCCACTTCCTGTGGTTGGGGTGCCCTTTGAAAGGGTAGGGGTTGACATAGTTGCCCCCCTTGACCTTCCAACAGCTTTAGGCAATAGGATTATCCTTGTGGTAGTGGACCATGCCACTAGGTACCCTGAAGCAATCCCCTTAAGGACCACTACAGCTCCAGCAGTGGCAAAGGCCCTCCTGGGAATCTTTTCCAGAGTGGGCTTCCCTAAGGAAGTGGTCTCAGACAGAGGAAGTAACTTCATGTCTGCATACCTCAAAACAATGTGGAAGGAGTGTGGTGTAACATACAAGTTCCCTACTCCTTATCATCCACAAAAAAATGGTCTGGTTGAGAGGTTTAATAAAACTCTCAAAGGTATGATAATGGGACTCCCTGAAAAACTCAGAAGGAGATGGGATGTCCTGTTACATTGCATCCTTTTTGCTCACAGGGAGGTACCACAAAAAGGAGTGGGCTTTAGCCCCTTTGAACTCCTCTTTGGGCACCCTCTGAGAGGTCCCCTTGCACTTGTTAAGGTGGGTTGGGAACAACCTTTAAAAGCTCCTAAACAAGACATTGTGGATTACGTACTTGGCCTAAGATCAAGAATGGCAAGAGCTCACCAGGAATATGTGACAGAACAGCTAGGTCCTAAACAACTATAGCCTAAACCACTACTGCTTAACAACTAAAACACCTCTACAACTAAGTACTGAACAACTACTGTCTAAACAACAATTGTGCCTGAATAACAATTGCCTGAAGAACTAATATGTACATGTATATATATTCTAAACAACTAATAAACCATAAAAACCAAAAAGAAAACCTTACCTTAAAATTAGTTGTTCAGGCAATTGTTATTCAGGCACAATTGTTGTTTAGACAGTAGTTGTTCAGTACTTAGTTGTAGAGACTTTTTAGTTGTTTAGCAGTAGTGGTTCAGGCAAGCTTAGGCTGATAGAGGTAGCTATAGCAGAGCAGCTTAGGCTGAACTAGGAGACATGCAAAGCTCCTACTACACCACTTGACGCAAAAGCGGCACAAACTTACAAAATACAATTGTATTTTGTAAATTTGCGCCGATTTTGAGTCAAAAAATGACGCAAATGTGGTGCTAAAAAAGTATAAATATGGGCCTAAGGGTGTCCAAGATACCCCACCCCAAGACCCTGAAAAGTAGGAGTAAAGTTATCCTACTACCCCAGAAAGACAGTAAAGTCGAGATAGGGGATTCTGGAAAGACAACAACTGACTGCAAAGCACTGAAGACGGATTCCTGGACCTGAGGACCTGCAAAGGAAGGGGACCAAGTCCAAGAGTCATGCAAGTGTCCACTAAAGCCCGGATGAAGGTGCAAAAGGGCTGCCTCCGAGTGGAAGAAGCTGAAGATTCTGCAACAACGGAAGATGCCAGGAACCTCTCATTTGGTCAGAAGATGTCCCACGGCGTGCTGGAGGAAGCAGAGTTGTTTCCACGCAGAAAGACCGCAAACAAGCCTTGCTAGCTGCAAGAGTCGCAGTTAAAAGTTTTGGGTGCTGCCAGGGCCCAGGAAGGACCAGGAGGTCGCCCCTTGGAGGAGGAGACAGAGGGGGCGCTCAGCAACATAGAGAGCCCACGCAAAAGCAGGCAGCACCTGCAGAAGCACCTGAACAAGCATTCAGAAGATCTGAGCACGGCGGTCACCTCAGCACAACAAAAGAGGGTCCCACGAAGTCGAAGTCCAACTCAGCGAGTTGAGCAATACAGGACGGAGTGCTGAGGCTCTGGGCTAGATTGTGCACAAAGGAAGTCTTGCAAAGGAGCACAGAAGTCCTAGCAGCTGCAGTTCACGTAGTACACAGGTTTACTGTCTGGCGTGGGGAGGCAAGGACTTACCTCCACCAAATTTGGACAGAAGGGCCACTGGACTATCCGGGACACTTGGATCCAGCTCCTGTGTTCCAGGGACCACGCTCGTCAAGATGAGAGGGGACCCAGAGGACCAGTGATGCAGAAGTTTGGTGCCTGCGTTAACAGGGGGAAGATTCCGTCGGCCCACGGGAGACTTCTTCTTGGCTCCCAGTGCAGGGTGAAGGCAGACAGCCCTCAGAGCATGCACCACCAGGAAACAGTCGTGAAAGCCGGCAGGATGAGGCGCTACAATGTTGCTAGTAGTCTCCTTGCTATTTTGTCGCAGTTTTGCATGCGTCCTGGAGCAGTCAGCTGTCGATCTTTGGCAGAAGTCGAAGAGGGAAGTGCAGAGGAACTCTGGTGCGCGCTTGCATTTGCTATCTGCTGAGAAACCCACAGGAGAGACCCTAAATAGCCCTCAGAGGAGGATTGGCTACAGAGAAAGGTAAGCATCTATCTGGAGGGGACTATGACGTCACCTGCTGGCACTGGCCACTTAGAGGTGTCCATTGTGCCCTCACACCTCTGCATCCAAGATGGCAGAGATCTGGGACACACTGGAGGAGCTCTGGGCACCTCCCCTTGGGAGGTGCTGGTCAGGGGAGTGGTCACTCCCCTTTCCTTTGTCCAGTTTTGTGCCAGAGCAGGGCTGGGGATCCCTGAACCGGTGTAGACTGGCTTATGCAAGGAGGGCACCATCTATGCCCTTCAAAGCATTTCCAGAGGCCAGGAGAGGCCGTCTCTCAGGCCCTTAACACCTATTTCCAAAGGGAGAGGGTGTAACACCCTCTCTCAGAGGAAATCCTTTGTCCTGCCTTCCTGGGACTGGGCTGCCCAGGCCCCAGGGGGGCAGAAACCTGTCTGAGGGTTGGCAGCAGCGGTAGCTGCAGAGAAAACCCCGGAGAGTTAGTTTGGCAGTACCCAGGCTCTATGCTGGAGCCCCGGGGATGCATGGAATTGTCCCCCCAATACCAGAATGGTATTGGGGTGACAATTCCATGATCCTAGACATGTTACATGGCCATGTTTGGAGTTACCATTGTTACGCTACATATAGGTATTGACCTATATGTAGTTCACGCGTGTAATGGTGTCCCCGCACTCACCAAGTCCGGGGGATTTGCCCTGAACGATTTGAGGGCACCTTGGCTAGTGCCAGGGTGCCATCACACTAAGTAACTTTGCACCTAACCTTCACTAAGTGAGGGTTAGACAAATAGGTGACTTATAAGTTACTTAAGTGCAGTGTAAAGTGGCTGTGAAATAACGTGGACGTTATTTCACTCAGGCTGCAGTGGCAGTCCTGTGTAAGAATTGTCTGAGCTCCCTATGGGTGGCAAAAGAAATGCTGCAGCCCATAGGGATCTCCTGGAACCCCAATACCCTGGGCACCTAGGTACCATATACTAGGGAATTATAAGGGTGTTCCAGTGTGCCAATCAGAATTGGTAAAATTAGTCACTAGCCTGCTGTGACAATTTTAAAAGCAGATAGAGCATAAACACTGAGGTTCTGGTTAGCAGAGCCTCAGTGATACAGTTAGACACCACACAGGGAACACATACAGGGCACATTTTAGGAGCACTGGGGTCCTGGCTAGCAGGACCCCAGTGACAGAGGCAAAAACTATATACATACAGGTAAAAAATGGGGGTAACATGCCAGGCAAGATGGTACTTTCCTACACCCTCCCAGCCCGTCCTCTTCCCCTTCCCTTTTTGTTTCCTAGCAGCTTGTTATTTGATCCTATGATAGTGTCCCAGCTCCTCCATGATCCCCACTGCTCCAGGTCTCTGGCCGTCCGTCGTCTTGTTTATATGTATTTATATATTTCACATAAATCATGCTCTCTTCTACATTTTACAAATTGGGAAGACATTTTGTATTCACCACAAGGGTTACAGTAAGCTCTGTGCTCCTTGTGGATCTTTATTGCTAGGTTTTGTGAAACGCGTGACAGAGAAGACTATGGAAAGGTCTAAAGAGCCCCCAGTGATGACAACCACTGCCCTCCTTAACCACCGCCCTCGATGACCCCCTCCCTGGCCTGCAGAAAACCCATTCCTTTTCAAGTGTGCCCATAACAAAGGACCTTATGCCCAGCCCATCCGGGACCATCACCTTCTCAGTCTTTCACTCCCTCGGTTTGGCACAGCTATGTTTTAATTTCTGAGCGCAGCATCGTCCCCTTTGTGCGGTAAATATGTATGTTTGTTTGTATGTGTGTTTAAGCGACTGTGCATAAATGATTAGTATCTCAGTGGCAAAAGTATTGCTGCCTGTGCAAGTATGCTGTGCAGGGCTTTAGGTGACATAAATAAAAAATGGAGAGTCTCTAAAAGGGGGGGTGAGCTGATTATTTCTAAGAAACATGCCCTATGTAATCAGTGGTGTGGCTTCTAAACGTCTGTGCATTTAGGAAGATCGTAGACATAACTCAGTAGTACCAGCAGAGGGCTGGGTTGGAGCTCAATGCCCAGCATATATTTATGTCTTTTAATCCATTTGATCACTTGATCATAAGTTACACTTAGGGGAGAGGATGTGGCATTACGGCGAGAGCTGCAGACTTTGCAATTGGGAAACCATGTTGAAGTTTCAGCATCAGCTAGACATCCTGTGATTCTGGGCAAATCACTTAATCTCCCCAAGCCTAAAACCAAAATGAATGTGTCCTTGTGTGATGTAACTGATGCTCATGTCAAGCACTCCAATACCAACGGGTCAAGTCTGTGCTATATAAAACTGCAAAAAAACCGAAAACATTAAGGGCCACATTTACAAGAAAGCAGCGCATCACCTGTGATGCGCCACTTTTTTTGCTCCCCCCCACCGGCACCTAACGTTGCCATGGTAGCACCGTATTTGCAATACGGCGCACCATGGCACATGTTAGGACAATAGCGTCATAATTTATCATGCTTTTGTGGTACTTTATGGTGCTAATCCTACAAAGTAAAGAAAGCACATTGAAAGTAATGGGCGCATCAAACTACGCTAAAAATGGAACAGTAAAATATGTAAATTTCACTGCATAATTTTTACGGGCCTCCCACCGTTGGAATGCCCCTCCCCCTTGCATATTTTATGCCTAACACAGGCATAATGTGGTGCCAGGAGTAGCAGAGTGGTGCAATGCAAGCATTGCGGCTCTTTGTAAATATGGCGAAGGAGAATGGCCTCTTTAACGCCACATTAGCGTAAATAAATGACGCTAGTGTGGTGCTAGGAGGCGCTAGGGACTTGTAAATCTGGCCCTAAGTGTTTAGCACAGTTCTGTTGTTGGGCTATACCTGGGTTACATTTGGGTGATATTTTGGGCTCTTTTTCTCTGGTGGCATTTTTAGGAGACTTAATTGTTATGTTGCTCCATAATTTTCTCTTTTACTGCAGCATCCTTTGTGGAAAATGCTTTCAGTTTACCACTTCGATTCTATCAAGATGGTATTCAGATGTGCCACACTTTTGCCATAAATTCAGAATGTTAGCACTCTAGTGGCTCATTAGAACACTGTAGTAAAGCTGCTGATTACCAGGGAGTGAACTGGCAGTCTGCTGCTGGTGTTGAAAGTGCATGTTTAAGTCTGCATGCCAGAATACTTGAATGAATTAGAAGAGGAAGATGTTTGAGAACTCTCTTATACTTTTTCTTTTTACAGCACTAACCATAATTTCTATGACAAAATGAACTCCCTTATTTTGATCCTTTCTAAATTAAGGGGGTCATTCTGACCCTGGCGGTCGGTGATAAAGCGGCGGCCAACTCGCCAACAGGCTGGCGGTAAAAAAAATGGAATTCTGACCCTGGCGGGAACCGCCAACAGAGCCCGCCACTTTAACACTCCGACCGCCACGGTGGGACAGACAAACAGCGCGGCGGTCACCGCCAACAGGCAGGCGGCAGACAATGTACCGCCCACCCTATCACAACTCACTAATCCGCCACCTTTTCCGGGGCGGGAGCCCCGCCGATAAAAACACGGCGGAAACAGACTACGAACGGGAAAACGCTCACCTCTATACACTCTACGAGGACGGAGGACAGCATGGAGCCCGAATTACACATCCTACCCGCTCTCGTCTACCTGCTCATCTACCACGAGTACGAACTCCGGCGCAGACGACAACGGTGAGTACCACACCTACGACACAGGGGGGGGGGGGAGGAGGAAGGGTTACGGGCACACACATACGCATCACACCCACCCCCCAACTATCTACACACCAATGCAGAGCACCAAGCCAAAGTGACCCCACCCAAACCCCCCGGAATAACGAAAAGATATGATTAAAGTGAGAAACAACATTTATGTAAAAAATAGGTTCATTGAAGACATGGTAAAATAGGAAAATGAAGCAAAAAATTTCAAATGTAAACATTGCGTGACCGAGAAATAGAGGCAGAAAGTCCCGCACAGTCACAGAAATTGCAAATGTCCGTGGGCCAAAGTGTATCAACACATGGGCAAAGCCCACACAGGAGACCTGAGTCCGTTGGAGAGAACACTGCAGGGGCATCAGATGACAAAACTACAGGCACCTCAGGGGGAAGGGAAGGGGGGGCACCACAGCCACATGAGTCCACGACGCCAGATCCAAGAAGGGGCCACCATGCCCACTGTTCAATCCTGGGGAGTGCAAAGCCACAGTCTCTCAAGTCTCTACAGTGGGTGGCTTGCCCACTGTCATATCCTGGGGAGTGCAAAGCCACAGTCTCTCAAGTCTCTACAGTGGGTGGCTTGCCCACTGTCATATCCTGGGGAGTGCAAAGCCACAGTCTCTCAAGTCTCTACAGTGGGTGGCTTGCCCACTGTCATATCCAGGGGAGTGCAAAGTCACAGTCCATCAAGTGGATAACAGTCTCCACAGGCAATGGGGGAGGCAGGGTGGCCCGAGTGCAGCGTGAACATTAGCACGACACAGAACCGGCACAGTCATTGGGCCAGCGGTGCTTGAGACGGCGGGGCCCAGCGGAGCGGTGCTTGACAGGAAGGGCCCAGCGGAGCGGTGCTTGACAGGAAGGGCCCAGCGGAGCGGTGCTTGAGACGGCGGGGCCCAGCGGAGCGGTGCTTGACAGGAAGGGCCCAGCGGAGCGGTGCTTGAGACGGCGGGGCCCAGCGGAGCGGTGCTTGACAGGAAGGGCCCAGCGGAGCGGTGCTTGAGACGGCGGGGCCCAGCGGAGCGGTGCTTGACAGGAAGGGCCCAGCGGAGCGGTGCTTGAGACGCCGGGGCCCAGCGGAGCGGTGCTTGACAGGAAGGGCCCAGCGGAGCGGTGCTTGACAGGAAGGGCCCAGCGGAGCGGTGCTTGAGACGGCGGGGCCCAGCGGAGCGGTGCTTGACAGGTAGGGCCCAGCGGAGCGGTGCTTGAGACGGCGGGGCCCAGCGGAGCGGTGCTTGACAGGAAGGGCCCAGCGGAGCGGGGCCTGTCTTGGCGGGGCCCTCTTCAGTGGTGCCTTCCTGCACGGCGGGGCCCTCTTCAGCGGTGCCTTTCTGCACGGCGGGCCCTCTTCAGCGGTGCCTTTCTGGACGGCGGGGCCCTCTTCAGCTGTGCCTTTCTGGACGGCGGGGCCCTCTTCAGCGGTGCCTTCCTGCACGGCGGGGCCCTCTTCAGCGGTGCCTTCCTGCATGGCGGGGCCCTCTTCAGCGGTGCCTTCCTGCACGGCAGGGCCCTCTTCAGCGGTGCCTTCCTGCACGGCGGGGCCCTCTTCAGCGGTGCCTTCCTGCACGGCGGGGCCCTCTTCAGCGGTGCTTGTCCTGTAATTCCAGGGAGTCAGACCTGGGCAGGACTCCCTGCTCAGTCGCCCTCCGACCGTGCAGTTGCTGGATCCTTCGGTGACGGTGTCCTGGGCCCTTGGGTGTCCTTCCTCACACCCGGGATGGGGCTTGTGGGGCCCTCCTGGTCCGCGCTCCTGCTGCCTGACTTCTCCGCCCTGCTGCCCTTGCCCTCCTTCGCTGTGGCTCTCTGGGCCTTGCCTCCCCTGGATCTTGTGGCAGGTGAAGTGTCCGAACTTTGGTCCTTGGGGGCAGCCGTGGCACTCCTCCTGCGGCGGCCCCTCACTTTCCGGGTCCTCTTTCCAGGGGGGGGCTGACTGTCCCCTTGCTGCTGACCGATGTCTCACTGCTGGCAAAGGGGGGACTCCAAAATCCATGGACTACGCTGACACGTGAACCCGGGCTGGTGGTGGCTGAGGTGCTCTTGGGACTCTTAGCAGATGGAGGGGGTGGGTCAGGTGAGGGAAAGAGGTCAAGATTGGAGAGGTAAAACTTTTTAGGACCAAGGTAAACGGTAGGTGCAGTGGTTATGGGAGTGGAGGAAGAGGAGGTGGTTGTAGGAGAGTCAGGTGTGCTGTCCTTGGGTGAAGGTGCATGGGCTGCAGGCTGTCGTGAGGTGGTTGGCTGTTGGGTGGGTGGCTGCCTGCGTTTGTGTGTCTTGGAAGAGGGGGTGACAGACACAGTGGGAGAGGACACAGGGGACGTGTAAATGGCAGTGGGGGTGGTGACTGCACGTGTGCGGACTGTACTGGAGGGTGTGCTGGTGATGGGTGTACTGGCTGTTGGTGGTGTGCATGCAGGTGTGAGTGTAGACGTCACAGGGAGGGAGGAGGGAGACGAGGAGGTAGGGGACACAGAGGTGGTAGTGGCTGTTGGCATGTCTGCATCAGGGTGTTGCTTGGGTGAATGTTTGTGTGATCTGTGGTGCTTATGTCTGGATGAGCTGCCCTTGGGTGTTGAGGTGTGTGCAGGCTGGTCTGATGGTGTGGATGGGATAGGCAGAGGAACAGGAGACAGAGACAGGCTGGAGGCAGTTAGAAGAGGGAGGCTGGAAACAGGGACAATGGCTGCCGTCAGTGCTGAGGCCAGAGAATTGAACGATCGTTGATGGGCAGACTGACCCGAATGAATGCCCTCCAGGTATGCATTGCTACGATGCACCTCCCTCTCTACCCCCTGGATGGCATTCAAAAGGGTAGTCTGCCCAACAATGATGGTCCTCAGGAGGTCAATGACCTCCTCACTGAGGGCAGCAGGGGTAACAGGGGCAGGGGCTGAGGTGCCTGGGGCGAAGGAGATGCCCGCCTTCTTGGGCGAGCGGGCACGGAGGGTAGGCTGAGGGGCTGCTGGGAGGGCAGAGCTGGTGCGCTGGGTGGCGGCTGTACCTGTAGAGGCGGGGGGCACGGATGTTGCCGCCACCGCTAGGGAGCTCCCATCCGAGGACGTGTCGGTGTCGCTGGTTTCACCACGGCTCCCCGTTGTGAAGCTCCCCTCGCCCTCCGTATCACTGGTGGCCTCGGTGTCTGTGCCATGGCCCACCGGGGCCTTGTGAGTCGCAGCTCCCTCGTGCTCCGGTGCCAAGTCTCCTCCGCCTGATGATGCTGAAGCACACATGCACAAGAAGATAAAGAAAAAGGGTGGGGGGAGACATAATAAAAGGTTGAGTACATGCATTGTCAACACCGTTGGCGGAGAGGACAGACACAGGAGCCTCATGCACTAAGCCGCGCAATCGGGGTACACTACTGAGTACTTGTGACTGGGCCAACAGGTCTAGGGACACCAAACGCGCACATGGGTGATGCAGGACCATGGCTAGCTGTACCCGTCTCCGTACAGAGGTGGGGGGTGGGGGGTGGGGGCACAGGGACATGGCTAAAGGAGAGGAATACAATACAGAAAGCGCCCTGGCCTAATGTCACCCACAGCCCTCCTCTCCCACCCAGGCACCTCCACTGCACGTAAAGATAGCTGAATGTGCTGGTACTCACCCCCTTGTGTCTGCTGTGATGTCGTCACGCGCCCATCCAAATCGGGGTAGGCCACCGCCAGGATCCGGGACATCAGGGGGGTCAGGGTACGACTGGCACCCCTCCTAGGTTGGGAGGCCATCCCCAGCAGTGACTCGGCGGTCTTCCTGGTCCCGCGGCGGATGTCCTCCCACCTCTTGCGGCAGTGGGTGCCCCGTCTGTTGTGGACCCCCAGGGTCCGGACTTCCTTGGCGATGGCACGCCAAATGTCGATCTTCTGATGGGCGCTGACCTATTTGACATGTACAGGGTGGAAATTGAAATATCATCAATTTTCCGCATGATAGATGCGATTGTCCCCCCCTCCCCAACCTTGCCATGTGGCACATGCTCTCATCTGTCGTGCCTTGCACTCGTCATTGTCCCCCCACCCCACCATCTTACATACACAACCCAGGCATAGCCCATTCAACGTGCACACAGTGTACTTACCTGTTGGTCTGGAGGACCGTAGAGTCACGCATACTGGGGCAGGACCCCATCCACAAGTTTCTCCAACTCTTCTGTAGTGAAGGCAGGGGCCCTTTCCCCAGTCGCAGCAGCCATTGTATCTCCCAGACCGAGGTCACAGCAGCACTTGCAGTATAGGTCCTCTCCTGTGGATGATCAGGTCTCGAGTGATTAACCAGATAGAAAATGGCGGTCATGGCCGCGACGGCACGTACCGCCGTGGTGCGTTCCGCGACCGCCGGCGCAGCTAGTCATTGGCTTGTGAAACCCATAGGGCTCGATGTTAACCAATGCGGCTTTGCGCCGCGGTCTTCGACCGCCTACCGCCACGGTGTGTCACGCCAGCGCATTGACCTCACATCCCACTGTCACACTTCTCAGGTCAGGCAGCCGCCATTACAAGGGACCACAGGGCTTAATTACTACTGCGTCACACAGGCCTAGGCCTTGCATTGCCACTCATACAAGCCATTCAATGCATTGAGAATCGTGTACTGTGCAAGCTGTAGTTACGTACCTGTGGGTTGCTTGACTCTGTGCTCCATGTTGTCCTTCCTAGGCACCGTCCGCTGGGACTTGCGAGGAGAAGGATGAATCCTCCTGTGTACCGACCGCTGGTGGACCTGTCGACAATGGAGGAACGTCATATAATACTTCACTACCGACTTGACCGAGCCACTATACATGAACTGTGTGCCCAGCTGGAGCCAGCACTGATGTCCCCCATCCGCCAACCCACAGGAATTCCCCCTCTGGTGCAGGTTCTGTCAGTCCTCCATTTTTTGGCAAGTGGGTCTTTTCAGACAACAGTGGCCATGTCATCAGGGATGTCTCAGCCTATGTTTTCTAAGATTTTGTCCAGAGTGTTGTCTGCCCTGACCAAATACATGCGGAGCTACATTATTTTCCCTGAGGAGGGTGATTTGGCCACTGTGAAGGCTGACTTCTATGCCCTTGGACATATCCCCAACATCATTGGTGCCATTGATGGGACCCATGTGGCCTTAGTACCCCCAAAAGACGATGAGCAGGTGTACAGAAACAGGAAAATTTACCATTCGATGAATGTCCAGGTGGTCTGTTTGGCTGACCAGTACATCTCCCATGTAAATGCCATGTTCCCTGGGTCAGTGCATGACGCGTATGTTATGCGAAATAGCAGCATCCCCTATGTGATGGAACAGCTACAGAGACACCGTGTGTGGCTAATAGGTGACTCTGGTTACCCCAACCTGCCTTGGCTACTGACCCCAGTGAGGAATCCCCGGACCAGGGCAGAGGAACGGTACAATGAGGCCCATGGGCGATCTAGGAGGATCATAGAAAGGACCTTCGGCCTCCTGAAGGCCAGGTTTAGGTGCCTGCATATGACAGGGGGATCCCTAATGTACTCACCCAAGAAGGTGTGCCAGATCATCGTGGCCTGCTGTATGCTTCACAATCTTGCATTGCGACGCCAGGTGCCTTTTCTGCAGGAGGATGGTCCAGATGGTGGTGTTGTAGCAGCTGTGGAGCCTGTGGAGAGTGAAGAGGAGGAAGACGACGGGGACGACACGGACAACAGGGACACGGTCATACAACACTATTTTCAGTAGCACCCAGGTAAGAATCCCCCACGGCATTTTACATTTACTTCTGGCCTCCTGCATCTCTACTTTCTGTGTTTCCCCCCAGTTCCTTTCAACTGAATTGTGACTTTCCCTTGGCTTTTCAGAGCTGTATGACACACTGCGTGACTTCTGGTTTGTTCGGCCATGGAGTAAAACAAATTGACATTGGTATGTTGTCATCACAATGTAACTGTACATTTTTGAACCGTTATGTGTAATACATTTGTTAAGAATACAAGCAGACTCCTGAGTGTTTTAAGTGCAATAAGTGATTTATTTAAAGTGCTACATATAGGTCCATGATAGTAAAACGTTGATGGGTGGGGGTGGAGCGATGTCTATGGCAGAGTCCAGTTTTCGGTCGCACAGGTGCATTGTCCATATGCCTGTGGAAGGATGGAGCAGGGGCAGTTCAAGGTTGGACAGGGTGACGATGTGGGACAGTGGAATGACATCCGAGGGGATCTTAGGCTGGCGGGGGTCTTGGCATCCTACTCTGTCTTCCTTTGTGATCTCAGGCTCCTCTTGCGGGGTGGTTGATCTTCAGCAGGAGGTGGGGTTCTGGTGGCCCGTTGTTGTGTGGGGGCCTCCTGTCCACTAGCGCCGGCGGAGGTGGTAGGCTGTTCCTGGTCCGGGCTGGTGACAGGGGCCCTTTGGGGTGCCACATGGTCCCGCAATGTGGTGACTATTAGGTTCAGGGCCTGGACGATGTTCCTGAGCTCCTCTCTGTACCCCATGTACCGTTCCTCCTGCTGTGCCTGGATCTCCTGGAACCTGGCCATTATCGTCGCCATCGTCTCCTGGGAGCGGTGGTATGCTCCCATGATGGTGGTGAGGGCCTCTTGGAGAGTCGGTTCCCTGGGCCTGTCCTCCCCCCCCTGTCGCACTGCAGCCCTCCCAGTTGCCCTGTTTCCCCGGGCCTCTGTCCCCTGGACGGTGTGCCCACTACCACTGCCCCCAGGTCCCTGTTGTTGTTGGGGTGTTGGGTCAGCCTGGGTGCCCTGTAGTGGCGGACACACCGCTGATTGACCTGTCCTGGAGACAGAGGCATGGGCCCGCTGGGTGGGAGCGGTGCTGATATTCCCAGAGGGGGTTAGGTCTGCTGTGGCCTGTGTCTGTGTGTGGGGAACCGACTGTCCAGAGGTCCCCGATGGTCCGGGCTGGTCATCAGGTTCCAGGTCGACAGAGCTGCTGTCCTCACTGCGGGCCTGTTCTGGGGTGGGATGGACATATCTGGACCCTCCTGGCCAGTGTGTTGGCGTTCGGGCCCTGCAGGGGTGAAAGAGTATGGTTATTGCTTCTGTGTGTTCCATGGTGTGCGATTTGTGGGTTCCCTTGTCCCCCAGTGCTGGCATTCCCTTGTGGCAGGAGTTGTGAGGGTGGTTTGTGGGGGGCATGGGTATGTGCAGTGGTCATGCATAGGTGATGGGTGTCCATGGTTTGTGTTGGCATTCAGGGTTTGGTTTTGGGTTGGGTGGGTTGTGCTGGTGAGACATTGGCAGGGAGGCTGTGTGCTGGGGGGTTGGGGGTGGGGGTGTGGGTTGGCATGCTGGTGGTTGGGGGGGGGGAGTAGTTGAGACTAGACTTCCCAGAGTCCATTCCTCCGCCTACTCCAGCGAGGCCCGCAGGATGCAGGATGTTAAGGACCTCTTGCTCCCATGCTGTGAATTCGGGAGGGGTGGGTGGTGGTCCGCCACCAGTCCTCTGCACAGCGATGTTGTGTCTGGAGACCATCGACCGTACCTTCCCCCGTAGGTCATTCCAGCGCTTTCTGATGTCTTCACGGTTTCTGGGATGCTGTCCCACAGCGTTGACCCTGTCGACAATCCTCTGCCATAGCTCCGCCTTCCTGGCTATTGTGGTGTGTTGCACCTGTGTGCCGAAGAGCTGGGGCTCTACCCTTATGATTTCCTCCACCATGACCCGGAGTTCTTGGTCCGAAAACCTGGGGTGTCTTTGGGGTGCCATGGGGTGGTGTGGATGAGGTGTGGGGTGGTGTTTGCGGTGATGTGAGTGGTGGTGTGTGGTGATGTGTGCGTAGATGTGGTGTGGTTGATGATGTTGGGTTCCTGTGTGTGTTGGGGTTTTCGATTGCTGTGCTCGCTCGCTCTCTCTCTCTCGCCTTCTCTCTGATTTCCAACTAGTGGGGGTTTGTGGGTGATGTGGGTGTGTGTTTTATAGTTGCTTGGATGTGTGGGGGTGGTGTTTGTATGTTTATCAGGTGTGTGTATTTCAAATTGTCCAATGTGGCTGGGTTTTGGAGCTGGGTGTGTATTTTGACCGCGGCGGTGTGTACCGCCAATGGAATACCGCGGTTGAATGACCGCCGCGTGGATTTGTGGGTCGTAATGGCATGGGCGTGTTTGTGTTGGCGTGGCGATGGAGGTTTGGTCATCTCCAGTTTATCGCTGCCCGCTGATGAGGCGGCCTTCCGTGGATGTCGGGTTTTTGGCGGCTTGGCAGTTGTTGGTCAGAATGACCGTGGCGGGTTACCGCGGCGGTAGAATGGCGGTCTTCTGACCGGCGGTAAGAGCCTTTTACCCCTGAGGTCAGAATGACCACCTAAATGTTTTAAGTTTTACCAGTTTGAATCAATCCAGATGGCATCAGGTGTGCCACACTTTTGTCATAAGTAAGACTGTTAGCCCTCTAGATATTCCTTAGAGCTCCTGCTTAAAGTACATGTTTTAATGAGAATATCAGACGTCAGTTTCATATGGCTTAGAAAGACAGAGTGAATTTACTGAAATATGCTCTCATTTTAGCTTCTAGAGCACTTTCCGTAATGTCTATGAGTAAATCATGAGAGAACAGTTTTCTCTCAAACATGATTCATGAAATTCCACCCAAATCATCCTAGAACACACCACAATTCCTAAAATTAGTATGGTACCATCAACAAATGATTAATAGTGTAACTCAAATCTGTTATCACCTTATATACGTTCTCCTTTTTGTGAACCTCAAAACCGGCTATTCACTAAAATGCATTTAAATGGGAACCTTGCATCATGTAAGTACTGCCACAGCATGCTGTCCATGTTGTGGCCAGACAATAAAGGGGGGATCCATTTGGGGCTCCCATGTATACCCTCTGGGGTCTGGGTATGCTCACCCTCCCCACTCACACATTCTTTTTTATTCATTTTCAGGACACAGGGACCATGTCGCTGAGTCTTGTAATGGCTGCCAAAACATATCAGGTATGCTCTCAACAGATACCACCACTGACTCAAGGAGACCAAGAAAAAAGCACTCACCACCCGCATCAAGGCAAGCACCAACCACGCCAGAGAATTCCTCAGCATCGTCAGAGAATTCTCCTGCGCCTTCACCACAGATGACACGATTCCCCCCAAACCCTCTGTGACATGCTATCGGACTACTTTCACCACAAGATCTTCGACATCTACAGCAACCTTGCCTCCTAGTCCACCAACCTTGACCATACCCGCACCCCAACCCACAACCCTCTCCTCCACGGATCCCAAAATGTAAGCAACTATCTACCGAAGATACCATCTCCATCATGAACTCCCTCCACTCCGGCTCCCCCGCATACCTCAGCACACACCGCTTCCAGGTGCGGCTCGCAGGACTTTGTCAGGGCGCGGGGCGCAGGGGTGCAGGGAGGGGGGGTTGGAGGGGCAGGGGAGAAATGTAATCAAAAAATAAAAAATTACTTACCTGCTTTGCTCCGGCGCTGCTCCTCTCCAGTCACAGCTGCAGGTACAGGCTCCCAGCCTGCCCTGCGCCAATCCTGACGCTGCTCAGAGCAGCGTCAGGATTGTCTGGGAGCGCTCAGCTAGGGTGCTCCCAGGCAGACTGGGAGCCTGTGCAGGCTCTCTCCAGCCCAGCAACACAGTTGCTGGGCTGGAGCGAGCCTTGTGCGCATGTGTGTTTGGCCGGCCCGAGACTGCCAGACAAACACACATGCACTCTGAGGGGAGTGCACAGTGCACTCCCCTCTACTCGTCTACCCCAATGCCTTGCACCTTTTTCACAGAAAGGATATTATCCTTTCCTTGTAAAAGGATTTGCAGCGGTTGCTGCTGGCGGGGGGTAACTGTAGGAGGCTGGACTGGCTTGTAGTGAGTACCAAGGGGTACTTGCACCCTGCACCAGGCCCAGTTATCCCTTATTAGTGTATAGGGTGTCTAGCAGCTTAGGCTGATAGATAATGGTAGCTTAGCAAAGCAGCTCAGG
The DNA here is from genome assembly GCF_031143425.1 of Pleurodeles waltl. Lineage (NCBI taxonomy): Eukaryota > Metazoa > Chordata > Amphibia > Caudata > Salamandridae > Pleurodeles > Pleurodeles waltl. The sequence continues at coordinate 775,860,087 of NC_090448.1, read as the reverse complement.
CTGAACTAGGAGACGTGTGAAGCTACTACAGTACCACTTAGTGTCATATGCACAATATCATAAGAAAACACAATACACAGTTATACTAAAAATAAAGGTACTTTATTTTTATGACAATATGCCAAAGTATCTTAGAGTGTACCCTCAGTGAGAGGATAGGAAATATACACAAGATATATATACACAATAGCAAAAATATGCAGTATAGTCTTAGAAAACAGTGCAAACAATGTATAGTTACAATAGGATGCAATGGGGAAACATAGGGATAGGGGCAACACAAACCATATACTCCAGAAGTGGAATGCGAACCACGAATGGACCCCAAACCTATGTGACCTTGTAGAGGGTCGCTGGGACTATTAGAAAATAGTGAGAGTTAGAAAAATAACCCTCCCCAAGACCCTGAAAAGTGAGTGCAAAGTGCACCAAAGTTCCCCTAAGGACAAAATAGTCGTGTTAGAGGGAGAATGCAAGGAAAACACAAATCAGCAATGCAACAACGATGGATTCCTGTCTGAAGGTACCTGTGGAACAAGGGGACCAAGTCCAAAAGTCACAAGCAGCTCGGAGATGGGCAGATGCCCAAGAAATGCCAGCGGTTGGTGCAAAGAAGCTCTTACTAGGCTGAAGAACTGTGAATACTGCAGGAACGACAAGGGCTAGAGACTTCCCCTTTGGAGGATGGATCCCCCACGCCTTGGAGAGTCGTGCAGAAGTGTTTTCCCGCCGGATGGACGCCAACAAGCCTTGCTACACGCAAATCGTGCGTTTGGCGTTTTTGGACGCTGCTGGGGCCCAGGAGGGACCAGGAGGTCGCAAATTGGACCTGCAGAGAGAGGGGACGTCGAGCAAGACAAAGAGCCCTCAATGAAGCAGGTAGCACCCGGAGAAGTGCCAGAAACAGGCACTACGAGGATGCGTGAAACGGTGCTCGCCGAAGTTGCACAAAGGAGTCCCACGTCGCCGGAGACCAACTTAGAAAGTCGTGCAATGCAGGTTAGAGTGCCGTGGACCCAGGCTTGGCTGTGCACACAGGATTTCCGCCGGAAGTGCACAGGGGCCGGAGAAGCTTGCAAAGTCGCGGTTCCCAGCAATGCAGCCCAGCGAGGTGAGGCAAGGACTTACCTCCACCAAACTTGGGCTGAAGAGTCACTGGACTGTGGGGGTCACTTGGACGGTGTCGCTGGATTCGAGGGACCTCGCTCGTCGTGCTGAGAGGAGACCCAAGGGACCGGAGATGCAGCTTTTTGGTGCCTGCGGTTGCAGGGGGAAGATTCCGTCGACCCACGGGAGATTTCTTCGGGGCTTCTGGTGCAGAGAGGAGGCAGACTACCCCCACAGCATGCACAAGCAGGAAAACAGTCGAGAAGGCGGCAGGATCAGCGTTACAGAGTTGCAGTAGTCGTCTTTGCTACTATGTTGCAGGTTTGCAGGCTTCCAGCGCGGTCAGCGGTCGATTCCTTATCAGAAGGTGAAGAGGGAGATGCAGAGGAACTCGGCTGAGCTCATGCATTCGTTATCTACTGTTTCCCCAGAGACAGAGACCCTAAATAGCCAGAAAAGAGGGTTTGGCTACCTAGGAGAGAGGAAAGGCTACTAACACCTGAAGGAGCCTATCACAAGGAGTCTCTGACGTCACCTGGTGGCACTGGCCACTCAGAGCAGTCCAGTGTGCCAGCAGCACCTCTGTTTCCAAGATGGCAGAGGTCTGGAGCACACTGGAGGAGCTCTGGACACCTCCCAGGGGAGGTGCAGGTCAGGGGAGTGGTCACTCCCCTTTCCTTTGTCCAGTTTCGCGCCAGAGCAGGGGCTAAGGGGTCCCTGAACCGGTGTAGACTGGCTTATGCAGAATTGGGCACATCTGTGCCCAACAAAGCATTTCCAGAGGCTGGGGGAGGCTACTCCTCCCCTGCCTTCACACCATTTTCCAAAGGGAGAGGGTGTCACACCCTCTCTCAGAGGAAGTTCTTTGTTCTGCCATCCTGGGCCAGGCCTGGCTGGACCCCAGGAGGGCAGATGCCTGTCTGAGGGGTTGGCAGCAGCAGCAGCTGCAGAGAAACCCCAGGAAGGGCAGTCTGGCAGTACCAGGGTCTGTGCTACAGACCACTGGGATCATGGAATTGTACCAACAATGCCAGGATGGCATAGAGGGGGCAATTCCATGATCATAGACATGTTACATGGCCATATTCGGAGTTACCATGGTGAAGCTACATATAGGTAGTGACCTATATGTAGTGCACGCGTGTAATGGTGTCCCCGCACTCACAAAGTTCAGTGAATTGGCTCTGAACAATGTGGGGGCATCTTGGCTAGTGCCAGGGTGCCCTCACACTAAGTAACTTTGCACCTAACCTTTACCAGGTAAAGATTAGACATATAGGTGACTTATAAGTTACTTAAGTGCAGTGTAAAATGGCTGTGAAATAACGTGGACGTTATTTCACTCAGGCTGCAGTGGCAGGCCTGTGTAAGAATTGTCAGAGCTCCCTATGGGTGGCAAAAGAAATGCTGCAGCCCATAGGGATCTCCTGGAACCCCAATACCCTGGGTACCTCAGTACCATATACTAGGGGATTATAAGGGTGTTCCAGTAAGCCAATGTAAATTGGTAAAAATGGTCACTAGCCTGTCAGTGACAATTTGGAAAGCAATGAGAGAGCATAACCACTGAGGTTCTGATTAGCAGAGCCTCAGTGAGACAGTTAGTCACTACACAGGTAACACATACAGGCACACTTATGAGCACTGGGGCCCTGGGTTGCCAGGGTCCCAGTGACACATACAACTAAAACAACATATATACAGTGAAAAATGGGGGTAACATGCCAGGCAAGATGGTACTTTCCTACACAACCCCCCCCCAAACGAAGGACAATAAGACTAGCCATTACCTGATGAGTCTTCATTGTCTAAGTGGAAATATCTGGAGAGTCCATCTGCATTGGAGTGGCTACTCCCAGGTCTATGTTCCACTGTATAGTCCATTCCCTGTAGGGATATGGACCACCTCAACAATTTAGGATTTTCACCTTTCATTTGTTTTAGCCAAAGTAGAGGTTTGTGGTCTGTCTGAACAATGAAGTGAGTGCCAAACAGGTATGGCCTCAACTTCTTCAGAGCCCAGACCACAGCAAAGGCCTCCCTCTCAATGGCAGACCAACGCTTTTCTCTAGGGGTCAACCTTCTACTAATAAAAGCAACAGGTTGATCCTGGCCCTCAGAATTAAGTTGTGATAGGACTGCCCCTACTCCTAATTCAGATGCATCAGTTTGGACATAGAATTTTTTAGAGTAACAAGGGCTTTTCAGGACAGGTGCAGAGCACATGGCCTGCTTCAGCTCCTCAAAAGCTTTCTGACAGTTTGCTGTCCATAATACCTTTTTAGGCATTTTCTTGGATGTGAGGTCATTAAGAGGGGCTGCAATGGAGCCATAGTTCTTAATGAACCTCCTGTAATACCCAGTGAGGCCTAGGAAGGCTCTCACCTGAGTCTGAGTGGTAGGGGGAATCCAATCAATAATAGTTTGGATTTTCCCCTGAAGTGGTGCAATCTGTTCCCCACCAACAAGGTGTCCCAGATAAACCACCTTACCCTGCCCTATCTGGCACTTTGAAGCCTTGATAGTGAGGCCTGCCTTTTGCAGGGCCTCCAAAACTTTCCAAAGGTGGACCAGGTGATCATCCCAGCTGGAGCTAAAGACAGCTATATCATCCAAATATGCTGCACTGAAAGCTTCCAGCCCTTGCAGGACTGTGTTCACCAACCTCTGAAAAGTGGCAGGTGCATTTTTTAAACCAAAAGGCATTACAGTAAACTGGTAATGTCCTCCAATGGTAGAAAATGCAGTCTTAGGTTTAGCATCTTCTGACATTTTGATCTGCCAATACCCTGCAGTCAAATCAAAAGTGCTTAGATACTTGGCAGATGCCAGTGTATCTATTAGCTCATCTGCCCTGGGTATAGGGTGAGCATCTGTTTTGGTTACCAAGTTGAGACCTCTGTAGTCTACACAAAACCTCATTTCCTTCTTTCCATCTTTAGAATTGGGTTTTGGTACCAGTACCACAGGAGAAGCCCATGGACTGTCAGAGTGCTCAACCACTCCTAGTTCCAACATCTTCTGAACTTCTTGCTTTATGCAGTCCCTGACATGGTCAGGCTGCCTATAGATCTTACTTTTGACAGGTAAACTGTCTCCCGTATCTATAGTGTGCTCACACCAAGAAGTGGTGCCTGGCACAATGGAGAAGAGTTCTGAAAATTGTCCTAGGAGATTTATGCAATTATCTTTCTGCTCAGCAGTAAGACAATCAGCCAAAACTACACCTTCCACAAGAGCATCTTGTTCTGTGGAAGAGAAGAGATCAGGTAGAGGATCACTGTCTTCTTCCTGTCCCTCATCTGTTGCCATGAGCAGGGTGAGATCAGCCCTGTCATAGTAGGGTTTCAGGCGGTTGACATGGAGCACCCTAAGGGGACTCCTGGCAGTGCCTAAGTCAACCAAGTAGGTGACTTCACCCTTCTTTTCAACAATTGTGTGTGGACCACTCCATTTATCTTGGAGTGCTCTTGGGGCCACAGGCTCCAAGACCCACACTTTCTGCCCTGGTTGGTACTGAACCAAAACAGCCTTCTGATCATGCCATTGCTTCTGGAGCTCTTGGCTGGCCTGAAGGTTTTTACTGGCCTTTTTCATGTACTCAGCCATCCTTGATCTGAGGCCAAGTACATAATCCACAATATCCTGCTTAGGAGCTTTTAAAGGTTGTTCCCAACCCTCCTTTACAAGTGTGAGTGGACCCCTAACAGGGTGTCCAAAAAGAAGTTCAAAGGGGCTGAAGCCCACTCCTTTCTGGGGTACCTCCCTGTAGGCAAAAAGGAGGCATGGTAGAAGGATATCCCATCTCCTGCGGAGTTTTTCAGGGAGTCCCATAATCATGCCTTTGAGAGTTTTATTAAATCTCTCCACCAGTCCATTTGTTTGTGGATGATAGGGTGTTGTGAACTTGTAAGTTACACCACACTCCTTCCACATGGCCTTTAAGTATGCAGACATGAAATTGCTTCCTCTGTCTGATACTACTTCCTTTGGGAAGCCCACCCTGGAAAATATTCCCAGGAGGGCCTTTGCCACTGCAGGAGCTGTAGTGGTCCTTAAAGGAATAGCTTCAGGATATCTTGTGGCATGGTCCACTACCACCAAGATAAACCTATTGCCTGAAGCAGTAGGAGGGTCAAGGGGGCCAACTATGTCAACCCCTACCCTTTCAAAGGGAACCCCAACCACAGGCAGTGGGATAAGGGGTACCTTTGGAGTGCCACCTGTCTTGCCACTGGCTTGACAGGTTTCACAGGACTTACAAAATTCTTTTGTGTCCTCAGACATCCTAGGCCAATGAAACAGTGGTACCAATCTGTCCCAAGTTTTCATTTGACCCAGGTGCCCAGCTAAGGGAATGTCATGTGCCAGTGTTAGGAGGAACTTTCTGTACTCCTGAGGAATCACTAATCTCCTGGCAGCTCCAGGTTTAGGATCCCTTTGCTCAGTGTACAAGAGGTTGTCCTCCCAGTAAACTCTGTGTGAGTCACTGACATCCCCATTAGCCTGTTTGACAGCTTGCTGTCTGAGACCCTCTAATGTGGGACAGGTTTGCTGTGCCACACTCAGCTCCTCTCTGGCAGGCCCCCCTTCACCCAAAAGCTCAGCAGTGTCTGCTTCCAGCTCCTCTGGTGTAGGTTCTGCACAGGGAGGGAATTCTTCTTCCTCAGAAGTAGAATCCACTGTAGAGGGAGGGATAGTAGGAAGTGGTTTGCTTCTACTAGCCCTAGCTTTAGGGAGCACTTGGTCCATTGTTCCAGGATCCAAGCTTCCCTGTCCTTTTTGCTTTTTGGCCTGAGCCCTTGTCAAAGCAAAAATATGCCCTGGGATGCCCAGCATTGCTGCATGGGCCTCCAACTCCACATCTGACCAAGCTGATGTCTCCAAATCGTTCCCTAATAGACAGTCTACAGGTAAATCTGAAGCTACCACAACTTTCTTTGGACCAGATACCCCCCCCCAGTTGAGATTTACAACAGCCATGGGGTGGCTTTGTGTTATGTTGTGAGCATCGGTTACTTGGTACTGGTGTCCAAGTATGTGTTGTTCAGGGTGCACCAGTTTCTCAATCACCATTGTGACACTGGCACCTGTGTCCCTCTAGGCCTGGACCTCAACACCATTTATTAGGGTTAGTTGCTTGTACTTCTCCAAGTTATGGGGGCAAGCAACCAAAGTGGCTAAGTCAATAGCCCCTTCAGAGACTAAAGTAGCCTCTGTGGTCTCCCTAATCAGACCAACCCCAACTAAATTACCAAAAGTGAGCCCAGCTACTCCCTTGGATTGGCTATTAGTAGGTTTGCTCCCACCACCACTGCTATTAGTAGGGACACTAGGTGTAGCAGTAGGGGTTGTAGTGGTAGGAGCTGTGGTGCCTTTCTTTGGACAACTGGGATCTGTTGTCCAATGGCCTTTTATCTTACATAAATAGCACCATGGTTTCTTTTCCTTGTTCTGATTAAAGGAGGATTTGGGCCCACCACCCCCACCATAGTGTTTTTGTGGGCCTGATGAAGACTCATTTTTAGATTTGTCCCCACCCTTGTCAGAAGACTTACCATCCTTCTTTTTGTTGCCATCTTTGTCACCCCCTGTATGAACTTTTCTGTTCACTCTTGTTCTGACCCATTTGTCTGCCTTCTTTCCCAATTCTTGGGGAGAGGTCAGATCAGAGTCCACCAAGTACTGGTGCAACAAATCAGACACACAATTATTAAGAATATGCTCTCTCAGGATTAAGTTATACAGGCTGTCATAATCAGTAACTTTACTGCCATGTAACCACCCCTCCAAGGCCTTCACTGCCTGGTCAATGAAATCAACCCAGTCTTGTGAAGACTCCTTTTTGGTATCTCTGAACTTGATCCTGTACTGTTCAGTGGTTAAGCCATAACCATCCAGGAGTGCATTCTTAAGAACTTGGAAATTGTTAGCATCATTTTCTTTTACAGTAAGGAGCCTATCCCTACCTTTTCCAGTAAATGATAGCCATAGGATAGCAGCCCACTGCTTTTGAGGGACATCCTGTACAGCACAGGCCCTCTCAAGTGCAGCAAACCACTTGTTAATGTCATCCCCCTCCTTGTAAGGGGGAACTATCTTATGCAGATTCCTGGAATCATGCTCTTTTGCAGGATGACTATGGGGAATACTGCTGCTGCCACCATGGGTATCTAAACCCATTTTCTGTCTTTCCCTCTCTATTTCTAAAGACTGTCTATCCAAATCCAGCTGTTGCTTCTTGAGCTTCAGTCTGGTTTGCTCCACTCTCAATCTATTGAGCTCCCTTTCCAACAATCTGTCATCAGGGTGGGTGGGAGGGACATTTCTAGATACAGAGGTATGATGGGAATGAACAGAAGGAGACCTGTCCCTTACAGAGGGCATCCTAACAGCTTGGCTACCAGTATAATGTGAGAGCACATCATCAGTATGATGTGATTCAACCTCTGTACCAACTATGCTAGACTGTCTAGTAATGGGCAGGCTGAGAAGTTTCTTTCCTGAACCTTTTCCTGGGGGAGTCCCTGGATCAGATTGAGAACCATTAGCTACTTTTTCTACAGATTGGGCACTTATGGCCTTATCCTGTACTCTAAGCATATTAATTAACAGTTCTAAGGAAGGATTCTTCCCTACACTCAAACCTCTCTCTATGCAGAGACTCCTTGCTCCTTTCCAGCTAAGGTGATCATATGCAAGTTTGGACAGTTCAACTTTTTGGCCTGTGCCAGACATTTTTTAGAGAGAGTTAAAGTGATAGCAAAAGAGGAAAAAAGTTTTCAGAACTTTTTGGAAAGACAAAAAAACTTTTTAAACTTTTAAGAACTTTTTGAAAGTTTAGAAGTACTTTTCAGCACTTAGAAAAGAGTGAAAAGAGGAAATGCAAAACTTTTTGGCTATGTGTATATACACTGACCTTGTTTTGTATATTTTTCTCTTATGAAAAGTACAATGACAAGAGTGGTAAGTAGTCTCAAAGCACTTATCCCACCACTGCACAACCAATGTAGGAGGCTGGACTGGCTTGTAGTGAGTACCAAGGGGTACTTGCACCCTGCACCAGGCCCAGTTATCCCTTATTAGTGTATAGGGTGTCTAGCAGCTTAGGCTGATAGATAATGGTAGCTTAGCAAAGCAGCTCAGGCTGAACTAGGAGACGTGTGAAGCTACTACAGTACCACTTAGTGTCATATGCACAATATCATAAGAAAACACAATACACAGTTATACTAAAAATAAAGGTACTTTATTTTTATGACAATATGCCAAAGTATCTTAGAGTGTACCCTCAGTGAGAGGATAGGAAATATACACAAGATATATATACACAATAGCAAAAATATGCAGTATAGTCTTAGAAAACAGTGCAAACAATGTATAGTTACAATAGGATGCAATGGGGAAACATAGGGATAGGGGCAACACAAACCATATACTCCAGAAGTGGAATGCGAACCACGAATGGACCCCAAACCTATGTGACCTTGTAGAGGGTCGCTGGGACTATTAGAAAATAGTGAGAGTTAGAAAAATAACCCGCCCCAAGACCCTGAAAAGTGAGTGCAAAGTGCACCAAAGTTCCCCTAAGGACAAAATAGTCGTGTTAGAGGGAGAATGCAAGGAAAACACAAATCAGCAATGCAACAACGATGGATTCCTGTCTGAAGGTACCTGTGGAACAAGGGGACCAAGTCCAAAAGTCACAAGCAGCTCGGAGATGGGCAGATGCCCAAGAAATGCCAGCGGTTGGTGCAAAGAAGCTCTTACTAGGCTGAAGAACTGTGAATACTGCAGGAACGACAAGGGCTAGAGACTTCCCCTTTGGAGGATGGATCCCCCACGCCTTGGAGAGTCGTGCAGAAGTGTTTTCCCGCCGGATGGACGCCAACAAGCCTTGCTACACGCAAATCGTGCGTTTGGCGTTTTTGGACGCTGCTGGGGCCCAGGAGGGACCAGGAGGTCGCAAATTGGACCTGCAGAGAGAGGGGACGTCGAGCAAGACAAAGAGCCCTCACTGAAGCAGGTAGCACCCGGAGAAGTGCCAGAAACAGGCACTACGAGGATGCGTGAAACGGTGCTCGCCGAAGTTGCACAAAGGAGTCCCACGTCGCCGGAGACCAACTTAGAAAGTCGTGCAATGCAGGTTAGAGTGCCGTGGACCCAGGCTTGGCTGTGCACACAGGATTTCCGCCGGAAGTGCACAGGGGCCGGAGAAGCTTGCAAAGTCGCGGTTCCCAGCAATGCAGCCCAGCGAGGTGAGGCAAGGACTTACCTCCACCAAACTTGGGCTGAAGAGTCACTGGACTGTGGGGGTCACTTGGACGGTGTCGCTGGATTCGAGGGACCTCGCTCGTCGTGCTGAGAGGAGACCCAAGGGACCAGAGATGCAGCTTTTTGGTGCCTGCGGTTGCAGGGGGAAGATTCCGTCGACCCACGGGAGATTTCTTCGGGGCTTCTGGTGCAGAGAGGAGGCAGACTACCCCCACAGCATGCACAAGCAGGAAAACAGTCGAGAAGGCGGCAGGATCAGCGTTACAGAGTTGCAGTAGTCGTCTTTGCTACTATGTTGCAGGTTTGCAGGCTTCCAGCGCGGTCAGCGGTCGATTCCTTATCAGAAGGTGAAGAGGGAGATGCAGAGGAACTCGGCTGAGCTCATGCATTCGTTATCTACTGTTTCCCCAGAGACAGAGACCCTAAATAGCCAGAAAAGAGGGTTTGGCTACCTAGGAGAGAGGAAAGGCTACTAACACCTGAAGGAGCCTATCACAAGGAGTCTCTGACGTCACCTGGTGGCACTGGCCACTCAGAGCAGTCCAGTGTGCCAGCAGCACCTCTGTTTCCAAGATGGCAGAGGTCTGGAGCACACTGGAGGAGCTCTGGACACCTCCCAGGGGAGGTGCAGGTCAGGGGAGTGGTCACTCCCCTTTCCTTTGTCCAGTTTCGCGCCAGAGCAGGGGCTAAGGGGTCCCTGAACCGGTGTAGACTGGCTTATGCAGAATTGGGCACATCTGTGCCCAACAAAGCATTTCCAGAGGCTGGGGGAGGCTACTCCTCCCCTGCCTTCACACCATTTTCCAAAGGGAGAGGGTGTCACACCCTCTCTCAGAGGAAGTTCTTTGTTCTGCCATCCTGGGCCAGGCCTGGCTGGACCCCAGGAGGGCAGATGCCTGTCTGAGGGGTTGGCAGCAGCAGCAGCTGCAGAGAAACCCCAGGAAGGGCAGTCTGGCAGTACCAGGGTCTGTGCTACAGACCACTGGGATCATGGAATTGTACCAACAATGCCAGGATGGCATAGAGGGGGCAATTCCATGATCATAGACATGTTACATGGCCATATTCGGAGTTACCATGGTGAAGCTACATATAGGTAGTGACCTATATGTAGTGCACGCGTGTAATGGTGTCCCCGCACTCACAAAGTTCAGTGAATTGGCTCTGAACAATGTGGGGGCATCTTGGCTAGTGCCAGGGTGCCCTCACACTAAGTAACTTTGCACCTAACCTTTACCAGGTAAAGGTTAGACATATAGGTGACTTATAAGTTACTTAAGTGCAGTGTAAAATGGCTGTGAAATAACGTGGACGTTATTTCACTCAGGCTGCAGTGGCAGGCCTGTGTAAGAATTGTCAGAGCTCCCTATGGGTGGCAAAAGAAATGCTGCAGCCCATAGGGATCTCCTGGAACCCCAATACCCTGGGTACCTCAGTACCATATACTAGGGGATTATAAGGGTGTTCCAGTAAGCCAATGTAAATTGGTAAAAATGGTCACTAGCCTGTCAGTGACAATTTGGAAAGCAATGAGAGAGCATAACCACTGAGGTTCTGATTAGCAGAGCCTCAGTGAGACAGTTAGTCACTACACAGGTAACACATACAGGCACACTTATGAGCACTGGGGCCCTGGGTTGCCAGGGTCCCAGTGACACATACAACTAAAACAACATATATACAGTGAAAAATGGGGGTAACATGCCAGGCAAGATGGTACTTTCCTACAGTAACACTCCTCCGCCCAAACGGAGTAGCTGCGCCAGGCCGCTTCTACAACCCAGGAAGGAAAATAATCAAAGCCTCCCTCACAGAACTCCTTAACACCTTCATCTCCACAACCGCCATCCCCGGCATGTGGAAGCACACCAAGGTCAAGCCTATCCTGAAGAAACCCTCAACCAACCCCAATGAGCTCAAAAACTACAGCCTCATCTCACTCCTCCTATACCCTGCCAAAGTCTTGGAAACGGCCATCAACTGCCAGCTCATGGATTACCTTGAAGACAAAAACATGCTCAACCCATCCCAATCCTGCTTCCAGCCCAATCACAGCACCAAGAACGTCTTGATCACAGCAACAAATGACATCAAACGCCTCCCCGACGTAGGGGGAACAGTGGCCCTCATCCTCTTCAACTTATCGGCAGCCTTCGACACTGTCTCCCACCACACTCTCATCATAAGACTCCACAGCATTAGCATCCAAGACAACGCACTCAACTTGATCCCCTCCTTCCTTTCTGGCTGAACACACAGGATCCTCCTTCCTCCCTTCACCTCCACACCCAAAGACATCATCTGTGGTGTTCCTCAAGGTGCCTTCCTCAGCCCCACTTACTTTAACTCCTACATGAATCCACAGGCAGACATCATATTCACCCACGGACTCAACATCGTCTCTTATGCCGACAACACTCAGCTCATCCTATCCCTCACAGTTGCCGCCACCACCACACGAACCATCTTCCAAAACACCATGACTGACATCGCAACCTGGATGATGATCAACTGCCTCAAGCTAAATTCAGACAAAACAGAGATCCTCATCTTTGGGAACAAGCCCTCCCTCAGGACTACACGTGGTGGCCCGCCACCCTCCATTCCCCACCCACCCCCAGCAGCCATGCACGTAACCTCAGGTGTATCCTCAACATCCAACTGACCATGAAGCAACAGATCAACACAGTCTCATCTACCTGCTTTTACCTACTCTGCATGCTCCACAAGATCTTCCAATGAATCCCCATCTCCACCAAGAAAACAGTCACCCAGGCCCTCATCTCCAGCCGACTTACTACGGCAACACGCCCTACGCCGGAACCACAAAACAGCTCATGAACCGCCTCCAGATCATCCAGAACACGGCAGCAGGACTCGTCCTCGACCTCCCCAGAAGAACCAGCATCACTCCCCACATCAGTGCCCTGCACTGGCTCCCCATTAAGCAAAGATGCCTTTTCAGGCTCCTCATGCATGCTTACAAGTCCCTCCACAACCCTGGACCCGCCTATATCAACAACCGCCTCACATTCCATTGACCTAACAGAGAACTCTGCTCAGCCACTGCCAGCCGTACAAAGCCCGCAGCATTCATCCATGGCCTGGAGACCCCCTCAGGGTGACAAGTTCACACTCTAAAAGACCCTGATTGATTGATATTTATGTTGTCACCAACCAATCAGGATTGTCTAGTCTCCTTTAAATTGGCCAGTCAGAGCATATCTGAACACCAAATGTCCAGATAGCTATATTTCTTTTTACTTTAATATCTCAAAAACTACTGAATGGATTTACACCAAATAACAAAAAGCTTTATCTGCTCACTAAGATCTAGCTTCCTGCCAAATTTGGTATAATTCGGTTCAGCAGTTTGGGCTGTAGTTGTGTCTAACGACCCTATGGGAAAATACATGGGGAAAATGCATTTTGGAACTCCCCCATTTTCTTGGACCCCCTGTGCTACTTTGCTTCAAACTACGAGAGAACAAGGCTAAAAAATGCAAAGAATGCAGCACTCTTAGACTGAGAAATGACTTTATTAAGGCACTTCCCATGGTTCAAACATAAGTATATGAAGATATTAAAGTGAGCATTTAATTTGAATGCAGCAAAACATTTGCAGCTACTAAAATAATCACAGCAGTTGAATAATAATCAGAAAAAATGCAATGTATATCAACAATGAATATGTATGTATTGAATATATATATATATTTATGCATGCACACAGTAAAGCTAGATAATTAAGAATTAAAAATGCATCACCATGGGTATCGAATCCAACATCATCCTTGTCTTTGCCAACGTCAAGCTGTGGAACACCAGACAGCTGAAACAGGAGGAATTTCCCCAATGGGACTCTGATTTTCAATGCGTCCATCCTCAGAAATTAGTTCCTTCTGCCTCAGTGCCAAGCTTCCCCATCGTATATACTTTAAGCAAACTTAAAAGGAAGGTTCTGGTAACCTCCTCCCTTTGAGTAAGTTATGAAGTTCAAGCGCTGGCTGTCCTTGGTCAGTGTAGAAAAACACACAAAGGATTGGCCAGATCCCAGGGTGTATTTCCAAGACAGAGCTGTACCCTTCTCTGCTATAAACATTCTCATCCTTGTACACTCTTATCAGCGTTGCATCTCCATTTCATGTTCCCTTCCCTGGTGAGAAAAGCGAAAACACGTTAACAAGCTGTGCATGGAAAAATACCTGCACCACCAATATGACGGCATTTGAAGCTAAGCTAAGCTAAGCACAAAATGGAGTCAGTGGTCAAGATGGAATCGGTGGTTAAATACAGACAGCTTACACTCCACCCTTTGACCACTGACTCTCATAACATACTCATCTAAAAGTAACCCTTTTTTAAAAGAAATTGAAAGTAGATTAGGTATGCATTGAACACAGCAACATAGCATTATCATAATACAAATCACTACGAGTATTCTGCCTAAAGTATTGCATAATTGCCCAAAATTGGTTAACCAGTTAAATAACCAGTCCTACCACCCTTTATCAACATCTTGGTGTACTCCTTTCACCAATTCATGTGAAGCGTCAATACAAGACTGGACAGATTTAGAGTGGTCTTATAGGTTGAAGCTGCATATGCCCTCAAATTCTAAGCAGCCATGATCGTGCTTTAACAGTAAATAGTTAATTGTGACCCTGTTTTGCAATGCAGCTTTTTCTATTACCCCGTATATCTAGTAATAACTCAGCTAAAGTGATGGAGGTATGATTGATGTTCTTACCTATTAAACATGCTAACTTGTTAATAACTTGAGTATTATAAACAGCTAATCCTGGAACTCCTGCTATAGATATGCTTAAACTCACATATTCTGATTTAGATAATAAATGAATTTGAGAGTCACAGTCTTCGCTTAATAGAACTGTTTCCCTTGGATAGCGAGTACGTACAGAGTGAAATGGAAACATCACAAGTCTTAATCGTATAAAAATACAGGGTCCACCAGTTATTTTGGCAGGAATGTATGTATAACTGGTACTGCCACAAGAGAACAACCGCCCCACTGGTAATTTGACATGCTTGATGTGGCTAGCAGCAGTCACAATATTTTGACAAGACATGCTATTGTCCATATTCTTACAAAGTTTATCGTTTCTCTGCTGACACATTACTTGTTCCCACGGGATCTCTTGAGGAGACCTCCTTGTTGTCTTTAGGTGCATTTGAGCACATTTTCTGGCTTTGGAAGAATCACAAGTTAACTTATAGCAGACAACACTGGTAGGAATATTGTAAGTAATCACATGGGTTAGGTTATCCCATTTCTCACCCGTTACCTCCTAGAAAAATCTGCAGTAATCGTATGGGGAAAAGGGAGACAACACGTCACTCCTTTAAACTGCTCCAGTGTTGTGGCTAGCATTAAAAATTTGCAGCAAAACAGTGGCAGAAGTTGGTATAGCAACCAAACAAGTGGAGATAACATCAACAGTAATTTGCATGTTGTTCATGCAGAAGTTCTGATCTGTTGAGCATGACCCATGCCAGATGAGTCCAAACATTTTTGGTCAAGTGCAGTAAAGGTTTCGATCGGGGTGGTCGGTCAATCATTTCGGAGCTGGGGTCTTTCGATCTCTCCCGACCCCACATGCACTCGCCCTAAGGGAGACCAGGTTGATCAGCTAGCACAAAGACACCACGTAGTATGATCTGTAAAAGAGACAGGTATGATAATTCTCACAAATAACACTTATCCGCTGGTATGTATTCCTACTTTTCTTTTCCTGATTTCATGACTAACAGTACATTGTCTTTGCCCTTTGCTATGATTTCTGCTGGTTCAGGAGGACGATTTGGGGATTCTACCCACACTTTGACTCCAGGGTTTTTGCCAGTTGAGCCAAAACCTCCCTCCCCTTGCACTGTAAGAAGGTTTGAGACAGTCCCCTTTTTCACTATTTCTCCATACACTGGGATAATCACTAGTTGTGCAATTCTATCACCAGATTCTATTGTCAAGTCACTGCCTCCACTATTCAGGAGAATATTTTGTATTTCTTATTGGTAGTCTGCATCGATCACTCCCCCAAGCCGTAAATACCTTTGAGTGCCAACCCAGATCTAGGAGCAATCAATCCAAAATGCTTTGGGTGAATCCGTATTCCCACACCTGTTTCAAGAAGAGCCATGTTTCTTGGTTTAAATATGTAGGTTTTTAAAGCATGTAGATCAAGACCTGCTGATTCTGGGTAGGCTCTGTAAGGAGCTAAGAGTCCTGGTTTTATTTTCCAATACATGATGGTGTTGGTCACTACATGGAGTTGTGACTGTAATTCTGGGGTCAACATTTGCATTAAAGGGGTATCTGCACTTGTCAATGGTCTGTTACTTAAAATTTGGAGGGCTTCAATTAAATGCTCGCTCTAGTTTCTCAAAGTTCCATCTGATAGTTTTCGTAATTAGGCTTTCAGCAAGCTGCTCATTCTCTCAATCAGTCCTGCAGCTTGTGGATAATAAGGAATATGATAGATCAACTCAATATTGTGTTGTGAGCAATACTCGTGTACCAATTTTCCTTTAAAATCTGACCTGTGGTCACTCTGGCCTTGGAGTTGGACTGCGTAATACAACATTAACAAGTCCAGAGTTTTAATGGTATTATACTGAGTGGCACATTTGCAAGGGATGGCAATCAGGTAACCAGAATAAGTGTTCACTACTGTGCAAGCATATTGACAGCCTCGTCTAGTCGGTAGTGGCCCAATGTAATCAATTTGCTCTATCTGCCCCAGCAACTTCCCTCTCCCCAACCGACCTATGACCGTTTGTGGGACAGATCTCTGTTGTGTGTTTTGACCAATGGACACTACATGGTCACGGTTTTTATGAAATCTATGGGAATGTGCACTCCTCTATTCTCGGCTCAACTGTTAGTGGCCTTCTCTCCCAGATGTTCAAATTCTTGGTGTGCCCACTTAGCCATCCCCACCAAGTCAGAATCCTGTGTCTCCGCTTCTGCCTCTGAGATTTTGGCTTTGTCGTGTGAAAAGGAATTAAACCATTGTTCTAGTGAGTTGGTGGGACAGTGGGCATCTACATGATACACAGTAACAATACTTTGTTCTAGCATTTCCCAAATGTCTTGCCACAGCTCTTTGCCCCACGCCTCCTTAAAACGTATTTGCCAGTAATGTGCATGCCATGTGGGAAGCCGGTGGCTAACCCATTGCAGTAGATCGAGAATTAGTATAAATGTGACAAGTCCCAGGCAATTCTTGTTTCAGTGCTGATATACATTGTACAGGTCTGCATATTGCCTACTCTTCCCTTCTCCTGTAGTGGATAATAACTTCTTGGTGACTGGGTTATATGACACTGCCTTCCAATGTCTTTTGACCCCCACATTCTTGGCTGAACCATCAGCAAACCATACATGCTTCCTATCCTCAGAGGACAAGGATTCAAATGGCTCACCCCACCTCACTGGTGACTCATTTATTCTCTGGTACCTCCTGCACCCTCTCATCATCCTGCACATGGGCATGTACCACCTGTTTATGCAGGGCTGCTGTCCCTGCTGGTCATACTCAGGCCCTGTCTTATATGTATCACTTCCATCGGATTATACTGGCCTCTTGTGCATGTCCTATGCGGTGAGTTTAGGTGAAACCATCACCCACTGCATTATTGGAATCTCAGGTCTCAAAATCGCATTATGACCTAGGGTCATTTGCTCAGTATCCACTAGAGCCCAGAAACAAGCAAGTAACTGTTTGTTTCTCAACGAGAGTATATCGCAATCCAGCATCAGGTAGCTTTTTGGTCCAGAAACCCAGGGGCACCCTCTTTCTTCCCTGCTTTTGCCACATGCTCCAATTTGCATATTGCCGCTGAACGGTTACGTGTAACTCAATGTCTCCTTCCTGTGCTGGCCATAAATCTAAAGCCTGTTGAATCACCTCCTTTGCCAGGTCAAATGCACACTGCTGCTGCTCTCCCCATTTGAACTCATGTTTCTTTCTTGTCACTGTGTACAAAGGGGACAAAATCCGACTCAAGTGAGGTATATGCTGTCTCAAAAAACCAAACAATCCAATGAATTGCTGTGTCTCCTGCTTAGTACAAGGAGTGGCAAACTCTAGATGTTTGGTTTTGCCTGCGGCAACACCTCTCTATGTCCCTGATACCACTGAAGTCCTAGAAACTTCACATTTTGAGAGGGTCCTTGTGTTTTATCTGGATTAATCATCCACCTTTTGCTCTGCAAGAGTTCCACAACCCTGTCCACCTGAGTCTCAACCTGTTCTTGTGTCTCTCCTTGAATCATCATGTCATCAATATAATGGGCCAATTGCACCCCTGAAATGACAGATACTTCATCTAGGTGTTCTGCCATCAGCTGGTGGGGCTATGTACATATCCTTGGGGGAGCCTTAGCAATGGGAATTGTCTGCCGTTGCACAAGAAACTGAATTGCTCCTGAATCTCAGGGACCAATGGTATTGAAAAGAAAACATTGGCAATACCAATGATTGCATACCAGGCCCCTTTATGTTTTTGTATTGTCCTAATCAAAGTCGTGGTGTTGTGGACCGTATCAGCCAAGGGGGGCATATATTTGTTCAATTCGTAGTAATCAATGTTCATTCTATAGCGCCCATCTGGTTCACGCACAGGCCCCAGAGGATTATTCCACTCAGTGGTGACTGGAGGCACCACGCCTGCCTCCATCAACTACTGTATAGTGACACTTATTCCCTCATGCCCTCCTCTGGTATTGTTTCTAACTAACCGCCTTACTTGCCTGGGGCACCTTCACTGGGGGTATCTTCAGATGCCCCATCCTCACTGCTGCCACTGAAATGTATCTCTTTGATCCAAGCTGGTAAAAAACTTTATTCAAGTAGAAAGTCATCCCCTTCAGAATGCCAATTCCCAGTATATACTCTAGGAGAGGGACAATCATAAAAGTATATTCTGCTTTTGGTGTTCTCCTTATTTTCATTTGAACAGTAGTCTGCACAACGGGGGTTTGTTTTCCACCCAACCCTGTGATGGTGTAGTGCTGACCTGTAAACTTTTGGGGATTTCCATAAATTAAAGAGGCCTCTGCTCTGGTGTTGACTAATGCCCAGACCCTTTGAACATTTTGTGCTTCGACTGAATTTCTAAATCAACATAAGGTATGTTATATTTATGAGCCCATCCCTGTATCGGAGCTTGGCCTGTTTCTTAATCTGGTTGAAACCTGTCAACTTTTGCCCAAGTCAGAAATTAATATATGCTCTCACATCTGCAAGGATATTCCTTTCCTTCCCTGTTCTCAGCATTTAACCAATGCTGTCCAAATCTTCCTCCTCTTTCTCTTGTGAAGAAACATTTTTCTCCATCTCTTTTCCTTCCTCTCGCATGTGTGGTTGGCCCTGATTCACTTCTTTATTATTTTGCTTGTTCTCTTTCCTGCTGCCCTCCTTTCTGTCCAGCCCTCGTTTACGATACATCTCCCACAAGCTTTTGGTATCTCTCCCATGAATCTGCTCCTTGTTGATACCATCCTTCAGTAATGCCATGAACATGTCTCTCCTAGAAACTCTGTTATTATCTGTGCGATCCTCAGACCCAGTGGTTGTGCGTAGCATGGGGTCAGCTGCAGGGCCTGTCTTGCAGGTAGGCCCTGCTTTCAACTGCCAACCCCATGATGCACACAGACTTTAGAGTGTACAGCAAAGGCCGGCCAAAGCTTGTCCTGCTTGCAACTGCCTGCAGGCAGCCAAACCCACACTACGCACAGCCTTTGGCTTGCTCAGCATAGGGTTGGCCCTTGGGCCCAGGGCACCCCATCCCCCTGGGCCAAAACATATTTAGTAAGCAGCCCGTAATTGCCTACGGGGGCCCCATTCCCCATGGCCAGTTACAATAAAAAAGGTGAGGGGGCTGTATGGCCCCCTCACCAAGCCTAAAAATGCACCAGGGACCCACCACTGGGCCAAATACAATTTAGCGGGGCTAACTATAACTTGCGCCCCGACATGCACTGCTTATGATCTCACACAATACATAACTCATGACATGTTCCATGACATAATTTATGACATCACTGATGGCATGTTCTGGGTTTACACGTAGCATAGTTCACATAAACAATCAACCACAGATTTGTGGGAAGCCCTCATTGAGTAGAGTATTCAATCTACTCAATGACCTAATTTTAGTCCGGGTCTCACTCTTCAAGCTGCGCAGCCCCTCCTGTCTGCCTCCGTGCCCCCGGCCCCGCTGCGGCTGCGAGATCGAGCCCTCCACCACCCGCAGGCACCTGCCTGCACCTCATCCCTGGTGCATAGTGGTTGCCGTAAGTATTGTGTGTCTGTCCTGTAATCTGTCTTTTGTATTTTTTGTACCGTTTTCTGTGCCTTTATTTGCTCTCCCTCCCCTGTTTTTGTGCCTTTTTCTCGTTTATTGCCTTTTCCACCTTTGTTTCTCGTTTTCGGCTCTTTGCAGTCTCTCCCCGTTCCCACCACTGCATGCCCACCCCCCTTGTGCCCCCATTTGCCCACCGCTCCTGCCTCCCGCCTCCCAGCTGCTCCTCCCTCCCACCTCCCCTTCTCAATGGCGCACGCTGCGCGGTGCACAGAGTGACCCCTGACCTAATTTTAGGCCGGGTTTCACTCTTCATGCCACGCAGCTCCTCCTGCCTGCCTCCGTGCCCCCGACCCCGCCCTTGCTGCTGCTGCAAGTTCGAGGCCCTCCACCACCCGCAGCCACCCTCCTGCTCCTCATCCTTGGTGTCTAGTGGTTGCCGTAAGTATTGTGTGTCTGTCCTGTAATCTGTCTTTTGTACTTTTCGTACCATTTTTTCCTTTTCTGTGCCTTTTTTTGCTCTCTCTCTCCTGTTTTTGTGCCTTTTTCTCATTTACTACCTTTTTCTGCCTATTGTTCTCGTTTTCGGCTCTTTGCGCTCTCCCCGTTCCTGCCACTGCGTCCCCTGCGGCTCCTCCCCCTTACACCCCCATTTGCCCACCACTCCCCGCCTCCCGCCGCCCAGCTGCTCTTCCCTCCCACCTCCCCTTCTTAATGGCGCCCGCTGCGCGGTGCACAGAGTGACCCCTGACCTGATTTTAGGCCGGGTTTCACTCTTCACGACACGCAGCTGCCTCCCAGCTGCTCCTCCCTCCCACCTCCCCTTCTTAATGGCGGCCACTGCGCTGCACGGTGCACAGTGACCCCATATCTGATTTTAGGCCGGGTTTCACTCATCATGCCGCGCAGCTCCTCCTGTCTGCCTATGTGCCCCCGACCCCGCCCTCGCTGCTGCTACAAGTTCGAGGCCCTCCACCATCCCTGGTGTCTAGTGGTTGCCGTAAGTATTGTGTGTCTGTCCTGTAATCTGTCTTTTGTATATTCCACCCACAACAACCACCTCAGCTGCATCCTCCTGAACACCCGCTCCGTCCACAAGCACGCCGTCGAACTCTGGGACCTTCTCACCTCAACCTCCCCAGACATCGCCTTCCTCACCGAAACCTGGATGAACCCCTCCTCGGAACCCGCCACCACCATAGCCATCCTAGAAGGCTGTCAGATTACCCGCAGAGACCGCACCAACAAACCGGGAGGAGGAATCGCCGTAGTCCACAGGAGCACCATCAGGATCTCAACCAACACCCTTGACACCATTGATGCCGCAGAACACTTCCACTTCCAGATTCACGTCAAGGCCAACACCACCCTGAGAGGAACCCTTGTCTACAGACCCCCAGGCCCCTGACCACAGTTCTGCAATGCCATCGCCGACACAATCAGCGCCCACGCCCTCGCCTCTACGGACTACATGCTCCTCGGCGACCTGAATTTTCACCTAGAGAACACCAACGACAGCAACTCCTCAGCCTTGATCGCCACAACGCCCACCCATTCAGCCAGGCACACACTCTACCCCATCTTCTCCGCCAGCAGCCACATCACCTTCACCCATACCACTGGACTCCACTGGACCGACCACTGCTGTGTCCACTTCTCCTTCCAGAAACCCACCGCTCACCACCACCCGCAACGGATCCCTCGTCGCAGCTGGAACAAGATCTCGAAGGAGCAGCTGATCTCCATCCTCGCCCCGCCACCCAACACCAGGGACCCCAACACCGCCGCCCTCAATCTCAAACAATGGCTAGACGACTGCGCCAACACCCTCGCTCCACTTAGTCAACCACCCAACACCCACACCAGCAAGAAACCACCCTGGTTCACAGCCAACCTTCAGGCCTCCAAACGGGAGTGCCGGAAAATTGAGAAGATATGGCGCCACGGACAAACAGAGAGCAACCACGCCGCCTCAAGACAGCCATCCGCAAGCATCACCAGCTCATCCGGACCACCAAAAGATCATTCTACAAAGAGCGAATTGACAATCCGCACAACAGCAAAGAGCTCTTCAGCATTATCAAAGAACTCGCCAACCTCAAGTCCTGCTCCATCGACCTCCCCCCTTGCAAGACCTCTGCGACTCCCTCGCCACCTTTTTTCATTGCAAGATCACGGACATTCATGGCAACTTCGCCTCCCTGAGTCACACGACCACCGCGGCCAACACTAACCCCACAGCACAGTACCACACCAACCTCCTGAGCGCCTGGACCCACACCAACGACGAGGACACTACCAAGACCATGAGCACCATCCACTCTGGATCACCCGCCGACCCCTGCCCTCACCATGTCTTCAATATAGCCAGCCAAATCAACACCCCCAACTCTGTCCTATCATCAACAGCTCCTTCAAGACCGCCACCTTCCTGGAGAGCTGGAAACACACCAAAGTCAACGCCCTGCTCAAAAAACCCAAGGCAGACCCCGCAGACCTCAAGAATTACCGGGCCATCTCCCTCCTCCTCATCCCAGCGAAGGTCATTGAGAAGATAGTCAACAGCCGACTATCACGCTTCCTGGAGGACAACAGCTTGCTCGACATCTCTCAATCCGGCTTCCGCATGAACCACAGCCCCGAGACCGGTCTCATCGCCACTACCGACGACATCAGGATCATGCTCGACAAAGGTGAAACTGTGTCCCTCATCCTCCTTGACCTCTTGGCAGCCTTCAATGCCATCTGTCACCACACACTTCGCACCCGCCTCTACGACGCCGGAATCGGCCACAAGGCCCTGGACTGGATCACATCCTTCCTCTCTGGCAGAACTCAGACAGTCCGCCTCCCTCCGTTCCTGTCAAAAGCCACCAAGACCATCTGCAGAGTCCCCCAAGGATCCACTCTCAGCCCTACCCTTTTTAACGCCTACATGGCGCAGCTCGCCAACATCGTCCAATCCCACGCCTCAACATCGTCTCTGACGTGGACGACACCCAACTGATCCTCTCACTCACGAAGGACCCCGCCATGACCAATCTCCACAACGGAATTCATGCCATCACCAACTGGATGGAGATAAGCCACCTCAACGGATCTCGGAGAAGACTGAGATCCTCACCCTCAGCTCCAACTGATCAGCATGGGACGAGTCCTAGGATCCGCTCCAACCCCCACCACCCATGCACGCAACCTCGGCTTCATACTGGACTCATCGCTCACCATGACCCAGCAAGTCAACGCCATTGCATCCTCATGTTTTAACACCCTTTGCAAGACCTTCAGATGGATTTCAATCGAAACCAGAAGAACAGTCACCCACGCCCTCATCAGCAGCAGACTGGACTATGGCAACGTACTCTACGGGGGAACAACTGCCAAGCTCCTGAGAAAACTTCAGCGCATTCAGAACGCCTCTGCGCACCTCATCCTTAACCTCCCTCGCCACGAACACATCTCAGCCCACCTCAGAGACCTTCACTGGCTCCCCGTCAACAAGAGGATCATCTTCAAACTCCTGATACACGCTCACAAGGCTCTCTACGATGCAGGCTCTGCCTACCTCAACGAGCGTCTCAGCTTCCACGTTCCCACCCGCCAGATCTGCTCTGCCAACCTCACCCTCGCCACCGTCCCCCGCATCCACCGTACTACAACCGGCAGCAGATCCTTATCCCACCTCGCCGCCAAAACCTGGAACTCCCTCCCTGTCAACTTACGTCTGACCCAGGAACTCCTGAGTTTCAGGAAACGTCTCAAGACCTGGCTATTCGAGCAGTAGCAACCCCTTCCCCCCCAGCGCCTTGAGACCCTATCGGGTGAGTAGCGTGCTTAACAAGTGATTGATTGATTGTTTGATTGAATCTGTATACAACAGTTCACAGAATGCTAAAATAGTGAATGCCAATTCAAAGACAAATGCCTTACTATGCACAACTTTTATCTGTATCTAAACCCGGACACACACCAAACCTACATTAAGAAATGAAGTTGAAATAAAGGCCGTGCTTTAGATCTTGGCGGAATAAGTCCTACTATTTTTTTTCCGTCAGCTAGTCTGTCCACTGACTAGGCAGTCTGCCTACTCTATTTAGATATTTAGATGCTGAAGGGACAATAGACGAAAGTCCATTGGCAAACCAGCATCACTGTCAGAATTTTTTCACCCGTTTCGAAGTCACCATGGGCAAAAGCGCCTGGTGGCAGGACCACTGCCACTTTTACCACCGGGCCAATCAAGATGTGCCTTCCCGCTGACGTAACGGTGGCAGCAAACCTCTACACCTGAGTTGGCGGAATCTAAGACATATAAGGTTGAAAGTTACCTTTTTTCTACTTTTCACTTTCATTATTGCCGTGAATGCAATCGTACAAGTCCTAACTTTGCTGCTGCTACTGGACCATGAAGAAAATCACCCCGTAATTGCCGGAACCAAAGGTAAGTGACAGTTTTACCTGTTCCCATCGGAATTGTCTGTTTACATTAGCGCTGGACTTGTGCATGTTTAAAAAGTACTTGCAAGCAATACTACAATAATGCCCATTGCATATGTGTTTAATATGGTAGGTTAAGAAACTTAAAGAGACACACCTCTATATTTTATTTACATTTACCAATTTGGTCCTAACTGCCTTCATGCTAATGGACACCTACACAAAAAGTAACATCAATCCCAAATTTAAAATGTGTCCGATCATTTTCCCTAAACTACCAAACCAGATACATATACATTACACATTATTGTAACAACATAAATCTAATGTATTGTACTAGTTGCGCTACACAATAAAACAGGTGGGTTTACAATAAATGTACATTCAATGTCACCTCTAAACGTAAAACAGATCATATATGTATTAATGTTACATTTACCTTTGTCTAGTGCATTTTCTGTACACCATTGGATGTCATTGAACGCAAAAGGGTTTTTTACATGTGTAATGCTTATGTGCTTATTATGAACACTTACTACTTACTTATCATTGTGAAATAAACACACTGGCATCCGCAAGTTACAAAAATAAGAACATGTTCAATTTTGGTGTAAGAGTCCATTATCATGATGAATGCTTGTACCAAAATAATATCTCTATTACAAATGTATGTCACTAATGTAGGCACTATGCAAATATGTAAAAAATAAACAGATTTTTGTCACTGTCACAAATTAAATTAAGTTCATCTTACTCACATTTGCATTAGCAACATTGTCATCAATCAATTACTGTCAATTTAAAAATAATGTCAAGGCAAACTTTAAAGAAAATAAATTTAAAATGTACTAAAAATAATTAGATACTTCTCTCAGAAATACTGTTGTGATTTTTTTAAAAGAATGTTTTTCATCAAATCCAATGATTCACAATTTGGGCTTCTGGCCCAGAACATGCATCCTAATGATACTGCCAAGGAGAACCTCTTCAGTAAGGGGCATCAAGTGGGCAGAGCAGGCACCTCAATGATCCTTCTTGGGAGGGGTGGGTTTCAGGTTTCCTAGGGGCCAGGGACAGATAATCTTTAAAGGAGAGTGGAGGAGAAGGGGTAGAAAGGTTGGTGAGAATGGGGTTTGGGAGGTAGAGGGAGCTGGAGTTGGTGTTGTATGTGTGTCTATCTGTTTTGCAGGTACATATGGGTCTGGTGTATGTGGTGTATGTTTGAGGGTGTTTGTCTTAGATGGTGTGTGATGTTTGGATGAGTGTGTGTGTTAGTGTTAGAAATGGGGTCTTTGGTTGGCAGTCAGGTTACCCCCTGCCCAAGCATGGACCCTCACTCTAGTCAGGGTAAGCCACACACAATCCAAATGATCCTGTGCCCACCCTCTGGTAGCTTGGCACTGAGCAGTCAGGCTTAACTTAGAAGGCAATGTGTAAAGTATTTGTGCAATAAATCATACCAATACCACCATATAGCACCACAAAATACACCTCTCAGTGTTTAGAAAGATACATAATATTTATCTGGTTAAATGCCGGTCAAAACGATCAAAGATGCAATAGGTTAATGTAGAGATATCACTGAAAAGTGATATAAAGTGTCTTAAGTCTTTTTAAAGCAAACAAAGTCTCTTTCAAGCCCAAAGTACCTGGTTTGCATGAAAAATCTCTGCAAAGGGCCGCAGAGGAGGAGAAGCGTGGAAACAAAGGGGTGCGTGTTGATTTCTTGGGCCACACACTGCGATGTATTGTTTAGTTTCCATGCTGGGAGGGCTGTGCCTTGATTTCTGGCGCTCGGTCGTGGGTCCTCTGTGGGTTGCGGGGTTTTCAGATACCCCGGGGTCTGTGCGTGGAATCCTGGGCTTGCGAGTGAAGTCACAAGCGCTGCGTCGATCTTGTGGAATTTTCTCCTGCACAGCAGGCGCTGAGTCGATTTCCCCTCTGGAAGTCAGGCTGCGTCATCCCAGGTCGGCTGTGCGTCGTTCTGGAGGGCTGTGCGTCGAAGTTCCGTTCGTAACGCAGGTGCCGTGTCGATCTTCTCTTCGCGAAGTCGCGCTGCGTAGTTCCAGTTCGGCATGCGGTGAATTTCTCACTGCGGGGCAGGCTGTGCGTCGTTTTTAGAAAGTTGTGCGTCAAATGTTCGCCTCACAAGGAGTCCAGTTGCAAGAGTGAAGTCTTTTTGGTCCTGAGACTTCAGGGAACAGGAGACACGCTCTATCCAAGCCCTTGGAGAGCACTTCTTCACCACAGCCAGAGAGCAGCAAAGCAGCAGGCCAAGAGCAAGGCAGCAGTCTTTCACAGAAAGCAGTCAGGTGAGTCCTTTGGGCAGCCAGGCAGTTCTTCTTGCCAAGATGCAGGTTCTGGTTCCAGTTTTCTTCTCCAGGATGTGTCTGAGTTGGAAGGGGCAGAGGCCCTGTTTATATGCCCAAATGTGCCTTTGAAGTGGGGGAGACTTCAAAGAGTGGCTTAGAAGTGCACCAGGTCCCCTTTCAGTTCAATCCTGTCTGCCAGGGTATCAGTAGGGGGTGTGGCAGTCCTTTGTGTGAGAGCAGGCCCTCCTCCCTCCCAGCCCAGGAAGACCCATTCAAAATGCAGATGTATGCAAGTGAGGCTGAGTATCCTGTGTTTGAGGTGTGTCTGAGTGAATGCACAAGGAGCTGTCAACTAAACCTAGCCAAACATGGATTGTAAGGCACAGAAATATTTAAGTGCAGAGAAATGCTCACTTTCTAAAAGGGGCATTTCTAAAACAGTAATATTAAATCCAACTTCACCAGTCAGCAGGATTTTATATCACCATTCTGGCATACTAAATATGACCTTCCTACTCCTTTCAGATCAGCAGCTACCACCCAAACACTGTATGAGGGCAGCCCCAATGTTAGCCTATGAAGGGAGTGTAAAAACAAATTTGGGAGTTTTACACTACTGGGACATGTAAACTACATAGGTACATGTCATGCCCTTTGCCTACACAGCACCCTGCCCTATGGGTTACCTAGGGCATATCTTAGGGGTGTCTTATATGTAGAAAAAGGGGAGTTTTAGGCTTGGCAAGTACTTTTAAATGCCAAGTCGAACTAGCAGCGAAACTGCACTCACAGGCCTTGCAAAGGCAGGCCTGAGACAAGGTAAAGGGGCTACATAAGTGGGTGGCACAATCAGTGCTGCAGGCCCACTAGCAGCATTTAATCCACAGGCCCTGGCAACACTTAGTGCACTCTACTAGGGACGTATAAGTAAATTAAATAGTCCAATTGGGTAAGAACCAATGTTACCATGTTTAAAGGGAGAGATCATATGCACTTTAGCACTAGTTAGCAGTGGTAAATTGCGAAGAGTCTAAAGACCAGCAAAAACAGTGTCCAAAAAGTGGAGGGAGGCAGGCAAAAAGTTAGGGGTGACCACCCTAAGGCTGTCAGGTCTAACAGTGTGTATTTGTATTTGGTGGTTGTTGGTGAGTGTGTGCTTTTCTTTGAGTGTGTTTGTTTAGATGAGTGTGCTGTTGAGGTGGTTGGTGTGGCTGTGGTGTGTGTGTATGTGTTGCAGATGCATGTGTGTCTGGTGAATGTTTGGATGTGTGTGGTTTATTAGGTGTTGTGTAGTCTGGTGATTGTGAGTGTGTGCATCTGATGGATGTTGCTTTGTGTATAGGTGTGTGTGACTGTGTGTGTTTGGATGAGTGTGATGCAGAGGTAGATGTTGTGGTTGTGGTGCTTGTGGGTATGGTGGTGGTTGTTGTAGTGATGGTGGTTCATGTGTCTGTGGTGGTGGGTGTTGTGGTTGTGGGTGTGGTGGTGGTTGTTGTGGTGCCTGTGGGTGTAGTGTCAGTAGTGTGTGTCTGTTGGATGGGTGTATGTTTGTGTTTCTTGGTGTTTTTGTCTTTATGTCTAGGTGTGCTGCTTGTTTCTGTTGGAGTGGGTGCATGCAAAGAAGTGAGTGAGTGTGTTTGGATTTGGGGCAGGAGTTGGGATGATGAAAGGACGGGAGTGGGGGCACAAGTTTGGGCCAGTTGGGGGCTGTGGTCAGTGCAAAGGCTGTCTTCACGAGCGATCTCTGCATGCCAGACATTGAACTATGATTGGCATCCAGGAATGCAACCATCTGTTACATTTGGCAACCAGGCTCTTAGATGACATTCATAATCGTCTGGTTTACAGAGATGCTGCATCACAAGTCAATAACCTCTTCAGTGAGCACAGCCAGGGGACATGGGCAGCATGGGAGGTGGCTGTGGCAAAGGAGACCCCAGACTTTTTAGGAGGCGTGTTTGGCCAACTTAGGGGTGGGGGGACAAGAGGAAGGGTGGAGATGGGAATCTGGGTAGTGAACAAGGATGCCAGGACTCCACCCCTCGAGGTCACAGAATAACTCCCTGTGGATGCAGTGTACCGAAGCAAGGAGCAGAAAAAGGTATATACCAGGAAAGAACAGCTATAGTCTGAGCACAGGAACAGGATAGTGAAGGCAGAGCAACCTTAGTGTGAACAAACAGAGAACAAACAAATAGTGGACAACACACTGGTTACCACTAAGGTTTTACAGAGGTAAGGCTCAGAACTTCTTACAGTAATAGGGAATTTCAATGCCTCTGTGCTGATCACTCTTACAGATGATCACCCCAAAAACCCCATAGAAGGGAGGCAGCACAGGCGATTCTGTCTCTGAACCTTTAGGGCACAAACAAGGATTATACTTACAAGCCCTTGTGGCTCCAGCTGGAGACGCTATGGCAATTCTTGGTAAACAGCAATGGCACACTGTCACAGATAAAGCACTCAAGACTATGTAAGGCACAAGACAAAGGGTGGGGTAGGAATTGCCTCCTGGAAACTAGGAGCCAACCCCTGTACAAAGGAAAACACCTATACACAGGTGGGGACTAATAGTACACCTACCAGATACAAAAGCCCACGAAGAATGTACAGAGTAAATGCAAGAAAGGAGCCTAAAAACTATAGCTAATATTTCAGGAGTAGGTGATGCAAGGAAAACAAAACTGGAGAACAGGCAAGTTATACAAGGATTCTAGTAAACTGTAACAAGCAAGAGACTTGAACTTCAGGAGAACTAGAGACTGCATAACAATCGTAGAGAAAGGGAACATAAACCAGGGAAATAATTAAGACACAAAGGGGAAATTACAGAAGTTAAGGTAGAAGCAAAAGGAATACAGAATTGTAAAATAATAGCAGGAACAGAAGGAACAAACTAGGAACAATTAGAACGGGAGCAGCCCACGGGCTGCACCAAGAGTACCACAGGCCATACTAAAGAAAAAGAAAAAGCGAGCAGGGAAGGGGAAATCTGTAGCAGGCTGCAGAACAGGGCACAGGGCACAACAAACAGGGATGGGAAAAATCAGTAGTAGGCTGCACAGGAACAGGCCACAGCAAACAGGGCTGAGGCAAGCAGGAACAGGACTGGAAAGCAAACCAACAAGTAGTCCAGTACACAAAGAAACAAACTTCAATGCACAAACAGGGAGCTTTAGCATATGGCAGCTTATAAGCAGTTCCAGGTATCAGCAAGCCCAGGTCGGAGTTACATGGCTTGGCTGCACAAGACTGATGACATATGTGTGTGATTCCAGTCTCTCAGAAGTCCTGGATGAGAGAATCCAGTAGAGAGGAACAGCAGGACTATTCCCATAGGAAGCAATTGACAGCAGATTCAAGGTCCTATTGACTACTAGGCAGTGCATTATGGGTCTTGAAGTTCATGGAGATGAATGTAGATATCGAAACGGGAAGCAAGTAGTAGCCAGAAGGTAACTCTGGATGAGTTGTAATGATGATTCCCAGACTGTAGTTGATCCATGTACAGTGTCCCACAGAGGTGAAACAATGGAGCCGTGACAAAGGATGCTGTGGAACAGTTCCTCTAGGGTCCACCACAACTAGGGAGTGGTCACTTGTGGAGGCCTCTGAAGATGATGATGAGCTTGTGAGCTTCGTGCCAGTACCCTCACCCTCCATGCCACTGTGTCTGCCAGGGTCAGATGTTTTTCCACCTGATACACAGGGGCCAGCTGCTTTCCCACCTTCCTGGCCAATGTCTCCTTACCCAGGAAGTGGTCACTTGTGGAGGCCTCCGAAGATGATGATGAGCTTGTGGGCTTCATGCCAGTCCCCTCACCCTCCATGCCACTGTATCTGTCAGGGTCCGATGTTTCTCCACTGCTGCTGAAGATGCTGAAAAGACACATACAACATTTTTATTACATCTGTGTAAATCAAAATGGTCACAAGGTTATCTAACAAAACATTTCCTAATTTCAAATTTTCACATGCTTAAGGGCTATAAAATGTAGGTATAATTTACCATTAGCCTATCCATGAAGGGAACATATTATGGACACATTTGCTCACAGTTTAGGAGATTACCATCATTAGTCCCATTTAATTTTTGATCATGTCACTCCAACACTTCAATTTCTTCATGGAAGTGTTTAACACCTCTCAATTGTGGAGACTGGTTATTTGAATAGTGAACTCATGTCACAAAAATAAATAGCTAGTAAAAAAACATTGTGCCATATACATTGTCCATCTGCAAAAGTCCCTCTCAATAACTCCTGAGCTTCAACACTGATTCATCATCTGGACAAAACAAAGAACAAAACAAAGAACACAAAAATGTTTTTGGAGTGCGTGTAACTCTGTTACCATGTGTACACATTCCTGTCTGTTTCAATTAATAATGTTTGCCTACTAAATTCATGTTTGTTAAAACAGAATGGCTTACCGGAGTAAGGCTTCATGCCAATCTGCTATTGACAACACAAACTGACTTGACTCTTGCAGTGAAAACATGTTTATCAAATGTTTTTGCTAAGAAATGTTGCCATTGTACTCATATTCCTAGTCATTTTGGACCAGATTCTCAATATTGTTTGGTCAGTATACCAACTCACCAACGTGAAGTCATCATCATCATCAAAATTCTTCATTTGTCTCAAAAGAGCCATAAAAGACACAATGATTTACAACCATCAGGCTCAAAATCATCATTAATAAATCATAAAAATGACAACATCAAATATAAATGCATTTTAAAACAGTCAACAGCAATTACGAATTTGGATAGCAGCATTTATGAAATTTAGCACCGCCACTATTATCTCCTGCCTACCTAGGTCCTGTAAGTACGAAAAGGCAAGGTTACTACGCCTAATGCCAGTATGGAGAAGGACTGAGCGTAAAAACCTTATTCTCGGGGCTCTGTATAAATTACAGAAAAGAATAAAGTGAAAGGTGCTTTGACGAGTTCTACCATCACAGCCACATGGAGGTAGTTTCCTAAACCAAGTGCCTTGAGTAGGGAATGCCAATAAATAATGTATAGATTTTAGATGCAATCTAGTGAGTAAAAACCTATGCTGCTCAGAAATTATCACACTAAGATATAACGTGGGAAGTATATTAGCATTGGAGACAAACCCAGCTGAGCCACAGGCATGTTGCCAGTTGAATCCGGGTTATAGTTGAACTGCCAGTGCAAGTCCTTGGTCCGCTGTATAACCCCTCCCGGGAAGAAGTTAGGATCCTGAAAATATTCCTCTATCCTAAGACGCGAAAACTTGGATTTTATATATCTGATCCAAGGAATATCCATAGAATGCGTCAATGACAAACAGTCCATGATCACAGATCTACACAAGCGAGCTTCAGGATTTGACCATACTCTTAATCAAAGCAGCAAGGGTTGCAGTCTTATATGATTGGCTATATCACTCAATCCCACTTCATCATGGCAAAAGGCAGCCAAGGTGGATTGAGGAACTGCTAACAATCTTCTCAGAAATTTGTTTTCCACTACTTGTAGACTAGAACAGTCCGTGTAGCTCACACCCCAGCTCCATATAGAGAGACATTTACTTTAAAAAATAGTCATAATTTCCTTAACTGATTTATGTGCCAGTTTCTTTGAAAACCTGAAAGCTGCGTGAATGGCTCTTTGGAGCTGCAAGACGCGAATATTTATTAAAAATTTCCAATTAAAATCAACATCAATTGGGACCCCCAAATAGGAAAAATTGGGGATCTTAAGTATTTCTACACCCTCCAGGACAAATGTTTAGCTTTTTGATGACTTTGGACTACACTTCATCATGGATGATTTTGTTCTATTGATTTTAAGGCCAAGATTTCCCATAAAAATATTAAAAGCATCTAATTGGCATTGCAGGCTGTTCTTGAAATAAGGACAGCATCATCTGCACAAAGTAACACTGGTAATGGGTGAGAATTAATAATAGGCGGGTCCTTCCCCATCTCACATAAAAAATCTTCTACACCATTGATGTAGAGCAAAAAAAGAAAAGGGGCTAGCACGCACCCCTGTCTAACCCCCTTCAGGGAGGGGAATTCTTCAGTGAGGTCACCTTTCTGGCTAAAACGAACCCGGGCAGTGGTGCAGGCATGAAGTCTGCTGAGTAAGGAGATCAGATCCCTATGAACTCGCATATCTGATATGACAGACCACAATTTATGTCTGTCAACTGTGTCTAAAGCACAGGATAAGTCCATAAAGGCAAGATGGAGACAGCCATTTTTTGCCTTAGTATATTTCTGGACTATCGGAGTTAAGTTGAGGGTCTGTTCAATTGTACCCAGCCCCGATCAAAACCCAAACTGGACCTTCAATAGACTATTGGTCTCCCTAGCCCAGTGTTCCAACCTGCTTAATAATACTCACCATAAGATCTTACCAGAGCTATCTAAAAGGGAGATCAGATGATAACACTGCGGACCCGCTCTATCCCCCTTCTTAAAGATAAGCACGATTATCGCCTCACTCCAGATGTCTACCAAGGGGCCGGTCATGGTAGCCCTGAGGACATTAGTGAGAAGTGGTGCCCAAAATTCTGACACAGCTTTATATATATATCAGCTGGAATTCTATCAGGGCCAGGGGCTTTGTCAGAGGGGCAGTTTTAAATAGCCGAAATACCTGATACTTTCAGTAAGTGATGTGGTGCTGTTGTGGATGCGTTCTCCCCAGCAACAGACCCTATCAGGTTGCCAGTGCGCCCGATCCTTAGTAAGTAAACTTACAAGGGGACGCCTATAGGTCGATGAACCTTTTGATTCGCATGGAATATCTTAGCTATGTAGTAACCAATGCCCATCAACAATCAATTACACAAATCAATAATCATTAAGCAAGTCATTAATCAGCTGTTAATAGTGTCAAACAATTCATGAATAACCACTACTCAATATACGTTTTAACATTTTTATTTCCATATTAGTTACAATACTAATTAATAAGAATAACTCAAAATCTATTCAATCAACTCAAGACTAATTCATTAATGACCACCAATAACATAATCTAATCAGAACTTGTGAAAACATACATTCTAATGCTTCAGCATAAGACAACAATGATAAATTTGTCAACATTAGTAGCAGAGTTCAGCAAATCAGTCCGTCAGTCATTTGTCACTGTATATGTCAACGTCTTAGAATAGGAACCCTACCTAACCCAGATTAGCATTAGCATGTGGGACTTCATGCGAAAACAATTTAGAATATGAATTTGGGAAAAAAAAACATCTAGCTAAGAGGAAAACTATTTAAACAACGCAGTTGGTACCTAGAAAGAAAAGGCACAAAAAGTAAATCAGTCACATTGTCATAGCTACCTAGCCACAGTATGGATCAGCAATAGTCAGTCTTCGTCTTCAGGTCATCAATCGATCAGCATTGCACCAGGCTCTCAAGAGCATGAGCCCAATGACAAAGTCTCACATCAATTTTTTAAAAGGTCTCTCCTCGATCATCTGCCCCTAACATCTCTCCATCAGTTCTGAAGTGTTCTCCCTTTGTCACGACATTATATCAAAGTCACCCAGACTATCCCCCAATTCCTAATTGGTCAGTTAATCACCAGTTATGACTCTATCCAATAATTTCAATTTCTCAAATCTATGAATTCTAATATTACACAGTTCTCATTGTGTTGATTGGTTCACTGTACGATGGTCTCATCATCCGGCTCGTCAGGTATCGAAAATGTGTTCGTCTATCTTGCCCCGTTTGGTTATCATACCTTTGTGCCTGTTTAAACTCAACACTGTCTGATGTATCTCGCCATCAAGGCACTTATCCCCACCTAGCCACAATTCTAAAACTAAAGGATTATGATTGCTCATACAGTTTTGAATCAACCTGAACTTTCCTACAAATTGGGTAAAATCTTTATAATAAACTATAAAGATGACTGTCGATTGAGCACTGCTCCCTGTGAACGTGGGAATCCCCTTGACTTCCGGAATTGGAAATATCAACAAATTAGCAGCCATCAATCAGTTTAATGAGTTCCCATAAGAGGAATGTTTAAAGTACTGCATTGGGCAGTCATATTCATCAGTGAAACCACAACAAACTAATAATTCCGGATCACATAAGTGAGCATTAAAATCACTGACCCAACTGATCATTGTATCCTTCTTGCTTCTGTTCAGGGTACTATGAACCTTAACTTCAGTCACACTCGTGTCTGACCGGTCAAAAATATTATTATAGTAATTAATCAGCAAAACATCATGTGGGCCAGGCAAGGTAGGTGAAGTACGGTAATATGGAGTTATGTCAATAACACTTGTGGCTACTTCTTTTAAAGATACAGATATGAATGTGACCAAGCCTCCCTTGGCCCTTCCCGAGGATGATTCAATGGCACGAGCAAAACAGGTAGCAAAGCCATTAATATAAGGTGAGTATAAGAGCCAGGTTTCCTGACAGCAGATACTTGAATATTGGCCCCCAAACTTTAGCCAATCTGTGTTGTACAGCTTGTTCCTCAAACCTGCCACACTCCATGAGATGATCCCAGAAACTGTGACAGAGGGAGTGCTAATGGAGCTAGGAAGGTTAAAGTTTGGGGCAATGAAAGTATCTACCTCCTGACCTCCCTCAAATATGTTCCCAATAGTTGATGGTCAATCCAATTGCTCCAGAGAGCTCATAGACTCGGAGCTGTTGACTGGGAGATTTAGGCAATCAGAGGCCCTAGGCTAAAAAGAGGAGCAGGGCTCCTGTATGGCAGATTTACTAAAGCTAGACTGCTGTGCCATGTAAGAAATAAAATCTGACAGCCGTCTTACCCTAATAGTTCTAAGATCTAATATTGATGTAGAAAGACGATAATGCAAAGTGGCAACAAACTTTCCTAAAAGTAATAATAATACATTCCTCTGAAGAAGCTTTGCTAGAGGGGCCTAACCAAGGGACCCTTCTTACAGTTAAAATTACTCCAGTGAGAACAGAACTCCAACCCAAATGTTTCCTAACCCAATACATAACTTTGTTAAGCAAAAATAGATCGGATTCTGGGTGCAAAGCACCTATTCTGGGTACATTTTCCAGGCTCAAAATCTATGGTGCACATGGTGGAGGAATCCATGGGTGGGGGGCTGAATATTGGGAATTGCCAACTGCAGAGCGTGTTCAGGGTCCTTGGGGGCTGTGAAGTCGTCAGCCCTTTGTTGACAGGGTGATTTTATTTTGTGTCCTTTAATTACGGGGCTTGAAACTCTATTGGATTGTTGATGTCCTTTTTTTGAGCCTCCTCTCTGGCATATAGAGATAGTCAGAACAGGAGGATTTGTGGATTCATGAGTTTCAGACAGATTGTTATCTCCCATTAAGGATAAAGGAGCTGAAAGTTTCCCAGTAGCTATATTAGTGTTTACCTTACCTTCCAAAACTTTCACTTTTTGTAGGACTAGTGAGCACAACTGCCTAATATCTTTAAAAAAAATTCAGTCTGGTTACATTTGGTCACAGGGAATAATGGATGACTTCTCATTCATGGCGCATTCACTCACAGCCCTCTTGGACATTTTCGTCTGGGGCCTGCCTTTTCTCCTCTTTGGGACTAATATATCCTTCCCAGGAGAAGATGACATTTTGGGGCGTGATAATAATGAACCAGAGGGGGATCTTCAATGTTTTGGGGGCCTTATTGTCTGCTTTTTTTAGAGGGGGGCTATCAGTGATTACTGAAGCGATAGACTTGATTGGATGCTCCTGCTCTAAGACAACACATGGGTTCCTAAGTGTGGCCAAGGGGGGCTTCACAGGGAGGGTTACTTCTACTTTATCTCCCAGACCAAGCTTCCTTGAAACTGGGCCCAGGAGGGCTTCAACCCTCCCTATCTCTGTTTCAATTACACCCATCTCAGAGGTGAGATAGCTGGTTATTAATTTCAGACCCATTTCCCCAGGGAGGGGTCCTGACAAACCCATTTGGATTTTTGCCCTTCCCCATCGTGACTCCACTTATCTTTGGGGACTAGCACAACAAAGATCACACTGTCACCCCATGCCCCACCTAAAATTAAACAAGCCAAGGGACATGGCCCAGCCTGGCCTCGTCCGGACACTGAAGGGCACAGTTTTATGTGCCGCCGGGTGCGGAAAGAGCACCATGGGCGGCTTCCTGCCGCAAGCGTCTCTGGGGAGGTAACTTTTTGGTCCCCGGCCCCTGTCTCAGCACATCCCGTGCAGCGGGCCCAAAATCCAGTTTTATGCACCTCCGGGCACGGAAAGAGAAGCAGGGGCGGGTTCCTGCCACAGGCGTGTCTGGGGAGGTGAGTTTGTGGCCCTAGGCCCCCATCTCAGTGCGTCCCGTGCAGCGGGCCCAAAATCTAGTTTTATGCACCTCCGGGCTCAGAAAGAGCAGCAGGGGCAGCTTCCTGCTGCAAGCGTGTCTGGTGAAGTAAGTTTTCGGCCCCTGGCCGCTGTCTCAGCACGTCCCACGCAGCTGGCCCAAAATCCAGTTTTATGCGCCTCCGGGCGCGGAAAGAGCAGCAGGCCATCTTCCTGCCGCAGGCGTGTCTGGGGAGGTGAGTTTTCGGCCCCTGTCTCAGCGCATCCCGTGCAGTGGGCCCTAAATGTGGTTTTATGCGCCTCCAGGCGCGGAAAGAGCAGCAGGGGCGTCTTCCTGCTGCAAGCGTGTCTGGGGAGGTGAGTTTTCGGCCCCCGTCTCAGAACGTGAAGTCAGAAACATCTACTGTATCATAAGTGCACTGTATACCATATCATCTGTAATAGGGACAACATCACCTTCTCCCAATTGTGATGAAGGATCACACCTAACAGAATCCCTAATTGGGGCCTGTTTGGTACATCTGTACCTCATGACATAGACAAAATCCAGGTATGTCTGCTCAAAACAGTCCTTTGGTTGTTATAAGGAATCTAGTGGCAACCTTTAACACAAATCAATGTACAAAACACATCATCAAACACTTTGTGCACAACTTACACCTTCCAGAAATCCCTTTGTGCGTTGTATGTGCGTCAACATTTATGTTGATGCCATAAATCATTGCTGTAACAAAAAATTGTTAACTAACAATAAGAACTCAAAAAAACAAACTCATCGCCTGGATGCTGCAGTTGGGCTCTCAACTGCCCATCAATGTCCGGATATGCTGCCGGAAGTATGCGGGCCTTAGCCAAGCAGTGTGTGGCGACGTGCTTCCATCATTGGGAGGATTGGCAGAACTGGACTTCAGATGACTTCCGGGTCCAGCTTTGTAGGTCCTCCCACCTGTGCTGCTTGTAGACCACCAGGGTCAGCACCTTTTTGGCAATGGCCTTTCATATAACCTTCATCTGATGGGCGCTGAAAAGAAAAAAGAAAGAAAAATATGTTTTGTGAGGTTTTGTTTGTCTGTATTGCAGTGACACAATTTTGTAAAGTCTTTTGCATGTGTTTCTAAAAGTTACTACACATTATTTACCAGAATATTTACCAAAACATTTTTTCCTAGGAAATACTAATTTGTAGTGACCTGCTGAGTAACCTCATCGCTTTTAATGTCCTCATTTTACAAATGCTGGCCACAAAACCCTCTAGGCCAAGGGTCTAAAACATTTCTTTTAGTGAGAGCTACTTCTGATCACTACAAATTATTACGAGCTACTGAAGGCTAAACAACTTGTACATTGTTAGCACACACCCCCACACACAGCTTCATTGGCTTAATGCCTAATGTTTTTAGAGCCACATACTATGGTTTGAACCACATACAATGACTAATGGCAGTATGGAAGGGCTGCCACATGTCTCAATGAGAGCACGACTTTTGGTGAGGTATGAACAGGTATGTGTGTAGGAATAGGACATATTTGTATGGGTGATTGAGAGCCTGTGCCTTATGTATTTGTAGCACAGGAAATTTGTGTCCCCATTTGTGACACCATTACATGGATAATATATACAGATACTCTTTTATCAGAAATTGGGATACATTTAAAGTGATAAAAAATATTCAGACAAGTCCATAACTTGAAAATGTTCTCTTGCACTTTACATTTTCCACATTTCGATATATAGTTGTATTCTTTACTTATACTTGTAGTACAGTATTTATTGTCCACTGGAGGTAAGGGGCATTCAGTTTGGAAATGGAAATGTTTGATTTGTGAGTGAATTCAAATGCGCAGTCACCTTATTCATTCAGACGACTTTACCTTTCAATTTACAGACATTTAAAAACATTGTTAAACATAATTTTGCTCCCAGACAAATTATTGAGTTTACTACACTCGAATCACAACACTTCACTCAGGAACTAAAAGTGACAAATTAGGCTCTATTTAAAAAAACATGTTACTTAGAAATACATTTTCCATTCACAAATGTACCTGTTTTTCTGGGTTCCCAGATATATGGCTGTACTGGGAGAGGACCTTCGTTGTCAGCAGTTCTAGGTCCTCAGCTTAGATATTAGGGATCATGTCACCTGCTTTGTCCTACACTGAGGCTCACTGACGTTCATAATAGCAGCAAAAACGAAGGAGGTGTTGTTGGCTGCAGTGTTAGGAGGCAAGTGAGCTTTTTTCGTAACGCCGCATATGTGTACACGACCTTTGGCCAGCAGCCGGCGGATTGCAAATGTCCTGATTGCAAGGTCAGGCAGCCACTTTTTTAGGATGTGAATGAATGTATTTTTAAATGTTAAATGCATCACCACTACTCAAAATGGTGGCTTGTTTGTTTAGCAATGTAAAATGCATACATTACTGTTTTTTTAATACATTTGACACAGTATAATGTAATGCACTACTGTGTTTAAATTCAATAGTGGTGCAGTTTATTTTATACTTCTGTTGACAGAATTTAAAATCTATGTATATATCATGTGTAAATAATACATGTAAAATATATTATTTACACCGGGAGGTGGAAGGCGACAGCCTCAAATTTAGACCATTTCCAGACCTTGCCACCATGGAAGAAAGGGATACTATAAAAAACATCCAGATTGAATAAGCAAACTATTGTGAATTTATGTCATCAGGAGGAGCCAGATCTTCTGCCTCACTAGAGGAATTCCACATCAATAACATCATTAGTGAAAATAATGGCATTACTCCCTTTTCTGGCCACATGATCCTTCCAGTACACGTGGCAGTATCTGGAGGCATGTCACAACTAACTTTCAGTGGTGTGCTACAAGAAGTCCTTTCTTCAATGATGAGGCACATCAACAGGTTCATCCAGTTTCCTCAACATGAGGATTTTGCAAATATGAAGGGATATTTTTATGCTTTGGGTGGCATAACACATGTGGTTGGAGCAATTGATGGCACACATATTGCCTGAGTGACACGACACGCCAGGGAACAGGTCTAACACAATCAGAAGTATCTCCATTCAGTCAATGTACAAACTGTCTGCTTACCAGATTTAAAAAGACTGGAGGCTACCATTATGCATTACAACCTTGAATGCCACTCCTGCAGCACCTTTAAAGAATCTTGCAACAAACAAAAACACTAGAATCAGAACCATCTAGTCCACAAGTATCCCTCTCACTGAAAATTTCTCCTCTTTTAATAGTTGCTCCTGGAGAGATAAGTACCTTCAATTTTGTATGTTTCATTGTTTGAGTAGGATTTATCATTATGTATTGGTTTGTGTCTAAAAGTTATTAATTTTTTGTTCAGATAATTGAACTTCTCTTCTACTTTACGCAAAAGGGTTCTGTACTTCTAGAGTTGAATAACTTATTACAGTGGTTTTAAGTGTCCAGTACAATCAGTCTTGTTCTGTAAGGCTTTTGTTTATGGTTGTTTCGTAAAATATTTAGGAGTTAGCACAAGGATTTCATTTGGTATTGCTGGTAAATATATTTAAATATTTAAATAATTAAAATGTTCCACTGTGACAGTTTTCGCACAGTTGAAAGCGCTCAAGACACATCTCATGTGGTTGTTAGGACACAACTCGTGTTAGCAGAGGTCTGCGATTGAGCTGCACGGGACGCGGCTCGTGTCAGGCTCAGCATTTTTTGATCAGCTGTGGACCGGGCAAGCATAACATAGCATGCGATCATGGGCTGCTATTTGAAGACACACAAAAGTGTCTGAAGTTATCACGGAACCTCTGGCGAAAGGTCCACCATTTTGCATCGGGATATTATACATAGTGCAACAGAATCTGGTAGGAGTGAATAATTAGGCTGTTTTGTGAAGGAGATTTGAGAATTTTAGTTGTTTTATTTGTTTTGTTTTTTAAAAATACTAAACAAGGTTGTAGTTTGGACATTAAGTCCAAAATGATTAATGAGGAAGTTGTTAAGAGGTTAATTCAACATGAAATGAAAGTCAAGTAGAGAAAACAGTGGAGAACATTTTGTAAGGTAGGAAAAGGAAAGAAATTGAGTCTGGAGAAGAGTTTTATCATCTTTCTAAAGGAGAAGGAATGAGAGATGGGATGAGTGAGAAAAGAACTAAGAAAACAAGACATGTGGATATCAAAAAAGGGAAGGAAGGCCTTAATGCAACTTCTAAGAAAGGTGTCCTTGGCAGCACAAAGGGATCAGGTGTCCTTGGCGGCACACAAGAAAGAAGTGTCCTTTGCGGCATGCAAGATGAAGAAAAGTTTGAAGAGGAAATGGAGAATATGCCTTGCTTTGAAAATGAAAGATTTATGGACAAATATGTCTTAGATTTACATTATGATGATGAATGTAATGAGGAATATGAGTTCTTCGAAGTGGGATCCTCATCAGATGCAGTAGGAGATCCTTTTGGGGGAGAAATGTTTTCTCCATTAAATACTAAGCAACCACGAAGCAGAGAATGGTGGCCAATGGATCATGTAGGGAAGTTTATTAAGGAGCGGGTTTGCAAGCCTCTAGATGAGGAAGTGAGGAGAGTGATGTGGGCAGAGTGCTCTACGCAGGTGTGTAATGCACCGAATTTGGATCCAAAATTAATAAATTTTTTGTTCAGTTTCGGAAGGAATCCTAGAATGGGGCTGGAACACTCCTTGAAAATTTGCCAGGATAGTTCTTGGATGGTCCATTGGCCAGAACACTGGGCATGGCCAAGGAGGCTTATGTGAATGAGGATCAGGTTGATTTGGAAATACTAAGAGGATGGGGCCAGAGGGCTGTGGTCATGTTAGGCAATGCAATTGCTGGGTTACTGGAAGAAAGAAGAAGGGCAATTCTGATGAACATAATCCCTAAATTGGTAGACATTGTTCAGAAGGAGACCAGTGATGATGCTAAGGGATTACTGTTTGGTTATGGTCTGGTTAATGATATTGGGAAGTATGTGAACACATTTACAGCCTTGGACAAAGCCCAGGGTATTATGCATAGGATGTTTGAGAATAGTGGTTTTTGCAGGGCCAGTAGAAGAGGACCCATTACAATTACCAATATGGCAACCAGTACAGAGGAAGAGGTTTCCAGTTGACAGGGTTTTACCCCAACAGAGGAAAGATGGCCAAGCAAGGTCGAAGAAGATTTGTGTGTGGACAAAGTCACTCTCAAAACGGAAGTCAAGGTGAGTGCAGGGATTTGTTCTGGTTTTTCCCTAGCATAAGTAGGGGGGTGTTTGAAACATTTCAAAGGAGAATAGAAAAGATAACACAGGAAACTATCCTGGGATATACAATAGAATTAATGGATTTCCCTCATCAAGTAAGAGAACAAAGGGAGTTAAAAGTTTCGTAGGAGCTGGAAAGTATTTTAGATTCAGAAATAAATGCATTGGTTCAAAAGGGTGCGATAATTGGCATAGAGGAGACAGAAAAGTCTTATGTAAGCAATATTTTTCTGGTCAAGACAAAAGAAAAAGTTTGGACGCCAGTTATAGATCACAGAGACCTGAACAGATTTTGAGGTACAGACACTTCAAGATGGAGTGAATCCATTGTTTAAGGGATTTGTTGATTGAGAAGGATGGGTTACTGAAGTTGGATCTGAAGGATGCTTATTTCACAGTTCCTATGGGGAAAGAAACTCAGAAATATTTACAATTCAGGTGAAGAAGGCATCTTTATCAGATTAATTACCTTCTGTTTGGCCTCTCCTCTGCACCTTGGTGTTCCACTGAAGGTGAGGAGGGTGGTCGTATGCTATTTCAGGGAAAGTGGTATTTGCAGGATTATTTACTTAGATGGCATTCTTTTGATGTCTCAGAATGTGAGGAACTGAATTAGTTGGCATTGGTGTTAGGGATGTTGCAGTGCTTGGGGTTTCTGGTGAACGAAGAGAAATCGTATTGGCATCCTCTCAGACTATGGAGTTTTTTACGGTTCCAGGTAAATACGCAGTGATTGTTCACCAGCTTCCAGAGAAAAATATATATGAATGAAAAGAAATTATGTGTGGTGGATTGCATGATTGAATATGAGAATAGGGTTTTAGAATATAGAAAACATG
This sequence comes from Pleurodeles waltl, assembly GCF_031143425.1. Taxonomy (NCBI): domain Eukaryota; kingdom Metazoa; phylum Chordata; class Amphibia; order Caudata; family Salamandridae; genus Pleurodeles; species Pleurodeles waltl. The sequence goes on along the minus strand of NC_090448.1, from coordinate 775,817,237 downwards.
GAGAGAGTCCGTTGTTGATTTCTTATGCAAAACCTTATGGTGCTGTAAGTACAGCAACATTGTCAAGGTGGGTAAAAAATGTCATGAAGGAAGGTGGTATTGATGTGTCAGAATTTAAGTTGCATTCTGTGTGAAGGGCTATGGTGAGTAAAATGTATTTGCCTGGTGGTAGTTTGGAGGGGATTCTAAAAGCAGCTGATTGAACGACTGTTAGTACTTTAACAAAACATTATTTCAGGTCAATAAAGCATGTGTTGAATGTAGTATTGAAGGGCTTTCAACATGCGGAATTGGAGCCTCTGTCTTGAAATGAAATGGCGATTCTCATAGTGTAATGGATAGAGAATCATGATTTAATTAAAGACACAGAGGCTAACATTATCCTGCCCACCTCAACCCAATAATTAAAAAAAAGAAAAAGAGAATAAAAGAAAAAACAAATGATGTAGTATAGGTCTGTGTATATTATTGTTACAGTATTGTTGGTGGGCATAGTATTGGTTAGAGATATTGGTATGGAGTAAGATGTTGGCGGTGAGTCAATGTTTTTTTCCACAGATTAACCTTGAAAGAAGCTGTTTTGGAACAGAAGATGGAGGCTAACTTGCTGCAGAGGGGACAGAGAAGGGAAGAAGTTTTGCTGCATTAAAATAGGAGGAATGTTCAGTAAAGGGGTGTTAGAAAGGGGTTCTTTAATAGGCAATCAGTTTACACCATGTCCAAGTAGGGGCCCTCCCTCCAGTCAGGGTAAGGGAGATACACTGCTCAGATAACTCACTGATCACCCCCTTGGTAGCTTGGCACAAGCAGTCAGGCTTATCTCAGAGGGATGTGTAAAGTATTTGTACAGACACAGACAGTAACACAGTAAAAACAGCACAAAAGGACTCCACACATTTTAGAAAGATAGTCAATATTTATCTATATATTACAAGGCCAAAATGACAAAAATCCAACATACACAAGTAAAGATATCAAATTTTAAAATAAAAAGAGTCTTAATTCATAATAAATAATGGGTGTGTTGTTTCAGCACAAAGTGTATGGTATGCATAAAAAAAGTGAGCGTGCTTGGAAAAGCAAGTAATGTGTTTATTCCTTACTCACAAGTGGGGTCCTAGGAGGATTCTTTCTCCGCCGCGTAAGCGATGCATCGATTCTTTCCTCGCAGGGAAGGGATACGTTGATAACCAGACAAGCAGCCTCAGGTTTCTGCACTGATGTTGAAGATTTGACACCCAGGAACGATGCATGGAAAATCCAGACGCACGGCAACAATTGATCCACGCTGAAGCAAGTGATGCATTGATTTCACTGGCTATGCATCAATCTTTTATCCACGGTGCAAGTGCTGCGTTGATTTTTCTGCTGCTCGACTCCGTTGCATCGATTTTCCCTCAGGTTTTACCAGCTTCTCCTTCCAAGGGCTGTGGGACTGGATGTGGCACCACTTGGCAAGTCAGGGGTCTCAGCAAGAGAGCCCAGATGCTGGCAGATGAAGTCTTTGATGTCCCTAACACTTAACAACAGGAGGCAAGCTCAGTTAAAGCCCTTGGAGAACCTTGGAAAGCAGGACATAGAAGCCAAAGTTCAGTCCTTTCACTCCCACGGCAGAAGTAGCAGCATGCCAGCACAGCAAAGCAGCAGGCAGAGTGGCAGGTCCTCCGAAAGCATCCAGCTCTTCTCCCTGGGAAGAATGTCCTCAGTCCAGAAGTGTTTTGAAGTTGTGGGGTCAGCCGTCCAATACTTCTACTCATTTCTGCCTTTGAAGTAGGCAAACTTCAAAGGAAAGTCTTTGAGGTGCACAAGACCCTGCCTCTCCATGTCCTGGCACCAGACACACTCCTGGGGGTTGGAAGCTTCACTGTGTTAAGGACAGACACAGCACTCTTCAGGTGCAAGTGTTAGCTCCTCACACCACTCTAACCCAGGAAGACCCATCAGGATAGGCAGGATACACCTCAACTCCCTTTGTGTGGCAGCCTAAAGTGAATTCACAAACATCCCAGCTGTCATTCTGACCCAGACGTATATTCCACAGACAGGTAAAGGCACAGAATAGTTCAGCAAGAAAATGTCCCCTTTCTAAAACTAGCATTTTCAAACTTACATTCTAAAAACCAACTTTACCAAAAGATGTGCTTTTTAAATTCTGAGTTCAAAGACCCTAAACTCCATATCTTTGCTCCAAATGGGAAATTATTATTATTAAAAGACATTTCAAGGGAATCCCCGTGTTAACCTACGGGAAAGTTAGACCTTGCAATAGTGAAAACTGAATTTAACAGTATTTCACTATCACAGCATGTAAAATACACCAGTGCATGTCCTACCTTTTCAATACACTGCACCCTGCCCATGGGGCTGCCTTGGCCTACCTTAGGGGGTGACATACATGTAGTAAAAGGGAAGGTTTCGGCCTGGCAAGTGAGTGCACCTGCCAGGTCGAAATGACAGTTCCAAACGGCCCATACAGACACTGCAGTGGCAGGTCTGAGACATGTTTACAGGGCTACTCGTGGAAGACACAATCAGTGCTGCAGGTCCACTACTAGCATTTGATTTACTAGGGACTTACTAGTAAATCATATATGCCAGTCATGGATATACCAATTACCAAACCAATTTAGACAGAGAGTACTTGCACTTTAGCACTGGGCAGCAGTAGTAATGTGTCCAGAGTCCTAAAGTCAACAAAAAAAGGACAGAAAAAATAGGAGGAAGGAGACAAAAAGTTTGGGGATGACCCTACAAAAAGGGCCAGGTCAAACAAGGGTATACTTGTGGACTAGATGGTTCTGATTCTAGTGTTTTTGTTTGTTGTAAGGTTCTTTAACCCCTTCTGTGCCGCGGACGTAGTGGTTACGTCCTGCGGCACAGTGCTGCTGTGCCGAGGACGTAACCACTACGTCCTCGGCACACAGCCCAGAGGGAGCGCTCTCGCTCCCTCTGTGTGCTTCCCCCCACCCCCCAAAGTCAGGGATGGAAGGGGAAGCCCTTCCCCTTCCATCCCCGACCCCCCCCACCCCCCCATAATGACGTCAGCGCGCGATCGCGCGCTGACTTCATTATGGGGATTTCGCCGCACAGGAAGCCATTTGCTTCCTGTGCGGCGTGGAGAGAAGAGGTGAGTTCCTCTTCCCGGTGGGTGGGGGGTTTGGGCTAAAGAGGCACCGGGGGAAAGGAAAGGCTTTTCCTTTCCCCCGGTGTCTCTTTGAGCATTCCTGCTGCCCGATCGCATTGCGATCGGGCAGCAGGAATGCCCACTAGACACCAGGGATTTTTTTTTGTTGTTGTTCTTCACCCTTTCTTGTTTGCGGGGAGCGGCCCCTTGGGCAAGGGTCGCTCCCCTTGTGGGGGCAATTAGTTACGGCCATTTCTGCCCCCCTTGGGGGCAGATTGGCCTACTTTTTAGGCGGATCTGCCCCCAAGGGGGGCAGAAACCACTGGATCACCAGGGATTTATATTTTCTGTGCATTTATGTTGGGGGGGGTGCCCCCTTGGGCAAGGGGCGCCCCCCCCAAGGGGGCAGAGAACTGTTGGCCTTTTCTGCCCCCCTTGGGGGCAGATCGGCCTATTTTTTTTAGGTCCATCTGCCCCCAAGGGGGGCAGAAGCCACTTAGGCACCAGGGATTGTGTGTGTAGTGAATGGGGGGGCGCCCCCTTGGGCAAGGGTCGCTCCCCTTTGGGGGGCATGTCTTTTAGGGCCATTTCTGCCCCCCTTGAGGGCAGATCAGCCTATTATTTTTAGGCTGATCTGCCCCCAAGGGGGGCAGAAACCACTAGAACGCCAGGGATGTTTTTTTATGTGTTTATTTTTGTGGGGGGCGTCCCCTTGGGCACGGGGCGCCCCCCCAAGGGGGGCATTGACCTGTTGGCCATTTCTGCCCCCCCTGGGGGCAGATGGGCCTATTTTTCTAGACCCACCTGCCCCCAAGGGGGGCAGAAGCCACGTAGACACCAGGGATAGTGTGTGTGTGTGTGTGTGTTAGTGGATGGGGGGGGGCTTGGGCAAGGGTCGCCCCCCACTTTGGGGGCACATGTACCCAGGCCATTTCTGCACCCCTTGGAGACAGATCAGCCTATTATTTTTAGGCTGATCTGCCCCCAAGGGGGGCAGAAACCACTAGAACGCCAGGGATTTTTTTTTATGTGTTTATTTTTGTGGGGGGGCGTCCCCTTGGGCACGGGGCGCCCTCCCAAGGGGGGCATTGACCTGTTGGCCATTTCTGCCCCCCCTGGGGGCAGATGGGCCTATTTTTCTAGACCCACCTGCCCCCAAGGGGGGCAGAAGCCACGTAGACACCAGGGATAGTGTGTGTGTGTGTGTGTGTTAGTGGATGGGGGGGGGCTTGGGCAAGGGTCGCCCCCCACTTTGGGGGCACATGTACCCAGGCCATTTCTGCACCCCTTGGAGACAGATAAGCCTATTATTTTTAGGCTGATCTGCCCCCAAGGGGGGCAGAAACCACTAGAACGCCAGGGTTTTTTTTTTATGTGTTTATTTTTGTGGGGGGTCGTCCCCTTGGGCACGGGGCGCCCCCCCAGGGGGGGCATTGACCTGTTGGCCATTTCTGCCCCCCCTGGGGGCAGATGGGCCTTTTTTTCTAGACGCACCTGCCCCCAAGGGGGGCAGAAGCCACGTAGACACCAGGGATAGTGTGTGTGTGTGTGTGTGTTAGTGGATGGGGGGGGGCTTGGGCAAGGGTCGCCCCCCACTTTGGGGGCACATGTACCCAGGCCATTTCTGCACCCCTTGGAGACAGATCAGCCTATTATTTTTAGGCTGATCTGCCCCCAAGGGGGGCAGAAACCACTAGAACGCCAGGGATTTTTTTTTATGTGTTTATTTTTGTGGGGGGGCGTCCCCTTGGGCACGGGGCGCCCTCCCAAGGGGGGCATTGACCTGTTGGCCATTTCTGCCCCCCCTGGGGGCAGATGGGCCTATTTTTCTAGACCCACCTGCCCCCAAGGGGGGCAGAAGCCACGTAGACACCAGGGATAGTGTGTGTGTGTGTGTGTGTGTGTTAGTGGATGGGGGGGGGGCTTGGGCAAGGGTCGCCCCCCACTTTGGGGGCACATGTACCCAGGCCATTTCTGCACCCCTTGGAGACAGATCAGCCTATTATTTTTAGGCTGATCTGCCCCCAAGGGGGGCAGAAACCACTAGAACGCCAGGGTTTTTTTTTTATGTGTTTATTTTTGTGGGGGGTCGTCCCCTTGGGCACGGGGCGCCCCCCCAAGGGGGGCATTGACCTGTTGGCCATTTCTGCCCCCCCTGGGGGCAGATGGGCCTATTTTTCTAGACCCACCTGCCCCCAAGGGGGGCAGAAGCCACGTAGACACCAGGGATAGTGTGTGTGTGTGTGTGTGTTAGTGGATGGGGGGGGGCTTGGGCAAGGGTCGCCCCCCACTTTGGGGGCACATGTACCCAGGCCATTTCTGCACCCCTTGGAGACAGATCAGCCTATTATTTTTAGGCTGATCTGCCCCCAAGGGGGGCAGAAACCACTAGAACGCCAGGGTTTTTTTTTTATGTGTTTATTTTTGTGGGGGGGCGTCCCCTTGGGCACAGGGCGCCCCCCCAAGGGGGGCATTGACCTGTTGGCCATTTCTGCCCCCCCTGGGGGCAGATGGGCCTATTTTACTAGACGCACCTGCCCCCAAGGGGGGCAGAAGCCACGTAGACACCAGGGATAGTGTGTGTGTGTGTGTGTGTGTGTGTTAGTGGATGGGGGGGGGGCTTGGGCAAGGGTCGCCCCCCACTTTGGGGGCACATGTACCCAGGCCATTTCTGCACCCCTTGGAGACAGATCAGCCTATTATTTTTAGGCTGATCTGCCCCCAAGGGGGGCAGAAACCACTAGAACGCCAGGGATTTTTTTTTATTTGTTTATTTTTGTGGGGGGGCGTCCCCTTGGTCACGGGGCGCCCCCCCAAGGGGGGCATTGACCTGTTGGCCATTTCTACACCCCCTGGGGGCAGATGGGCCTATTTTCTTAGGCCCACCTGCCCCCAAGGGGGCAGAAGCCACTTAGGCACCAGGGATAGTGTTGTGTGTGTTTTTTTTGTTTTTTTTTGTTTGAGGGCTGTCCCCTTTGGCAAGGGTCGCTCTCCATGGGGACACAGTACTAAAGGTATTTTTTGGCTTCCTTGGGGCAGACAGGCCTATTTTTTTAGTAGGCCCATCTGCCCCTATGGCAGAATCCACTTAGGCACCAATTTCTAAAATGTTTGATGGTGGGGTGTTTGTCAACTGAAGAAGTCTTTGAATTTGTGATAATAAATGTTTTCCTCCTTTTTGTTCTAGTTCAAAGCTTTTGCTTTATTTGCTGTGGCTCCTTGCGGTTTTGGCGGTGGTTGACCTGCAGTTTGCACAGTTGCATGTTTTAGGTAAGTAAAAACAATTTACTCCAAAGGAGTATTGTTGCCATGCATGAATGACATGTTTGTAGGGGGTGTACTAAATGCATTATTGTGTGTGAAATTGTCCTTAGGTTTGTGCACAATGATATTTGTTTTGTCTTATTTCTAATTTGCCTTTCTTTCTTTCTTTTTAGTGGGATATCATTGGTGATTGCTGTGTAGTTGCTGGTGAATCAAGCTTTTTCAGGCAAGTGAGCGGTATAGTTTTTGAGTTTGTAACTCTTACTAACAAAGCTACACTTTGTTACTTGTCTTACACAGTGCTGGTTGTTGGTGGTGAATTTGTCCAGTTAATTTTAGCAGGAGAGATCATGGCTAGCCGTAGGATGACCGCTCAGCAGGTGGTTGGTATGCTTTTTGAGTCACAGTCTGATCATGACTATGAGACGGACTCTGCATCTGAGGCAGAGGAGGAAGTCAGAGATTCTGGCAGTGATGTTTCTGTTGGAGGGGAATCTTCTGATGATGAAGCCACACTCAGAGCAGATGAAGGTTCTGTTTTAGAGGAGGACATTGATGTGCCAATAGTGCAGCAACCTGGGGCTGAAAGGTTTCCTGTTAGAAGACCTGATGTCTGGGTTGCCCCAAACATGGAGCAGCCAGAGTTGCCTGCCTTTACTGGTCTCCCGGGGTGTAACGCCAATACAGAGAACTTTATGCCTATCAATTTCTTTGAGTTATTCATGGATGATGTGTTTTTGGAAGAGATTGTTGAGCAGACTAATTTGTATGCGGAGCAGCATTTGAGGGACAACGCTGCTAGACTTAGGCCACACTCTAGAGTTGCCCAGTGGATTCCCACAAATTTGGAGGAGATAAAACAGTTTTTGGGTTTGACTTTTTTGATGGGGTTGATAAGGAAGCCGTCACTGGCTTCTTATTGGTCTACTAGTCCCTTGATGGCAACAGCTATATTTCCAGCTACCATGAGTCGTAATCGGTATTTGCTTCTTCTTAGGATGCTGCATTTTGTTGACAATGCATTAGCCTTGCCACGAGATCACCCAGATTCTGACCGTCTTTTTAAGATTAGGCCTGTCCTTGATCATTTTGTAGATCGGTTTTCGGAGGTCTATGTTCCAGGCAAAGAGATAAGTGTGGACGAGTCTTTGGTCCTCTTCAAGGGTCGTTTGGTTTTTAGGCAGTACATTCCTAGCAAAAGGGCACGATATGGAATTAAATTGTATATGCTGTCTGAAAGTAGGACAGGATATGTGTATAGTTTCCGTGTGTACACTGGTAGGGATTCCAATATTGACCCCCCTGGTTGTCCTCCCACTTTTGGAGTTACTGAGAAAATAGTGTGGGATCTTGGTAGACGACTGTTCAACAAAGGTCACCATTTGTATGTAGATAACTTCTACACTGGTGTGCAGTTGTTCAAGGAATTGTTTAGAGTGGACACAGTTGCTTGTGGCACAATCCGTTCTAACCGGAAAGGCTATCCAAGGGAGCTTGTCTGTAAAAAACTTGAGAGGGGACAGTGCTGTGCCTTGCGGAACGAGGAGCTGCTAGCTTTGAAATTTTCAGACAAGAGGGATGTCTACATGCTAAGTACCATCCATGATGAGAGTACTTCCCCTGTGACTGTTTGGGGCCAGGTTGCTGAAGTGTGCAAACCTGTGTGCATTTTAGATTATAATAAGCACATGGGAGGTGTAGATAGAGTTGACCAGAGGTTGGAACCTTATACTGCTATTCGTAAGTCTTATGTTTGGTATAAGAAGTTAGCACTTCACCTCTTCCACTTAGCAACCTTCAATGCTTTTATTGTGTTTAGGGATAGGTCTCCAGACTCAAAGATGACATTTGTGAAATTTCAGGAGTCAGTGATAGAGAGCCTTATTGTGGTGGAACAGGCCAGAGTTCCTAGAGAAGCAGTGGTGGAGGATGTGGCTAGATTGAAAGATCGCCACTTTGCTGAGCACATTCCTCCCACACCCAAAAAAGACTTTCCAGCTAAGAAATGTAGAGTGTGTTTTCGAAGAGGTATCCGGAGGGAGTCTCGAATGTACTGCCCAGATTGTCCTTCAAAGCCTGGGCTGTGTGTTGGTGCTTGTTTTAAGAATAACCACACCCAGAAGAATTTCTGGGAACAACCATGAGTGTAAACTCATGTCTGTTTTGTATTTTCATGTGTTTAGTTTCATGGTTAGCATTTCTGTCATGTTCTTAGTTAGAGCTTTTGTGTTTGTTGTTTTGTAATTCTTTCTACTTAGTTAGGGGTTCCTCTGTTTAAAAAAAAAAAATATATATGATGCCATTGTGTGTGGAGTGGGGCTTGGCTGAGACTGTACATATTGACTTGATGTTGGCTACTGCAACACACTGCCAGCCAAACACCAGTCCACACACTCCCATCAGCTGGTGTGATTGTTGTATCAGGCATGTGGGCGTATGTAAGTGATGGGCCCTTGAGTGGCGCTGTCTGTCGATGTGAGTGTTGTAATGTGCTGGGCCCGTGGCTGGCGGTGTGAATGGCCTTGTGTGTGTCATGTATGAAAGTTGTGTGAATGGACTGTAAAGCGGTTGGTGCCTTGTCGCGGCTTTACAGCTCACGAGCTGTGAGTCATTGGTTCAGTTTTTTGCCTTTCAGTTACTAACAGTGCTTTTCATTTTTGTGAAAGCTCTTGTTAGTAAAATTTGATCCACTGAACCATCACTCACCCTCGTGCCAAATCCAACCAGTATGTGTGGTAAAAATGACCAAACCTGCTCCGCTGTAATCAGGCGTCGCAGCACACCTATGACACGCTAGGTGCCTCAGGTGGGACCCCGATGATGAAGCATGCCACCAACTTGGTTGGTGGGTGAGGGGTCTTTTTCACATAACCTAAGTGTGTTTCTTTTCAAAATTTTAGTGTTTGGCACATCACGGACGTATGTGGGCACATCAAAACAATATATTACAAAACTACCTGTGTTTGGGGGGGGAGAGGGCACCTATGTTTTTGGTCCTGTGTGCGGCCTTCATCTAGGGAAACCTACCAAACCCAGACATTTTTTAAAACTAGACACCCCAAGGAGTCCAGGGAGGAGTGGCTTGCGTGGATCCCCCAACATTTTCTTACCCAGACTCCTCTGTAAACCTCAAAATGTGCTTAAAAAAAGCATATTTTCCTGACTTTTCTTCGTACGATCACCACTCCAGCACAAAATTCCTACTCCCCAGTGTTCCCCTCAGTCTCCCAAATAAAATGACACCTCACGTATGTGGGTCCCCAAAGCAGAGTCAGTCTAAAGATGTATAAAAGAATATGTCCTTATAAACTCGCAGTACTATCCCCTGTATCTCTACAAGTTTTGGGCCTTATTCTGTTGGAGGCACCTGGCCCACCCACACAAGTGAGGTATCATTTTTATCGGGAGACTTGGGGGAACGCTGGGTGGAAGGAAATTTGTGGCTCCACTCAGATTCCAGAACTTTCTGTCACCGAAATGTGTGAAAAATGCGTTTTTTTAGCCAAAATTTGAGGTTTGGAAAGGATTCTGGGTAACAGAACCTGGTCAGAGCCCCTCAAGTCACCCCATATTGGATTCCCCTAGGTCTCTAGTTTTCAGAAATGCACAGGTTTGGTAGGTTTCCCTAGGTGCTGGCTGAGCTACAGGCCAAAAACTACAGGTAGGCACTGTTTTCAATGAAAAAATGTGATGTGTCCACGCTGCGCTTTGGGGCGTTTCCTGTCAGCGGGCGCTAGGCCTACCCACACAAGTGAGGTATAATTTTTATCGGGAGACGTGGGGGAACGCTGGGTGGAAGGAAATTTGTGGCCCCTCTCAGATTCCAGAACTTTCTGCCACAGAAATGTGAGGAACATGTGTTTTTTAGCCAAATTTTGAGCTTTGCAAAGGATTCTGGGTAACAGAACCTGGTCCGAGCCACACAAATCACCCCATCTTGGATTCCCCTAGGTCTCTAGTTTTCAGAAATGCACAGGTTTGGTAGGTTTCCCTAGGTGGCGGCTGAGCTAGAGGCCAAAATCTACAGGTAGGCACTTTGCTAAAAACAGGTCTATTTTCTGTGATGTGTCCACGTTGCGCTTTGGGGCGTTTCCTGTCGCGGGCGCTAGGCCTACCCACACAAGTGAGGTATCATTTTTATCGGGAGACGTGGGGGAACGCTGGGTGGAAGGAAATTTGTGGCCCCTCTCAGATTCCAGAACTTTCTGCCACAGAAATGTGAGGAACATGTGTTTTTTTAGCCAAATTTTGAGCTTTGCAAAGGATTCTGGGTAACAGAACCTGGTCCGAGCCACACAAATCACCCCATCTTGGATTCCCCTAGGTCTCTAGTTTTCAGAAATGCACAGGTTTGGTAGGTTTCCCTAGGTGGCGGCTGAGCTAGAGGCCAAAATCTACAGGTAGGCACTTTGCTAAAAACAGGTCTATTTTCTGTGATGTGTCCACGTTGCGCTTTGGGGCGTTTCCTGTCGCGGGCGCTAGGCCTACCCACACAAGTGAGGTATCATTTTTATCGGGAGACGTGGGGGAACGCTGGGTGGAAGGAAATTTGTGGCCCCTCTCAGATTCCAGAACTTTCTGCCACAGAAATGTGAGGAACATGTGTTTTTTTAGCCAAATTTTGAGCTTTGCAAAGGATTCTGGGTAACAGAACCTGGTCCGAGCCACACAAATCACCCCATCTTGGATTCCCCTAGGTCTCTAGTTTTCAGAAATGCACAGGTTTGGTAGGTTTCCCTAGGTGGCGGCTGAGCTAGAGGCCAAAATCTACAGGTAGGCACTTTGCTAAAAACAGGTCTATTTTCTGTGATGTGTCCACGTTGCGCTTTGGGGCGTTTCCTGTCGCGGGCGCTAGGCCTACCCACACAAGTGAGGTATCATTTTTATCGGGAGACGTGGGGGAACGCTGGGTGGAAGGAAATTTGTGGCTCCTCTCAGATTCCAGAACTTTCTGCCACAGAAATGTGAGGAACATGTGTTTTTTTAGCCAAATTTTGAGCTTTGCAAAGGATTCTGGGTAACAGAACCTGGTCCGAGCCCCGCCAGTCACCCCTCCTTGGATTCCCCTAGGTCTCTAGTTTTTAGAAATGTACAGGTTTGGTAGGTTTCCCTAGGTGCCGGCTGAGCTAGAGGCCAAAATCTACAGGTAGTCACTTCGCAAAAAACACCTCTGTTTTCTTCCAAAATTTTGGTGGTGTCCACGTTGCGCTTTGGGGCGTTTCCTGTCGCGGGCGCTAGGCCTACCCACACAAGTGAGGTATCATTTTTATCGGGAGACGTGGGGGAACGCTGGGTGGAAGGAAATTTGTGGCCCCTCTCAGATTCCAGAACTTTCTGCCACAGAAATGTGAGGAACATGTGTTTTTTTAGCCAAATTTTGAGCTTTGCAAAGGATTCTGGGTAACAGAACCTGGTCCGAGCCACACAAATCACCCCATCTTGGATTCCCCTAGGTCTCTAGTTTTCAGAAATGCACAGGTTTGGTAGGTTTCCCTAGGTGGCGGCTGAGCTAGAGGCCAAAATCTACAGGTAGGCACTTTGCTAAAAACAGGTCTATTTTCTGTGATGTGTCCACGTTGCGCTTTGGGGCGTTTCCTGTCGCGGGCGCTAGGCCTACCCACACAAGTGAGGTATCATTTTTATCGGGAGACGTGGGGGAACGCTGGGTGGAAGGAAATTTGTGGCTTCTCTCAGATTCCAGAACTTTCCTGCCACAGAAATGTGAGGAACATGTGTTTTTTTAGCCAAATTTTGAGCTTTGCAAAGGATTCTGGGTAACAGAATCTGGTCCGAGCCCCGCCAGTCACCCCTCCTTGGATTCCCCTAGGTCTCTAGTTTTCAGAAATGTACAGGTTTGGTAGGTTTCCCTAGGTGCCGGCTGAGCTAGAGGCCAAAATCTACAGGTAGTCACTTCGCAAAAAACACCTCTGTTTTCTTCCAAAATTTTGGTGGTGTCCACGTTGCGCTTTGGGGCGTTTCCTGTCGCGGGTGCTAGGCCTACCCACGCAAGTGAGGTATCATTTTTATCGGGAGACTTGGGGGAACGCTGGGTGCAAGGAAATTTGTGGCTCCTCCCAGATTCCAGAACTTTCTGCCACAGAAATGTGAGGAACATGTGTTTTCTTTAGCCAATTTTTGAGCTTTGCAAAGGATTCTGGGTAACAGAACCTGGTCCGAGCCCCGCCAGTCACCCCTCCTTGGATTCCCCTAGGTCTCTAGTTTTCAGAAATGCACAGGTTTGGTAGGTTTCCCTAGGTGGCGGCTGAGCTAGAGGCCAAAATCTACAGGTAGGCACTTTGCTAAAAACAGGTCTGTTTTCTGTGATGTGTCCACGTTGCGCTTTGGGGCGTTTCCTGTCGCGGGCGCTAGGCCTACCCACACAAGTGAGGTATCATTTTTATCGGGAGACGTGGGGGAACGCTGGGTGGAAGGAAATTTGTGGCTCCTCTCAGATTCCAGAACTTTCTGCCACAGAAATGTGAGGAACATGTGTTTTTGTAGCCAATTTTTGAGCTTTGCAAAGGATTCTGGGTAACAGAACCTGGTCCGAGCCCCGCCAGTCACCCCTCCTTGGATTCCCCTAGGTCTCTAGTTTTCAGAAATGTACAGGTTTGGTAGGTTTCCCTAGGTGCCGGCTGAGCTAGAGGCCAAAATCTACAGGTAGTCACTTCGCAAAAAACACCTCTGTTTTCTTCCAAAATTTTGGTGGTGTCCACGTTGCGCTTTGGGGCGTTTCCTGTCGCGGGCGCTAGGCCTACCCACGCAAGTGAGGTATCATTTTTATCGGGAGACTTGGGGGAACGCTGGGTGGAAGGAAATTTGTGGCTCCTCCCAGATTCCAGCACTTTCTGCCACAGAAATGTGAGGAACATGTGTTTTTTTTAGCCAATTTGTGAGCTTTGCAAAGGATTCTGGGTAACAGAACCTGGTCCGAGCCCCGCCAGTCACGCCTCCTTGGATTCCCCTAGGTCTCTAGTTTTCAGAAATGCACAGGTTTGGTAGGTTTCCCTAGGTGGCGGCTGAGCTAGAGGCCAAAATCTACAGGTAGGCACTTTGCTAAAAACAGGTCTGTTTTCTGTGATGTGTCCACGTTGCGCTTTGGGGCGTTTCCTGTCGCGGGCGCTAGGCCTACCCACACAAGTGAGGTATCATTTTTATCGGGAGACGTGGGGGAACGCTGGGTGGAAGGAAATTTGTGGCTCCTCTCAGATTCCAGAACTTTCTGCCACAGAAATGTGAGGAACATGTGTTTTTTTAGCCAAATTTTGAGCTTTGCAAAGGATTCTGGGTAACAGAACCTGGTCCGAGCCCCGCCAGTCACCCCTCCTTGGATTCCCCTTGGTCTCTAGTTTTCAGAAATGTACAGGTTTGGTAGGTTTCCCTAGGTGCCGGCTGAGCTAGAGGCCAAAATCTACAGGTAGTCACTTCGCAAAAAACACCTCTGTTTTCTTCCAAAATTTTGGTGGTGTCCACGTTGCGCTTTGGGGCGTTTCCTGTCGCGGGCGCTAGGCCTACCCACACAAGTGAGGTATCATTTTTATCGGGAGACGTGGGGGAACGCTGGGTGGAAGGAAATTTGTGGCTCCTCTCAGATTCCAGAACTTTCTGCCACAGAAATGTGAGGAACATGTGTTTTTTTAGCCAAATTTTGAGCTTTGCAAAGGATTCTGGGTAACAGAACCTGGTTCGAGCCACACAAATCACCCCATCTTGGATTCCCCTAGGTCTCTAGTTTTCAGAAATGCACAGGTTTGGTAGGTTTCCCTAGGTGGCGGCTGAGCTAGAGGCCAAAACCTACAGGTAGGCACTTTGCTAAAAACAGGTCTATTTTCTGTGATGTGTCCACGTTGCGCTTTGGGGCGTTTCCTGTCGCGGGCGCTAGGCCTACCCACGCAAGTGAGGTATCATTTTTATCGGGAGACTTGGGGGAACGCTGGGTGGAAGGAAATTTGTGGCTCCTCCCAGATTCCAGCACTTTCTGCCACAGAAATGTGAGGAACATGTGTTTTTTTTAGCCAATTTTTGAGCTTTGCAAAGGATTCTGGGTAACAGAACCTGGTCCGAGCCCCGCCAGTCACGCCTCCTTGGATTCCCCTAGGTCTCTAGTTTTCAGAAATGCACAGGTTTGGTAGGTTTCCCTAGGTGGCGGCTGAGCTAGAGGCCAAAATCTACAGGTAGGCACTTTGCTAAAAACAGGTCTGTTTTCTGTGATGTGTCCACGTTGCGCTTTGGGGCGTTTCCTGTCGCGGGCGCTAGGCCTACCCACACAAGTGAGGTATCATTTTTATCGGGAGACGTGGGGGAACGCTGGGTGGAAGGAAATTTGTGGCTCCTCTCAGATTCCAGAACTTTCTTCCACAGAAATGTGAGGAACATGTGTTTTTTTAGCCAATTTTTGAGCTTTGCAAAGGATTCTGGGTAACAGAACCTGGTCCGAGCCCCGCCAGTCACCCCTCCTTGGATTCCCCTAGGTCTCTAGTTTTCAGAAATGTACAGGTTTGGTAGGTTTCCATAGGTGCCGGCTGAGCTAGAGGCCAAAATCTACAGGTAGTCACTTCGCAAAAAACACCTCTGTTTTCTTCCAAAATTTTGGTGGTGTCCACGTTGCGCTTTGGGGCGTTTCCTGTCGCGGGCGCTAGGCCTACCCACGCAAGTGAGGTATCATTTTTATCGGGAGACTTGGGGGAACGCTGGGTGGAAGGAAATTTGTGGCTCCTCCCAGATTCCAGAACTTTCTGCCACAGAAATGTGAGGAACATGTGTTTCTTTTAGCCAATTTTTGAGCTTTGCAAAGGATTCTGGGTAACAGAACCTGGTCCGAGCCCCGCCAGTCACCCCTCCTTGGATTCCCCTAGGTCTCTAGTTTTCAGAAATGCACAGGTTTGGTAGGTTTCCCTAGGTGGCTGCTGAGCTAGAGGCCAAAATCTACAGGTAGGCACTTTGCTAAAAACAGGTCTGTTTTCTGTGATGTGTCCACGTTGCGCTTTGGGGCGTTTCCTGTCGCGGGCGCTAGGCCTACCCACACAAGTGAGGTATCATTTTTATCGGGAGACGTGGGGGAACGCTGGGTGGAAGGAAATTTGTGGCTCCTCTCAGATTCCAGAACTTTCTGCCACAGAAATGTGAGGAACATGTGTTTTTTTAGCCAATTTTTGAGCTTTGCAAAGGATTCTGGGTAACAGAACCTGGTCCGAGCCCCGCCAGTCACCCCTCCTTGGATTCCCCTAGGTCTCTAGTTTTCAGAAATGTACAGGTTTGGTAGGTTTCCCTAGGTGCCGGCTGAGCTAGAGGCCAAAATCTACAGGTAGTCACTTCGCAAAAAACACCTCTGTTTTCTTCCAAAATTTTGGTGGTGTCCACGTTGCGCTTTGGGGCGTTTCCTGTCGCGGGCGCTAGGCCTACCCACGCAAGTGAGGTATCATTTTTATCGGGAGACTTGGGGGAATGCTGGGTGGAAGGAAATTTGTGGCTCCTCCCAGATTCCAGAACTTTCTGCCACAGAAATGTGAGGAACATGTGTTTTTTTTAGCCAATTTTTGAGCTTTGCAAAGGATTCTGGGTAACAGAACCTGGTCCGAGCCCCGCCAGTCACCCCTCCTTGGATTCCCCTAGGTCTCTAGTTTTCAGAAATGCACAGGTTTGGTAGGTTTCCCTAGGTGGCGGCTGAGCTAGAGGCCAAAATCTACAGGTAGGCACTTTGCTAAAAACAGGTCTGTTTTCTGTGATGTGTCCACGTTGCGCTTTGGGGCATTTCCTGTCGCGGGCGCTAGGCCTACCCACACAAGTGAGGTATCATTTTTATCGGGAGACGTGGGGGAACGCTGGGTGGAAGGAAATTTGTGGCTCCTCTCAGATTCTAGAACTTTCTGCCACAGAAATGTGAGGAACATGTGTTTTTTTAGCCAAATTTTGAGCTTTGCAAAGGAT
The DNA here is from genome assembly GCF_031143425.1 of Pleurodeles waltl. Classification (NCBI taxonomy): domain Eukaryota; kingdom Metazoa; phylum Chordata; class Amphibia; order Caudata; family Salamandridae; genus Pleurodeles; species Pleurodeles waltl. Next base: position 775,800,922 of record NC_090448.1, on the reverse strand, counting down.
TCTGGGTAACAGAACCTGGTCCGAGCCACACAAATCACCCCATCTTGGATTCCCCTAGGTCTCTAGTTTTCAGAAATGCACAGGTTTGGTAGGTTTCCCTAGGTGGCGGCTGAGCTAGAGGCCAAAACCTACAGGTAGGCACTTTGCTAAAAACAGGTCTATTTTCTGTGATGTGTCCACGTTGCGCTTTGGGGCGTTTCCTGTTGCGGGCGCTAGGCCTACCCACACAAGTGAGGTATCATTTTTATCGGGAGACGTGGGGGAACGCTGGGTGGAAGGGAATTTGTGGCTCCTCTCAGATTCCAGAACTTTCTGCCACAGAAATGTGAGGAACATGTGTTTTTTTAGCCAAATTTTGAGGTTTGCAAAGGATTCTGGGTAACAGAACCTGGTCCGAGCCACACAAATCACCCCATCTTGGATTCCCCTAGGTCTCTAGTTTTCAGAAATGCACAGGTTTGGTAGGTTTCCCTAGGTGGCGGCTGAGCTAGAAGCCAAAATCTACAGGTAGGCACTTTGCTAAAAACAGGTCTGTTTTCTGTGATGTGTCCACGTTGCGCTTTGGGGCGTTTCCTGTCGCGGGCGCTAGGCCTACCCACACACGTGAGGTATCATTTTTATCGGGAGACTTGGGGGAACATAGAATAGCAAAACAAGTGTTATTGCCCCTTGTCTTTCTCTACATTTTTCCCTTCCAAATATAAGACAGTGTGTAAAAAAGACGTCTATTTGAGAAATGCCCTGTAATTCACATGCTAGTATGGGCACCCCGGAATTCAGAGATGTGCAAATAACCACTGCTTCTCAACACCTTATCTTGTGCCCATTTTGGAAATACAAAGGTTTTCTTGATAGCTATTTTTTACTCTTTATATTTCAGCAAATGAATTGCTGTATACCCGGCATAGAATGAAAACCCACTGCAGGGTGCAGGTCATTTATTGGCTCTGGGTACCTAGAGTTCTTGATGAACCTACAAGCCCTATATATCCCCGCAACCAGAAGAGTCCAGCAGACGTAACGGTATATTGCTTTCGAAAATCTGACATTGCAGGAAAAAGTTACAGAGTAAAACTTAGAGAAAAATTGATGTTTTTTTCACCTCAATTTCAATATTTTTCTTTTTCAGTTGTTATTTTCTGTAGAAAACCCTTGTAGGATCTACACAAATTACCCCTTGCTGAATTCAGAATTTTGTCTACTTTTCAGAAATGTTGCGGTTTATGGGATCCAGCGTTGGTTTCATGCCCATTTCTGTCACTGACTGGAAGGAGGCTGAAAGCACAAAAAATCGTAAAAATGGGGTATGTCCCAGTAAAATGCCAAAATTGGGTTGAAAAATTGGGTTTTCTGATTCAAGTCTGCCTGTTCCTGAAAGCTGGGAAGCTGGTGATTTTATCACCGCAAACCCTTTGTTGATGCCCTTTTCAGGGAAAAAACCACAAGCCTTCTTCTGCAGCCCATTTTTCCCATTTTTTTTAAAAAAACGAAATTTTCACTGTTTTTTGGCTAATTTCTTGGCCTCCTTCTGGGGAACCCACAAAGTCTGGGTACCTCTAGAATCCCTAGGATGTTGGAAAAAAAGGACGCAAATTTGGCGTGGGTAGCTTATGTGAACAAAAAGTTATGAGGGCCTAAGCGCGAACTGCTCCAAATAGCCAAAAAAAGGCTCGGCACAGGAGGGGGAAAAGGCCTGGCAGCGAAGTGGTTAAAGGTGTTGTAGGAGTGGCATTAAAGGTTGTCATGCATCATGTCAGCATCTGTGTCTTTAATGATATCTTGATTCTCTATTCATTACAGTATGAGAATCGCCACTCTCAAGCATGTGTGCCTGCTTCCCTGGGTCAACACATGATTCCTTTGCACTACAGAACAGCAGCGTACCCCTGCAAATGTTACACCTTGGACCTGAGAGGGCCTGGCTTGTTGGTAAGTACAATATGATAACATGATTATTTGCTTAATTTCTAGTTTAAGAATGTACAATGGGATGAGATAATTTTGCTCAATATAATTCTTCTTTTCATATAGGAGACTCAGCTTATCCTAACCAACCATGTTTGTTAGCACCACTGAGGAATCCAACAATTCAAGGGGAAGTCTGCTTCAGTGAGGCCCATGGAAGAACACAGAGGCCAGTGGAGCAGGCGTTTGGGCTCCTGAAGGCCACATTTTGTGGATGGATGAAGCTGGTGAAGCCCTACTCTACTCACCCAAATAGAATGCAAAATCACCATGGCATGCTGTATGTCGCACAACATCGCCCTGCGATGGAACATCACAAACATTGAAGAGGATGGAGACCATGAGGAGCCACCATGTGAGGATGTTGAAATGCCAAATGAAGATGATGATGGTGAAGAATAAGGAAATGTCATACGTCAAGATGAGTGTATTTCTTTACCTAATGTTATATTCAATGTCTAAATAACTTGTATTATAAAGTGCGAACATGTTTTTAGGAATGCGTGGATTAGGAAATTCCTTGGCAAAAATGTTTGTTGAAGACATTTCTGACACATTGACTACTGTGTTCATTTCCATAGTTTATCTCTGATTGTTGTAAGTAAATGTGTCCTCATTATTTGTCATTCATAATTTGTCTATTTTGTCATGTAAATTAATAAATGTTACCTGTTATTCTGCTTTAGGATCCTTCATCATGTCATCTTCATTTGGACATTTCAAAGTTGTCATATTTTATTATATATTCTGCTGTTGCAAAGTACAAAGGGAACATGGGCTGATCCTGTGAAAAACACACACACTTTGTATGTACATATCGTGGGTCAACACATGATTCCTTTGCACTACAGAACAGCAGCGTACCCCTGCAAATGTTACACCTTGGACATGAGAGGGCCTGGCTTGTTGGTAAGTACAATATGACAACATGATTATTTGCTTAATTTCTAGTTTAAGAATGTACAATGGGATGAGATAATTTTGCTCAATATAATTCTTCTTTTCATATAGGAGACTCAGCTTATCCTAACCAACCATGTTTGTTAGCACCACTGAGGAATCCAACAATTCAAGGGGAAGTCTGCTTCAGTGAGGCCCATGGAAGAACACAGAGGCCAGTGGAGCAGGCGTTTGGGCTCCTGAAGGCCACATTTTGTGGATGGATGAAGCTGGTGAAGCCCTACTCTACTCACCCAAATAGAATGCAAAATCACCATGGCATGCTGTATGTCGCACAACATCGCCCTGCGATGGAACATCACAAACATTGAAGAGGATGGAGACCATGAGGACCCACCATGTGAGGATGTTGAAATGCCAAATGAAGATGATGATGGTGAAGAATAAGGAAATGTCATACGTCAAGATGAGTGTATTTCTTTACCTAATGTTACATTCAATGTCTAAATAACTTGTATTATAAAGTGCGAACATGTTTTTAGGAATGCGTGGATTAGGAAATTCCTTGGCAAAAATGTTTGTTGAAGACATTTCTGACACATTGACTACTGTGTTCATTTCCATAGTTTATCTCTGATTGTTGTAAGTAAATGTGTCCTCATTATTTGTCATTCATAATTTGTCTATTTTGTCATGTAAATTAATAAATGTTACCTGTTATTCTGCTTTAGGATCCTTCATCATGTCATCTTCATTTGGACATTTCAAAGTTGTCATATTTTATTATATATTCTGCTGTTGCAAAGTACAAAGGGAACATGGGCTGATCCTGTGAAAAACACACACACTTTGTATGTACATATTGTGTACAAAGACAACTTGCACAGTGATTGAATGGAAGTTTATGAGATTGCATCAGATTTATTTTTCTGTTGACTGTTGCCGGCAAGGCAATATATGCTGCTTAACATGCTCTGACCACATGTGTAAGTCGACCAATAGCATACTCATTTCCCTTCCAATTTGCAAAATCTTAATTTTATGTTAAGGGTACGAGGCTGCTGATTTGTCTCATCATTCTAGAAAGGACGCTTTTAGCACACCACCTAAAGTTGTTTGTGACTTCCACCAGTTACTGCCACAGTGTGTTAGAAGCATCCGTGATCACAAAATTATGTACTGCCATGATTTTGACCGTTGGTGTTATTGATGTGGGATTCTTATTGTGAGGCAGGAGGTCTGGTTCCAACTGACGACATAAATCAATAGTAGTTTTCCTATTCAATCTGTTTTAAATGATTATATCCTGTTCTTCCATGGTGTCAAGGTCTGGAACTGCAAACAATAAATGACACAGGCTATTTTGTTTATGAATGTATTGTGATTTTTCTTCTTACATTTGACAAACTATTCTTACTTACTAATGTATGACATTAATCAATTGAAATGTGTGGTGTTTGTTATATGTTACATGTTTGAACATGGGAGAACATTACCTCAATATAACATTTTTTGGTAAAAAATGTTTTGATTATTTGCATTTTAAAAAGTAAGGATGGAAGGAAGAAATTAAAAAGTGGGAACCACAAGTATTATAAAACCAGTCCTTGACCTTGTGTTTTTAGATTATATTTTACAAACACAAATAAACTGATACAGGATAAAAACAAAATAACAAAAGGAAAACCATAAATAATAGACAACCATGTGGATGAAACTATTATTTTAGAGGCAAAATTGTTTGCAGTCCAAAGTACAAAATAGAACTGGATTCTAAAAGGTAAATGTGTCCAGAATCTAGTCCATAGAGTCAATGGTAGTTATACACTGGTGGAGATTAGGTTCTTCATCTGTTGCTGCTGGTGGTGGATGTCTTGCCATCCTCTCCTGGCGGTCCAGATAACCGTCCCCTTCTGAGGGGGAGCAGGGGTCCACAGTTGCCAGGACGGAGGTGGTTGCGGGTGTTTATGCTGGTGGCAGGGCCTCCCTTTCTGTGGCAGAGGCAGATGTAGTGTGCCAAGATGTTGTAGGGCCACAGGAAGGGGTACCTGTCGCTATGACAGCCCTGCAAAAATGGTGGTAACTGTCAAACTGCACCCCAGTCAGGGAGCTCAAATTTGAGTCTACAGTCTGCATCTCTATAGTGTGCTCCATCTGCAACTACTTAACATCCCAGAGCTCTGTAAGGACCTGGCCCATCATGTCTTGGAACTGGTGTAGGGATCCCAAGACTTGCTCAATGGTGGTCTGGGTGACAGTCAAAACATGGGCCTCACTTTGCTGGCCCACAGATTCCCTCCCACATTCTCTATCCCCACTACCCTGTACCCTTGAGCCAGTGAGCTCCATCCAACTGGGTCCTAGCTGAACTAAAGGTGGTGGTGGTTGAAGTTTTGGCTGCTCAACAGCAGCTAGGACTGGGGGCACAAGATTGGGGTGATGTTACTTTGGACACAGGAAGTCGAGGTGAACATTGGCTGAGGTGTTGTATCAGTTGTGGTGGGAGGTGTACGTTTGGGCTGAGTGTGGCTCACTAGATGTGTCTGCCCAGACAGACCAGATGGACCAGGCTGCTCCAATTATCTGGACTTGCAGTAGTGGAGTCCTCACTAAAGGCTTGATCCCGGTCTGGAGTGGAGGTATCCTCAGTGGCAAATGTTTGTCCACTTACTCTGGGTGTAGAACCTAATATGGATTAGAAGAAAACAAATTGTAAAGGTCTGGATTATGCATCAAATGTGGTTTGGGCTACAAATGAAGCAAACTATGATTAATATATTGTTATGTATAGTATGTTTAGACCTTTCGGTGTATTTGGTTATTACCCATACATTATAAATTAAACAATGCAAACTTTAAAAAAATAGGAACGTAAAGAAAAATATTTCTTATGACGTGTACATAAATAATACCACATATTGAACCCAACTCACTATAGAGTAGAAATGGGAAGTACACCATCCCAAGGCATAGCTGGCTAAAATTTAGACTAATATACAACTTAGTAGGATTAATGGCACTGGTCATCATGTGAACTTTGCTAAGTAATGTTCTTATCATTACTACTTATATTCTGCATATAACGTGATATCAATTCTTTAAGTCAACATACTTTGAGTTGTAAAACCAATTACGTTACTTCAGTATAATGACAAGAAAGTGACAACATACAAGATTACATGTAATAATTCACTTTTTTTCATTGCATAAAATGTGGTTTGAGAAATGCCTGACATTTTGACATCTGTGCATTTATGCAAGAAAAGAGAGACCGACCAACATCACATTGCAAACATATTTTCCATGCACAAAAGCAAGGCACCATGGTAGTTGTAGTCCTTTGAATTGACATTGCCAACACTTGAAAGCTTGTAATTTGAGCATTCCTAGTCAAATATATGCTGTGAAGATGCGCACACATTTACTAAACTATGACATATGTGAAATTTGTTAAAAGGTGAAAAAAGACTTGCACGCACCATACCTACGTAGTTAATTGGTGGGGTTTTGAATTTGTTAGTTTAATAACAACAAAATACATTCATACATACAAACAATCAAATACAAGAAACAATAAATGAAGTACACACATAATGACCACACCTATTGCCCAGTAGTAAAAGGAGTGTTAGCACCGTAATGCTACTAATTTGATGGTGACTGTAGATTTGTGATTTTTGAAAGTGGCCCTATGTGTTTTACAAATAAGGAAAACACATTATTTGCAGCCGAAATAAGGGCAAAAACTTCGTTATGTTTAGTGAGACATACATTCGTCTAACTTACCGGTCAGCCCAGTGCGACTGTGAAATCTAAATAAGCCTGGTGCAATCTCTCTGCCCTGATGGTGACAGAGTACTGGTAGCCAACAATGCAGTCTTCACAAAACTTTAAAAAAAATATTCATCCTCCTCAGCTTCTTCTTGGAAAGTTCCAGAGTGATCTGTCAAGCAGGGGTCAAGGAAATGGGGAGGGGTCCCAAACACTTCTCCTCATACAATTTCCATGGGAAAAATTAGACAACTTCTGTATTGTTGTCTAAAATATTCCAAATTAGACAACAAAACAGAAAAAATGGCTAAAAAGAATTACACTAAATTCATAAGAATGATAGATATTAATCTTGAGGCTTGCTTTTTGTGACACAGGGCCCGATTCACAAAGTTTAACTTAAACCTGCAGTCTAAGTTTAATCCTTAAGTATACGTTTAGACATGAAGGCCCTCATTACGAGGCTGGCGGTCATGAGACCACCAGCCTTGCCGTGGTGGTCTCACTGCCGCGGAGCCTGCGTTGAAGACCGCCGTATTACGAGTTGCGGGGTTTGGCTGAAGCCACATCTCCACAAGTCCACCTGGCCCGCGGGTGCGGTCGCACCGCCGTGGCCGGCGGTGACCTCCTCTAGTCCAGCGGCAGGCCTCATTCCCATTCATTCGCATACACGCACGCATTCACCACCACCCCCTCCGCAGACACGCAAACAGTCACCCAAACACACAGACCCCCTCCCCTTTCGGAAGCCCACTTACCTTCTGAGTCGAGAAGGGCGTCGGGCGCAGATGGGTCCTGGCAGTCTTCCCTCTCCGAACACCACCAGGCCACCAGGACACCGCCGAGCCATATAACAGCCCATAATACGGCAGGCGGGGTCCTACTGGCGTGGTGGTGCCAGCGAGGGAACAGCCTCTGCACCGCCGACCACCAGAACAAAGCCACCCCTCGTAATATGGTGGTCTGCTGACTGCCAGCAATGGGTTTGCGGGGGCGAAGCCTAACTCTAGACCTGAAGTCTAACTTTAGACCAGAAATCTAAACTTAGACTTCGGTTCTAAAGTTCTTTAGGTCTAAGGAAATGAAAAAGATATAAGGGCTGGGTAGTGATAACCTGGAACCTTAGCCCTTGTGGGGGGCTCAAAAGGATACTTCCTGGGCACAAAATAAAAATAAAAAAAATTGGGCAGATTGTCTTGGACCTCCAAGACTTTTCTCTGGCGCCATTGTGGCCCCACATGTCCTCCAAAAGGAGGCTCGCAGGAACTACAAAAAACATTAAAAAAAAGAAAGTGGGAAGGAGATGTCAGAGGGAGGGTGTCCTATGCAGGTTTGATCTCTCACTGTCTATATGTGTTTATCTATCTATCTATCTATCTATCTATCTATCTATCTATCTATCTATCTATCTATCTATCTATCTATCTGTCTACACACACTGAAAAAAACAAAGGTTACAGAAATGTTGAATTTAGATTCAGATTTTACATACATAAAAACAATTATAGTTATCTGAGCTAACCTTAATTTACACCTCTCGCAATTCACTGTGTATGACCTCACATATTTTATCATTAATGACATGGTCAGTGACATCACAAATTACATCACTGATGACATCATCCACTGAGTGTGAATGTTTGGTAAAGGTTTCTGACACTGAAAGTTATGTACTGAGCTACAGCATAAGTTATATTACTATTATTTCTGTACTTCTAATGAGTGTTAGTATTTCTAACATATATCATCTGAACTATAATCCTGTTTTTGGAGTGAGTGTACTATTTATGAGTGAACTAACCTCTATGCTGACATCATGTCCCATGCTGATGTATGTGCATGGTAGTGCTTTGCGACAGTTTAAGCTGTTCAATGAGATTTGACTCCACAATGATGGCTGAGTATAGTTGTGTTTTACGACATACTGACCACTTTGCTTATACCCCTCTCCTTTGTAATGAATGAGTGTAGTAGTTTGCAATAAATTCATCTGTTCACTAAGACCTTTCTCTAGGTTGATGGATCCGCTCTGGAGCAAACAGGGGGGTAGTGCTGAATATCACAGTGGATGCGAAAATCTTTGCATGCTCAAAGAAAAAACATTTTTGGACAGTTTCACACCCATCAGGGGTTCCCACAGAGTCCTTCATCAGTCCTATGGGGTCCGGG